>NC_057405.1:25375959-25734175 GCF_019320065.1 Cervus canadensis
TGCCAGCATCCTTACTGATTTCTTTATAAGGGGCGTTTGGCTACAGTTGATTAGATTTAATTCCATTATAAACGATAGTAAGGCAGCTGTCACCAACCCAAAGTGTCACTGTCTGTGTTCTGAATTACTCCGTTTTATAGCCTTTGTTTAGTGTGCGTCTCAGTCCTCTAGTCCATCTCATACAGTACACATCACAGTTGTGAACCTTTTGATGGTTAAGAATCAGTCTCAAATAAAATAAGATAGGCATGAAGACCTCCCCACCAAGGGTTTATTTTAGTTCATATGATTTTGCACAGAACACAGTAATTTCTACCAAAGTAGTGTTTTTCTCTCATTTGTATCTTTCTCTATCTCTCATTCCTTCTCTCAATAAAAGACAACACTACAAAGTGAATTTAATGATGGTCAGCATATAGTAGACTTTACTATCTGCCAGCCCTTGTACTCAACTCTAATGAATGTATTTACTACATTAATGAATGAATAAAATATAAATTTACTTAATGCTCATTATAAGCCTATGAAGTAGGAACAACTGATAACTCACTTTAAAAACGAGGAGACTGAGGCACAGAGAGTGTCACCCTTGACCTAAATGTTAACTGATAGAGCCAAAACTTAAGCTCCAACATCGGCATCTGAGTCTCAGCTATCAAACAAAATGTGATACTACAGTAAGGATAGAACACTGACATTCATACAGTGGTCAACAAGTATTTCTTGAAGTCATAGAAATGGCTAGATTCTGTTCTCTGGCATTGGAAATTCACAGGTAAGGAAGATGCAATCCTTGCTGTCAAGAAGCTTACAGTCTAATGCAATACTGTCCAGTATGGTAGCCAAAAACTACCCTGTGGCTACTTAAATTTAAATCTACATAATTTTAATAAGCAATTTGAAGTATTTATTTAAAGTCAGTTTGTGGCATTTATATATATTTATCATCTAAATTTAAATAGCTTAAATTAAATAAATCTAAAATCCATTTCTCAGTCACACTTGCTGCGTTTTGAGAGCTTACCAGCCACATGTGACTAGTGGCTACCAGGTTGGGCAGCATGGATTAGAACATTCTGCCACCCCAAAAAGTTCTACTGGAAAGTGCTGACCATGCTTGGGTGGAAGTCAAGGGCACAGTAAGGATATTTTAAGGAAAATTGAACAGCCTTGTGTAAGTGCTCTGCATGGTGGCAGGTGTCTCAAGAGCAAAGTAAAGGGCCCTGGCTCAGGCCACAAGGTCCAGAAATGCCTTCCACTGTAGGTGACATTCAAGCCAAGACCCAGAAGGTTAAGAGAGAATTAGGCAGGCAAAGAGGCTTCCCTGGTGGCTCAGATGGCAAAGAATCTGCCTGAAATGTGGAAGACCCATGTTCCATCCCCGATTCAGGAAGATCCCCTGGAGAAGGGAATGGCTAGCCATTCCAGTACTCTTGCCTGGAGAATGCCGTAGACAGAGGAACCTAATGGGCTACAGTCCTGGGGTCACAAAGAGTCAGACATGACTGAGCAACTAACACACAGGAGGGCAAGGAGAGAAAATGGGATGTTTGAGACAGAAGAAAGATGCTTCTCAGCTATATTCTAGCCTGGGTCTTCCAGATCAAACACTTGGTACTGAGGTTCCATCCTCAAAGAACCTGGAGCCAAAATACAAATCCAAAACACGTGGGAGCTCAGGTACAAATGGGCTGATGCTTTATGCTCTGTACTGCAGAGATGCTGGCCATGCTACACAGCGCAAGGCCTCCTGGGGCTTCATCCTGTAACCCCATTAATTAGAGATCTTCAGCTCTAATTTTAAATAGCATCAGTGTGAAACAGTCCAGGTTGTGACTCAGTCCTTTTAGGGTAGGTTCTCTTCATTTTGCTGTAGTTTATTTCTTAAAATGGAGAAATGTCAGAACAGAACGACAGTCATTAGGCTTTCGAAGGTTTCTTTGCCCACCAAGCTGAATTCCTAACAGCCTGGTGGAGTATCACTGCATCACTCATTTGTATCACTCATTATTTTCACAAGAAAGAATAGTTCAGCATTGCACTTTGGCAAGAAAGACTATTGAATACTGAAATGATAATCTTGTAACTTTTCCTCCACATTTCAACAGCATAACTTTGACACATTCATTTATATGGCAAAATCATAGATATTAACAAGGATTTAACTATATACACAAAAATCTATTCTCCAACGAACTGACTGAGAAGAATATTATCCATTAATTCACCGGTAAAGGATTATATGAATTCACAAAGGAATTAGAGTTGAATGACTTAGAAGATTAAGTTGAAGAATATACAAATTTTCACATCTAGGTCATCAGCTTTCATTTTTTTTTTTTCTGAGTTGAATAAGACTAAGAGGATTTTTGACTCAAAATGAACTTTGGCATATGAGTATGTCTTAGTTTAAATTTGCCCCATCTTTTCTTTAACTTTTCTCTACCTGGAAAACCGCATGGCAGTGGTTTTGCTTTGTTCTATTTTTTAATTAGGTCCCTATGATTTTCCTTCTTGTATAAAAAGACAACGGCAGAGGGAAAGCAGGGAACAGGTCTGGGATCAAACATTTAAACTTTATAATAATCACCTGAATTTTTTTCATAAATAGCCTCAGTGTGTGTGTCTCTAGCTTTTTCAACCTACTGTTCTGTGAACCTCAGTCAGAAAGCTCACTGACCACCTTTAACAACACCTTCCTTTGCAAAGCTCTTACAGGACACAGCACAGCTGCCTATTTATTATTACCCTGAATCCACAGAGGAGGCTTATATGTAGATGTAACAACAACACCACCAACGTAGGGAGGGGATATCAAGTCTCAGATGGGCTAACAAGGAAAGCAACTCACTCCCAGTGGCAAACAGAAGCCTCATTTGGTGTCAAAGGAAGCCACGTGAGGGATCCAGACTCCCCCTTCCACCTGTCATTCACAAGGAAACACCCTCCCTTTCTCTGCTTAAACAGAAGATTTAATTAAGATTCAGATTCATATGATAATAAAATGTCCAAATTTCAATTAAACATGACTCAACATACCAAGAACTGGGAAGATCTTAAATTGAAAATGAAAATAAAATGATAGGAAAATGAAAATGAAAAATACAACTGAGACATAAACCTACAAATTGCAAATAAACCAAAGGAAATCTATGCCAATGTACATCATAATTAAACCTCTAAAAGCTAAAGACAGAGAAAACATTTTGAAAGCCACCGGAGGAAACTCACACCCCACATGTAGGGGAAAGCAATTAGAACAAGCGCAGATTTTTCATCAGAAATCACAGAGACCAAAAGAAAGTACTACAGGATTCTTCGAGTGCTGAAAGGGAGGAGCTGCAACCCAGAATCCTACACACAGCAAAAACATCCTGCACTATCAAGACATTTTTAAATAAAAGAAATGAAGGAAAACAGAGAATTTTTCACGAGCAGACCTATCCTATAAGAAAAGCTAAAGGGACTTCTCTAGACAGATAGGAAATGATAAAAGAAGGAACCTTGAAATATCCGGAAGGAAGAAGACAGTAAACAAACAAAAACAGATAAAGCAATAAGCTTTCCTTTTCCTCTTAAATTTTTTAAATTATGTTTGGCAGTTGAAGCAAAACTTATAATACTGCTTAGTTTGGGCCTAAATGTCTGTACAGAAAATATGTAAGACAATTTTATTATAAATAGGGAAGGGCCAAGGGAGGTAAAGGGAAGTTAGATTTCTATATTTCACTTGAACTAGCAAAATAATGACACCAATAGATTATGACAATTCTATATATAAATTGTGATACCTAAAGCATCCATGAAGTGACTACACAAACATATATATACTAAAAAACACTGTAGCTAAATCAAAATGGAATCCTAAATTGTGTTCAAGTACTACTCCACAGAAAGCAGGGGAAAATAAAGCAGAGAAATTAAAGAGAGAGAAAACAGAATAATAAAATGACAAATCCTAACATATCAAAATCACATTAAATATAAATTATCTAATTATGTCTATGAAAATACCAAAACTGGCAGTGTAGATTTGAAAACAAGGCTCCGCAGTGTGCTATCTACATGAAGCTTCCTTCAAATATAATATAGGCAGGTTGGAGTTTTAAAAATGAGAAGATATACATCATACAAGCATTAATCAAGGAAAGCATAAGTCACTGTATTACTATCAGGTAAAACAGACATCAGAGCAAAGAAATTTATGAAAGACTGAAGGGGTATGATATAAAAGACGTAAAAGAGCTAAATTCACCAAGAAGATATAAAAATTTCAAATATGTATGTACCAAATAAAAAAATTAGAAAATATATGAAGAAAAAAGATAGAACTAAAAGAGAAATATATCACTGATAATTATATTAGGAGACTTTAATACTCCCTCTCAACAACTGATAGAGCAATTAGAAAATCAGCAAGGATATAGAACTCACCAACCTCATCACAGTCTAATCAACATTTATAAAACACTCCACCCAACAACAGCAGAATATACACTATTTTCAAGTGCCCACAGAACACACATCATTATAGACCATATCCTAAGCCATAAAAATATCCCAACAAATTTAAAATAATTGAAATCATACAGTTTGTTCTCTACCCCCATTTTGATTTCACTCTAGAAATCAAAAATAGAAAGATAATAAGAAAATTTTCAAACACTTGGAAACTAACCAACATATTTCTTAATAACTCATGAGTAAAAGAGGAAGTCTCAAAAGAATATTTTTAATCTATTGAATGAAAATGAAAATACAATATATCAAAATTTGTGGGACATAACTAAAACAGTGCTAAAAGGGAAATTTATAGCACTAAGTGAGCATGTTATAAAGAACAAAAGTCTCAAATCAATCCTATTTCAAGAACCCAGAAAAAAAAAAAAAAAAAAAAGGAAAGCAAAATAAACCCAAAGCAAGCAGAAAGAAGGAAATAATAAAGGTAAAATCAGAAATCACTAAACTGAAAACAGAAAATCAATGGATAAAGCAAACATACAAAAGAGCTTGAAAAGATTGATAAAACTATGGCCAAACTGAAAAAAAGAAAGAAAGAAGACATAACTTATGTTCATACCAAACCTTGTCTACAAATGTTTCTACGTGGATTTATTCATGATAGTCAAAACCTGGAGCCAGTCCAAGTGTCTTTCCACAGGTGGATCGTGGAGCATACATATCACGTAGTAGTATGCAGCAATGGAAAGGAATGAACTCCTGATACACACGCTGTGTGTTCTCAGGCTCAGTCACGTGCAGCTCCTTGGGACCCCATGGACTGTAGCCCACTGTGGTCCTCTGTCCATGGAATTTTCCAGGCAAGATTACTGAAGTGGGTTGCCTTTCCCTTCTCCAGGGGATCTTCCCAACCCAGGGGTTGAACCTGAATCTCTTGCATCTCCTTCATTGGCAGGCGTATTCTTTACCACTACACCACCTGGAAAGCCCAATACACACAACAAACTGAGTGAATTCCCAGAGGGTTACAGAGTGGAAAAAGCTGGCCCCAAAGTTTTCATAGTGTATGATTCCATTACATAACATTCCATCTGAAACTGATAAAATTGCAGAAGTGGAGAACTGAGTCAAGGAGGAGATGAGGTGGGGAGAGAGGAGATGAGGTGGGGAGAGAGGAGATGAAGTGGGGAGGAAGCAGCTGAGAAGCAAGCCTCGTGGTGGTGATGTTCCATGTCTCTATCCTGTTATGATTTTCTGCCTGAGTTTTTCACAATGTTACCACTGGAGGAAGCTTAGATCTCTCTACTGTTTCTTATAATGGCTTGTGAATCTTCCATTTAAAAAAAAAATCAATTTAAATAAATAAATAGAATAAAGAAGAGACTATAAAAGTGATCTAGAATATTTAAAAAGGAAAAGGAACATTTAGAAATTATGTAAAATTTCCAGGTGAAAACAAAGAATTTAACACAAGCATCCACTTTGGCTTCTTCTTTAATTACCAGAATTCCTCCCTGAAAGAGTGAGAGGTGGAAATTGCTGCTTGGGCTTTGTGGGGGACAGGGTTTGGGGCATGGAGGAGCTAAGCAGCCCTTCTCCCTCCCCACAAACACACAACACTCAGCCTCCTCCTTACAGCTCTGCTGCACACACTTGGTGAAACAAGAGCAAGAGCCGCAGCAAAGATCCCGGAAATTCAGTTCTCCATGAAGAGTGTCCTCCGGACTCTTCCAAAAGTAGCTTACTGGGTTCACTGGCAACATGTGGCGTTTACTAAACCTCTCACAGACTTAAGCCCCAAAGAGCAATTTCTGGAAATTCCCCTTTGCTAGGGAGGGTTGGAAGGGAGCCACAGGGTCCCACACCTGCGAAGCCGTCAGCAGCGCTGGTTTACCAGGAAACCAGGCTCAAAGGGCAGCAGCAAAGCCTTGATTTCCAAGTGGGTCTCCATGCCACCTTCCCTCTGTCTGTGGCCCAAGGGGCCAGGCAGCCAGGCAGGGACAGGGTCCAGGGCAGAAAACAGCATCCCCCCAAAGCCTCAGTTCAGTCACTCAGTCACGTCCGACTCTTTGCGACCCCATGAACCACAGCACACCAGGCCTCCCCATCCATCACCAACTCCCGGAGTCCACCCAAACCCATGTCCATTGAGTCGGTGATGCCATCCAGCCATCTCACCCTCTGTCATCCCCTTCTCCTCCTGCCCCCAATCCCTCCCATCATCAGGGTCTTTTCCAATGAGTCAGTTCTTCACATCAGGTGGCCAAAGTATTGGAGTTTCAGCTTCAGCATCAGTCCTTCCAATGAACACCCAGGACTGATCTCCTTGAGGATAGACTGGTTGGATCTCCTTGCAGTCCAAGGGACTCTCAAGGGTCTTCTCCAACACCACAGTTCAAAAGCATCAATTTTTCGGCGCTCAGCTTTCTTCACAGTCCAACTCTCACATCCATACCTGACCACTGGAAAAACCATAGCCTTGACCAGATGGACCTTAGTTGGCAAAGTCATGTCTCTGCTTTTTAATATGCTATCTAGGTTGGTCATAACTTTCCTTCCAAGGAGTAAGCATCTTTTAGTTTCATGGCTGCAGTCACCATCTGCAGTGATTTTGGAGCCCAGAAAAATAAAGTCAGCCACTGTTTCCACTGTTTCCCCATCTATTTCCCATGAAGTGATGGGACCAGATGCCATGATCTTAGATTTCTGAATGTTGAGCTTTGAGCCAACTTTTTCAGTCTCCTCCTTCACTTTCTCCTGGCCACTCTCATCCTGTGAGGTCTGTCCCTTCACAGAGAGAGCAATCACTCACTCTCACAGTGAAACGCCTTCATCTCAATCCACACCTTCTCAAATCAAGTCTGTAGGGCTTCCTAAATCAGAGTTCACCAAATCTCCTGTCATTATTACAGTCCCAGAGACACTGTGGACAACGTCTGTCAGACCTTGGAGCCCACATCCGCTCTTTCCTCTGGTGCCAGAGTACAAGAAGGAGTTTCCCCTCAAATGCAACAGGATGAAATAGAAAACAAGACATCCCTGATGGTGAAATGGTTAAGATTCTGCCCTTTCACTGTAGAGGACGCAAGTTTTTATCCCTGGTTGGGGGACTAGGATCCCACATGCTGTGCTGCACACCCCAAAAAAAAATTTTTTTTTAATAGAAACTAAATGAAAGTAAAAGAAGTGTAAACAGTATTGCCGAGTTGACCCCACAATGTAAAATGGTACAGATTGGGTTGCTCGAACACCTCGGTTACACTCACATTTTCTCCTGATGGCACTTGACATGAACTTCAATATCTTTTGTGAAGGGATTTGTAATGTAAAACCATGAGGTAAAATCTTATGATTCAGAATGTTTTGCTTTCATAATAGAAGTGTCTATCTTAAAGCAAATCTCCATGAAAGGGAAAGGAATCTTCTATTTTGTCTAGCAATACATTGATAAGTAAAGCAGGGGTAAGTACGTTTTATTAAAGTTTTATTATGTAAATAATAAAACTCACTCACAGTTGGACTTAAAACCTCTTGAAAATGCTGTCATTAGAAACTTCTCATCATGAATATTCTCCTGTGAAAAGTTTACTATTTATTCAAGAAGTCATCAAAGAGCAGCAACAAGCCCAGGACTCATTAGCCGTATGATCGTATATTAGCTGTGTGAACACTTATTAGCTCCATGACCTTGAGCAAATGACTTTTTTTTCCCCATTGGAATTTCCAGGTGAGTAATATCTGCCCCTTCTTCTTCTTGAGGCTTGTTGGTGGTTTAGTCGCTAAGTTGTGTCCGACTCTTGTGACCCCATGGACTATAGCCTGCCAGGCTCCTCTCTCCGTGGGATTCTCCAGGCAAGAATATTGGAGAGTGGGTTGCCATTTCCTTCTCCAGGGGATCTTCCCAACTCAGGAATTGAACCCGGCTCTCCTGCACTGCAGGCAGATTCTTTACCACTGAGCTATGAGGGAAGCCTTGTGATCAGGCAAATCTCCATTTCACATTGATAATACCAAATTACACATTTCCTGTTCTATTCCATTCTGCAATATGAGCTAATTGATTTAGGAACCAATTCAAAATACAATGAGGAAAAAAAAATGCATATTCCCTAAACTCAGTTTTTGATGAATTATGTCTATTTGAAATAAAATCGTGGTAGTTAAGGTTTTGATTAGAAATACTTTCCTTAATTCTAAACAGATTGCAAGGAAATCTGGTATGTGGGCAGAATTAGAAGAGATGAATGACTAACAGAGGGGAAAGTCGTTTAGCAGTAGATTCCTAGGAAGCTGCATTTGGAAAAGACCTGAAAGAACACTTGGCCCAATCTGAGAATTTTGTATCCCCATGGATAGGATGGATGGTTTTCCGGTGGGTTCATGAGTACTTCTCCATGTGACCAAGTCAAGATCATGCCGGGCAGTTCTCTTGCTCCCGAACAGCTTGCTTAGAAATGTTTTTCTTAGGATGAACCTGCTTCCCTTCTCCTCACTGTCAAACATCAGTCTTACTTCTGCCTCATGTTGTAAAACAGAAGCATGGTCCCCTTTCCTGCATGGCAGCCCTTCCAAGGTCTGCAGATGGTCGGTCTGTGTTCCCTCATCTTCTTGGTTGCATCTTAAATAACCTCTGTACAAAAATTCTGGCTCATGCTGCTCATAACAAAATCAGTGTAGCCACCACATGCCTCTTTAATAATACCCCATAGAGAAGCAGGATAAGATCTCAGGGAAAAAAATATTGTTGGGTGTCAGACATTTGGACTTGGGTCTTGGCTCCGGGCATCTCCAAATGTGTGAACTTGGGAACATCCTCTAACTTCTAACTCCTTATATTGCCCTTGGAATGTCTTGCTATCAATGTGAATTTTATCAAATGACTTGGGTAGAGTTCTCTTTTTTTCTATAATCTGTCTCAAGTGAAAAAGAAAATGAAGTTCCACAAAGTGACAAATAACATTTTGACAAATTCCTATCAGATAAGGGATCTCCTTTCAAACCTACCTTCATACCAATATTAACCAAGAATTATTAATTAAACCTCTATTCTAGTTGGAGTATTGCAAGTTCTCATTAAGGGAAAATGTAAGGTAATTATATGGGGGTTTTAATGGAAAAAGTTAAGCTATAGGGATAGAGTTTCTAGCACTTTTAACCATCACTTAATTTTATAGAAATATATCTATTTTAACCATCACCAATTTATACATATAATATTAACAATCAACCAATTATATATGTGTATCCATTCACTTCAGTTCAGTTGCTCAGTCTTGTCAGACTCTTTGCGACCTCATGGACTGCAGCATGCCAGGCCTCCCTGTCCATCACCAACTCCCAGAGTTTACTCAAATTCATGTCCATTGAGTCGGTGATGCCATCCATCCATCTCACCCTCTGCCTAAACACATATGCACATTATATATATATATATACATATATATATATATGTATGTATATATATACACACACATAGACATATACATATGTGTGTATACATATACATATAAAGTGGCTCCATAGCTCAGAGGTTAAAGCACTGGTCTCCTAAAAATGCACAAAGACTGCACAATATATACTTTTATTATGTGTGATGCACTATGGTATTTTGTATTCTAGTCTAGTCTCTTTCTTTATAAAAACTTTCTGGTTGTGACAATCTTTGTTGATTTCATACACCATTAATATGTTGTCAGGTATGGCTTAAAAAATTCTACATTAGGGGTCTTGGGATTTCCTTCAAACCATAACATTAATTCCCTGTATAATCAAGTTACTTGACATTTCTGTGTTTCAGTTTTCCTTTAAAATGCCATTGAGCTTATAGATTTGCTTTAAGTATAAAATGAGATCTAAGTTTTAAGACTATTTTGCAAGAGGCAAAAAGACTAAGAAGGGAAGAAAGTTTTATTCAGGGATTCTTATCAGAGCCACAACTGCTCCAGCAACTGGACTTTGAATTGTAATACAAAAATATAGAGTAGGAAAACAATATTAAATAGCGAGTTTAAGCTAAACACGCAGCTACCTCATGACCCAGCAGTTGTACTCTTTGGCACTTATCCCAGAGAAATAAAAGATTATTTTCACACAAAACCTGTACACTTATATGACTTCTTATTTCCAGTATTCTTGGGCTTCCCTGGTTGCTCAGACAGTAAAGAATCTGCCTGCAGTGCCGGAGAGCTGGGTTCGATCCCTGGGTTGGAAAGATCCCCTGGAGAAGGGAACCCACTGCAGTACTGTTGCCTGGAGAATTCCAAGGACAGAGGAGCCTAGCGGGCTACAGTCCATAGGGTGGCAAAGAGTCGGACCTGACTGAGCAACTTTCACTTTCACTTTTATTTTGTTATTATTTTTTAATTATTTGTTTGTTTGTTTTACTTTACAACATTGTATTGGTTTTGCCATACATTGACTTGAATCCGCCATGGGTGTACATGTGTTCCCCATCCTGAACCCCCTCCCTACTCCCCCCTCATCCCATCCCTCTGCGTCATCCCAGTGCACCAGCCCCAGGCATCCTGTCTCATGCATCGAACCTAGACTGGCGATTCATTTCACATATGATAATTTACATGTTTCAATGTCATTCTCCCATTTCACCCTCGCCCCCTCCCAGAGAGGCCAAAAGACTATTCAATACATCTGTGTCTCTCTTGCTGTCTCGCATACAGGGTTATCCTTACCATCTTTCTAGATTCCATATATATGCATTAGTATACTGTATTGGTGTTTTTCATTCTGGGTTACTTCACTCTGTATAATAGGCTCCAGTTTCATCCACCTCATTAGAACTGATTCAAATCTATTCTTTTTAATGGCTGAGTAATATTCCATGGTGTATATGTACCATGGCTTTCTTATCCATACATCTGCTGATGGGCATCTAGGTTGCTTCCCTGTCCTGGCTATTATAAACAGTGCTGCGATGAACATTGGGGTGCACGTGTCTCTTTCAGATCTGGTTTCCTCAGTGTGTATGCCCAGGAGTGGGATTGCTGGGTCATATGGCAGTTCTATTTCCAGTTTTTTAAGGAATCTCCACACTGTTCTCCATAGTGGCTGTACTAGTTTGCCTTCCCACCAAGAGTGTAAGAGGGTTCCCTTTTCTCCACACCCTCTCCAGCATTTATTGCTTGTAGACTTTTGGATAGCAGCCATTCTGACTGGTGTGTAAAGTGAAATTCATTTTTAAAGTGAATCAGTCCAGACGTCCTTTGGCAGGTGAATTGTTAAACAAAATCTCATGCATCCATACCCTGGACCTCTGTTTAGCAATAAAAAGAAATTATCAATACAGATTACAATCAATATAGATAACAAAATATCAATATAGATAACAATTAGAATAACAATATAGATAACAATTAGGATATAACAATATAACTATCAATATAGATAACAATTAGACTTCCGCTGAGGGAAAAAAAGTCAGTCCTGGAAGGTTGCATACTGAGTGCATCCAGCTATGTAACATTTTTGAAACGACTGAATTTAGAAATGGAGGACACATACCCAGTGGCCAGGCCTGAGGAGTAGGAAGGCTGGAGGAACAGAGTGAGGGTGGCTTGAAAGGCCGACAGGACTGGTCCATGTGGCGATGAAACAGTGCCATGTCTTGACTGTGATCGTGGCCACACGAACCTTCAAGTGATGAGCTTGCATAGAACTAAACACACACACACACAAATGAGTGCACACAAACCGGGGGAAACCTGAGTCCACTTGGTGGGTTGAAATCACGTAGGTGTCCTGGGGATGATACCGGAATGGAGCTGTGCAACATGTGCCCAGAGGGGGTGATGCACGCGGGGTGGGGCATCCCTGATCTCTGCTCTCCGCTAGATGGGAATCTACTTTTCTCAATAAAAATTCAGCTCGGAAAAGGTGATACACACGTTGGCATGCTCATCCTCATAAATGCCCCCCTCTGCGCGCACACACACACACGCGCAGACACACACACTTTTTCAAATCAAGGGTGGAAGCTCCCCAGAATCTTGGTGGTGGTGGTGGTGTAGTCGCTATGTCGTGTCCGACTCTTGCAACTCCATGGACCGTAGCCCGCCAGGCTCCTCTGTCCATGGGATTCTCCAGGCAAGAATACTGGAGTGGGTTGCCATTTCCTTCTCCAGGGGATCTTCTCTATCCAGGAATCGAACCCAGGTCCCCTGCATTGCAGGCAAATTCTTTACTGACTGAGCTACAAGGGAGCCCAGACTCTTACTCGGTCCTGAAGACCCCAGGAGAAGCATCCCGGCCCCTCTCCACACCACCAGCCCTGCCCTTTGTACAGACAGCGGTCTGCTTCCTCCCTCCTCCTCCCAGACTGGAAACATTCCCTGCTTCTTCCACTTCAAATTCATTAGTCATTCATTTACTAAAATAAGAAATCCATTTGAAAACATGAGGCAATGCGAGAGCAGCATTTGTGGTTCAGAATGTTATGGACCATCCAGAAATCAAAGTTGCCGCATGTAGTGGACGCAGGTCTCTGCTCGACTGGAGGCTGAAGACGTGGCTTCCTGGGGAGGGGACAAGTCACAGAGGGTGAGCGGCCGGAACACAGGCCAAATGCTGTCGGATGCTACGGTCAGGGTCTATGAGATGATGAGCAAGGACTTCATTTCAGAAAGTAGTCCTCTGAGCGGGCAGAGACAGGGGGCCCCAGAGAGGGACCCCAGAACACACCAAGGGCAGGCGGACACCAGTGCCAATTGCTGTATCTATGAGATTACTACAGGAACAGAAAGTTCAGGTTTAGAAACTTGATCCTTCACCATGGATTGTCTGAGAAGCACCATGGACATCAACAGGGGATGCGATTTGGGCCTCAAAGTGACAAATGAAGCCTGATGGCAGCCGGTGCATCAGATTTGAAGCTGTGATAAAGATCTGAAGGACGATGTAGCACCATAAGTTATATCAGAACACTGAAATAAAAAAGAATGACTGGGAAAGCATTCCCCCTAAAATGACTATAGCAATTTCTGAGAAGAAAAAACACAAGAATTCCATTCTTCTCCCGCTCTTCCAGACAGGGCCTCTATTATTTTTCAAGAGAACATTAATTGAACTAGGAATTTTTCAAATAAACACTCAGTGAAGGAGAGAACAGGCAAAACTGATTTTTTTCAGTCTTTTATTATTTCAAAAAAGCCATTAAAAGATTTGGATGCTTGAGGTATTACATAAATTATCCTATTATTATAGTAGTGAAAGGATTTCACACCCATCCATTTACTTCTGATTTGAATTCCCTCCATGAAAATTCTTTGTTTTTGAAAAATATTTGTCATGCTGCACATATAATTCACATTAATCAAGGAGTGTATTTAAAAGGTAAGACTTTAAGTGCCTTATTAGGAGGGAAAAAAACTTGGCCTAATATAGGTACTTAAGAATCCACTTCTTTTCACAGTGTATTCACCAGCCATCTTTTTAAAATTAATTGTCCTTAGAAACTTATAATAAAATGGTAATTTCACTGCACAGCTAACAATTTGGATCTCTTCTACCAAATAGGCTATTCAGTACGTGACAAAGGATGTGTGAACACTTGTTGATTTCTTGTTGCTGGCAGACCCTGCAACTTAAAGGAAAAACCATTAGCATGGTGATCTGGAATAACTCTCGCAGAATGAAACACACACATGTAGACCCCAGGACGGCACAGAGTTGATCTTTGAGGTATTTAGGTATTTTTCTGCTTTCCCACCAACTCCCTCCCCATCCTGTTCACATCCAGGTCCAATGCCTCGGGAGGGTGCAAATGGACCATCCAGCTGAAACCCCAGCCTCAGTCCCCAGGAGCCAAGAGCAGAGGATTGAGGGGGCATAACGTGAATACAGACCAAGCTTGGAGGGAGGAACAAGGAAAACAGAAAGCAGGAGTCCCAGGAGCAAAGAGAAATGGTCACTTTCAAGGTGGCGGTTGTGTTGTGTCTCTAGGAAACAGGACCATGGACAGCGCAGAGAAGACTCTAAGGATAGTGCCAGGCAGCAGAAGGTCAGACATGAGGAGGCCAGAGGCTCCAAGACTGAGACTCCAGTGGGAACACAGGGACCAGGGACCATTCCTCTCTGCCACTCAGCACTCTGAGGCCAGAAGGACCTTGGATGATGGAGTAGCATCAGGGAGGGAGGCAAGGAGAACTCCAGGAAGGGGTGATGGCAACACTGCACCCAGCAGAACATTGCACCCAGCGGAACACTGTTCCCAGCAGACCAGAGCACAGGAGAAAAACATGAAGTTGAGTAGTAAAGTATAAAGTTGCGTTTCTTGCCCACCTAAGACCACAGATTGAGACTCAGCCCACCGCAAATAAACACATGCACACAGTCTGTGTGTGTGCTGTACAATAGTATGCCAAGTGACGTTTCCCACTTTTTATGTTTTGTTGTACAAGTGCAATGTACTACATCATTAAAGTAATTCCCATAGATTTCCAAATTCAAATTGCTTATAAAACGATTTGTACTAAAGGCAGAGGGATATATGTATATGTTTTGTACTAAAGGCAGAGGGATATATGTATATGTCTATGTATACAGGAGAAAACCGCTGATGGGGGCTGGAGAGGGAGACATGTCAGAGAAAGAAACTCTAAGCCCCTTAATTCAGAATTTGAATGCACTCCAAATGGTTCTCTCCATTTCTTCATTATGATGGCCTAGTCAATCCATGGACACAAGATATTACTGGAATGAGAATAGTTTGATATGAACCAGTAGATTTTCCTAAGTCTCTTACACTCACCAAGGGCAGATTTTTTTTCCTACTATTACATTTTAGACCTAAATAAAAGACTTTCCAAGTCAATCTAGGACAGGGGTAGCAAGCTGGTTTTCATACCTCTTACCTGTCCAAATACACCTACAAAATGATCTCTTCCTCCACATGTTATCATCAACATCAAGACATGTTTCTTCTTCTTGTCATTCAGTCACTAAGTCCTGTCTGACCATATGACCCCATGGATGGTAGCACACCATGCTTCCCTGTCCTTCACCATTTCCCAGAGTTTGCTCAAACTCATGTCCATTGAGTCAGTGATGCCATCCATCCATCTCATCCTCTGTCACCCCCTTATCCTCCCATCCTCAATCTTTCTCAGCATCAAGGTTTTTTCCAACGAGTTGGCTGTTCGCATCAGGTGGCTAAATTATTGGTACTTCAGCATCAATCCTTCCAATGAATATTCAGGGTTGATTTCCTTTAGGATTGACTAGCTTGACCTCCTTGATATCCAAGGGACCCTCAAGAGTCTTCTTCACACCACAATTTGAAAGCATCTATTCTTCGGCACTCAGCCTTCTTTATGGCCCACCTCTCACATCTGTACGTGACTGCTGGAGAAACCATAGCTTTGACTACAGGAAACACATGGATCACAGCCTTGTGTGACTCAGTGAAGCTATGAGCCATGCTGGACAGGGCCACCCAAGACGGACGGGCCATGGTGCAGAGTTCTGACAACATGTGGTCCCCTGGAGAAGGGAATGCAAACCACTCAGTGTTCTTGCTTTGAGAACCCCGTAAACAGTATGAAAAGGCAAAAGACATGCTTGGGAACTCTTAAGTAGGCACATCAAAATAAAAATTACAACAATGGCAAAGCAGATTGAAAGCCTTGAAGACCTCACCTGTTTTCCTCTGGGCTCTGAATTCATTATCTGAGAAGTAGTCTTGATCCAAGAGGCAAAACTATAGGATAAACAAAAACTTTGAGTAAAACCCCCAGTTTTAAATGAAGCTCAACTCCAAACAGGCCTAAGGAGAATCAGCAAACCAATTTGATTCCTATTAGCAAAAATGCAAAACGAAACAAAATCAATCAGTGCCCATGAGGTGAGAAACACAAGCAAATTGAAAAGGACCTCAAGTTTAGCTAAAAGGCAATTAAGATCAAGAGATGTGGCTAAATGGAACACAGTGCACATACAGCCTATTAGCCTATTTCTGAAAACTTGAAAGCAAAATTGGAAACAAAAATTGCATTTAAAATTCAAAATGGCATAATCAGGGTGGGACAGGGGTCTACAGGACAACTGTTCCCCACAGTGCTGGTCCCCAAACCATGTCTTTCATGCCCTGGCTATTGCTGGTCAGACCCCAGAGCCAAAGTCTTCTCTGCCCTTCATCCCCCACATCCATTTCTGCTCTGACTTTGCCTGAAGAAACATCTTCTCCCCAAGTGTCTGGACTCCCAAGGCCAGACTCACAAAAGACAGAGCAGGTTCCACCATGAGCCGAGATGTGGAGATCCAGGAGCCATCTCCACAGCTGCCGCCATGCATGTGCACATATACACACTCCATGCACATGGTACACATACACACTAAACACACACTATACACACACACCACACATATACTACACTCCATATATACTATACACATATACTACTCATATATACACTCCATATAATCCACATACATATACTCCATACACACACTCCACACACATAATATACACCTCACACACACGTTATACACACACTGCACACACACACACTACACACACACACACTACACTCATACACTACACATACATACTACACATATACACACCATATACACACATAATCCACATACACATACTCCACACACACACTCCACACACATAATACACACTTCACACACACGTTACACACATACTCCACACATAACACACTCCACATACACATACTACACAATCACTCAGACACACATACTGCACACACTGCATACATACTATATATGCCTACTACACACACACCACATACACACACACTCCACATACTCCACACACATAGTACACACACGCACTACACACACACACTACACATATACACTCCATAGACACACACTCCACACACATAATACACAAATACACACTCCACACAGACACATCATACACACTACACACATACTGCACACACCTAATATGCACACACACACACGCTCCACACACACTCCACATACTTCACACCCATAGTACACACACACATATATACACACACCTTATGTCCTAAAGCACATGCTCACCAATCCTACAAGGTCTAGAATTTCCCCCACAGGAGTGCTTCTTTTGAGCAAAAAGTTTATGTTCAGAAATCCCTGCATGAAATGTACACCTCCGAGGTCAACCAAGGACCTAGTCAGTGTTCAGCAAGACTACTGGAACACTGAGTGTGGGACAAAGCACGAGGTTCCACCCAGGGAAAGGAGGACGGGGTCTGAGAGTGACCCCAGTGCAGCCGCTGGACTTGGACCAGTCAGGGGCCTGCACCAGGGGCCAGAGCAGGCTGCAAGGAGGGGGAGGCTCTCGTTAGGGCCCAGGCTTCAGAATCAAAAGGTCTGGGTGGGAACCCTACTTCTGTGATTGTGGAAGAGTCTTCTCACCTGTGAACAGAAAATGAAGGAACTTAGAAGGTTTTAAGATTCGGAGGATAGTGGCTCATTTCCCATGCACCGGTTACTCCATCTGCAGTGTCCATGCTTCCCAAACATCACCGTGCTTCCCAAACACCCCCCGGCATCTTACTGAAGCACAGTTGACTCCATCCACCCAGGCAGCCTCGCGTCTGAGTTTCTGGAGGGATCCCGGAGTCTCTGCCGTCTTGACCCACAGGGCACGCAGGGCAGAGCAGGGGCTGATGTCACTTTATCCTCCCAGGAACCTGGGAAGGGGGCCTGTTACCATCTATGCAGAGCCCACCATAGGTGGGCTAAAAAAACAAAAGCACTAAGGCTGCCATATTATGAAACCTTTTCTAAAGTAAAGAGTTACAGTGGCTTGTGTGTGGTTTCTTACTACTCAAGTGGAGCATCACCCAGAGCTCGTTAGGAAAGCAGAATCATGGGCTCTGTGCTGGCTCCACTGACTCCAAACTGCTTTTTAACAAGATCTCAAGTGGGTCAAAGGAGTTGGTGATGGGCAGGGAAGCCTGGCATGCTGCAGTCCATGGGGTTGCAAAGAGTTGGACACAACCGAGAGAGTGAACTGAACTGAGAAGTGGGTCACATCAGCAGAAAAGTTTGAGAAGGTCTGGATTATATAGCAATTTGCCTTTTTTGTAATAGGTATGCCTGTTGCTTCCAAGAAATTTTCTCTGTATCTAGTTAAAATTTATATAGAATAAAGATGCTGTTGCTGCTGCTGCTGAGTTGCTTCAGTCATGTCCGACTCATTGAGACCACGTGGACTATAGCCCGCCAGACACCTCTGTTCATGGAATTTTTCCAGGCAAGAATACTGGAGTGGGTTGCTATGCACTCCTCCAGGGGATCTTCTCCACCCAAGGATTGAACTCATGTCTCCTGCAGCTCCTGCGTTGCAGGTGGATTCTTTACCGCTGAGCCACTGGCAAGCCCATAGAATAAAGATAAAGGATAATTTTAAATTTTAATTAATGTTAATTAATTTTAACATAATTTTATAATGAATAAAATTTTAAATTAATGGGAAATGATGAAATAAATTCCCAACTTCACTCCCCACCCGCGACATACATACACACACCCAGTAACAAGTGGGAAACGTCTTTTTGTCAGAATGGCAGAGTTCCTTCGTGAAGTCAACAATCTTGACCAAAAAAAAGAAAATCATTCTTACCAAAAAAAAAAAAAAAAAATTTTAAGGACTTTCAGAATCATTACTTTTCCTACAGGCTCAGTAGGTAAAGAATTCGTCTGCAATGCAGGAGACACAGGAAATGCAGGTTCGATCCCTGGATCACGAAGATCCCATCGAGGAGGAATGTCAACCCACTCCAGTATTCTTGCTGGGAAAACCCCATGGACTGGGGAGCCTGGCAGGCTACAATCCAATGGGTCACAAAGAGTCAGACATGATTGAGTGACTAAGCACAGCACATCAAATATGCAGAAAGTTAAAAAAATTCTCTTCCCCTATTGATGCTACTTGAAATTCACACATGGGGATGACACATGTCCCATCACACATGTCTGCCAGGCTATTCTCGAGAGAGACAGCCCCTCCCACGAAGGGGAAGGGAAACCAGGAAGTTCAGATCCTGCACTCAAGGAGTTTATTCTACCTAGGAGGTGACACAAGTTGAAAGGAGCTACTACAGAGGCAGAGGAAAAGAGACATGATCAAACATTGTGGAGGAAAGGCGTTTTCACCATCCATTTGTGAGTACCAGGGCGAGAGTCATTTCTTGGCAAACTGGTAGTTGACTGAAGCAGCTTCACCTGGGCCCCAGGGGATGGGTGGGCCTGACCAAGGTGACCTGAGCATCCCAGCTTCAGGGTCTCCAGTGAAGGAGGAAAAGAACAGGGCTCAGAGACCAGGCCTGGAGCATATGCTATGGTCCTCACCCCACCACCCACTGCCTGTGCAAGGGAGTTGCTGTTGTTCAGTTGCTGAGTCGTGTCCGGCTCTTTGCAACCCCATGGACTGCAGCACGCCAGGCTTCCCTCTCCTTCACTGTCTTCCAGAGTTTGCTCAAACTCATGTCCATTGAGTCAGTGATGCCTTCCAACCATCTCATCCTCTGTCCCTTCCTTCTCCTCCCACCTTCAATCTTTCCCAGCATCAGGGTCTTTTCCAATGAATCAGCTCTTCGCATCAGGTGGCCAAAGTATTGAAGCTTCAGTTTCAGCATCAGTCCTTCCAATGAACATTCAGGGTTGATTTCCTTTAGGATGGATCTGGGAGTCAATGGTCATTAATGCCTCTGTTACTCTCATCAGATGTGGCATAATAAACACTTTTAGCCAGGAAAGGCTGAGATGCAGACAGTGACCAACACTTTGTGAGAAAAGCATCCTCCCAAATTCACTGCCACCTCCCAAGGCTGCCTTCCCCACCCTCAAACCCAGGAAATGCTGATGCAAAGAATAAAGGAAGCAAACTGGACCCACCGACACACCAGGCATATGCATTTCTGGCTTTTGGACCAAAAGTGTCAGGCAGGAAATGGGCAAGAGATGCTGTCTTTGTGTATTTCAACTCTCTCCATTTTCACTGCAGAAAAATCTGTATGTCCGCAGGCATGTATGTTTTTCATTTATATTCAAGCCTGAAAAATTATAATTAATATTGTGATGGTGGCCACTGGCCACTGCTGTAAAAGTACAATTTCTCCGTGGGAAAGGAGTGTAGGGAAGTATTTCCAGGCCCCACTGCTGCTCTTGTCGTTTCTAAAATTACCTGTCATTTCTGGTATTCACATTGTCAATCTGCACTTATTTTGAATCTGGAATGCATACTAAACTTTCATTTGAATAAATAGTAGAAATGGAGCCACAGCAGCCAGCATCATCCCAGCCCCAACCACACTTCACGTCCACGAATTCTGAACACAACGTAGAAGGGGCAGTGGGCACCCAATAGGTAACCCAGACAAAGACCCATCCTCTGGAGTCCTGGTCTCCTCGTCCTCCATTCTGCCAAAAGTGAAAGCTCCTTGTTTTAGAATAAGATGCTGGCCTCCCTTCAACTGGAGCAGGCCTAAGTTTGAGGAGAAACACACACGTGTAGACGTGCTGCTCTATGAGAGCATGAGTGACCGGGCCCGGGTGACCCAGGCCCACTGTACGTCTCTACAACCCAAGGAAGAATGGAAGGCTGGGAGCCAGCCGACCTCGGAGGCTTACTGAAGGACATGGAACCTGGTTTCAGCTGTCAAGGACCAGGGGCCTTCCAAAGGCAGAAAGGAGGCAGGACCACCATCCATGCAAGGAAAGCACAGCTGCAGAGACATGACCAGGAAGAGCCCAGACTCCAGGGTCAGGCTGGGTCTCAGTTCTGGCTCCCCTACTGCCCAGCTGATGCTCCAGGGCAGGTCACTCAGCCGTGAGCCCCTTGGTGCCTCCTAGACACTTATACATGTTCAGTGAGCTAGATTCGCAAAATGCTCAGATCCCGTGGGTTGGAGAGTATCACCCTGCTAGTGAGCCCTGGAATCAAAATAGGATCTGAAAAGGTAAATGGCGCTCAGCCAGCTGAGGCCCTAGAATGGCAGGCCCTAGGCTTCTCCTAAAAACCAACAGGAAGCCGTTGAGGGCACTGAATGGCATAAAAGTCAAAGTAACAGAGACCATCCCCACTGATGTCCAATCACAAGGATTTCTTCCTGGGTCCTTCCCTCGAAATCCACTGTTTTGCTTTGTTTTCTTTTGTTTTGTTTTTATTGGAGTCTGATTATTTTACAATATTGTAGTGGTTTTGCCCTACACTGACATGAATCAGCCATGAGTGTACATGTGTTCCCCATCCTGAACCCCCCTCCCACCCTCCTCCCCATCCCATCCTTCAGGGTCATCCCAGTGCACCAGCCTTGAGCACCCTGTCTCATGCTTCGAACCTGGACTGGCGATCTGTTTCAAATATGATAATGTACATGTTTCAATGTTATTCTCTCAAATCATCCCACCCTCGCCTTCTCCCACAGAGTCTAAAAGTCCATTCTATACATCTGTGTCTCTTTTGCTGTCTCGTATATAGGGTCATTGTTACCATCTTTCTAAATTTCATATATATGCATTAATATACTGTATTGGTGTTTTTCTTTCCTTTTTACATGAATCTTGGGAAACACTCAGTTTTCTCACTCACCGTATCTTTCCATTTCAGTTTCCTCTCCTCTTCATTTTCATAATTGTTTTGTTCAAATTTGTGAGGGTTTTGTATTCACACTGCTTTAACAATCCTCTAATTACTAAGCTAAATTACAAGTAAGACTGAAAATAAGCTAGACCACAACAAGAGACATTACCCGTCTTATCTGTTATGAAGAATATTGGTTTAAGCAAGCACGACTTAATGTAGTATATACCCATTATCAGCAAAGTATTAGGTTCATTGAGTTCATAATTTAGAAAAGTGAGAACAAAGGGCCCCAGGGGTGTGTTCCGAATGAGGCTAGACTCAGGAATATAGGATTAATCACCCACCTAGTGTTCAAGCAGCAGATTTATTATATTTAATTAAGTAAGTCAATGATCTCTCAAACTCTGGTGAGGTGTCTTTGTACCAAGTATGGAAACACAGATTTCAGCAGTGAAGGAAAGTGGCTAATCTTCAAACAGGATCATTTTCCTTACGAATCATTTCTGTCCTGTTTGATCTTTTGTTTTGCAGCTAAACACTGGTAGCCCTTGCACACTCTGGACCCTGACCTCAGCAGCCTCCCGGGAACGCAGTCACATCACAGGCAGCTCCCCGGGGCCCCGCCCCTCCCCACGCCCACCTCACCGCCTCTCTCCTGCAGCCAGCTCCCCACGTCCAGTGTGGGCACTGGCTCTACCACACGCAGGCCCCCAGAGACACCTGCAGGGGACTCAACACCTGGGGGGTGACCCTCAGCCAGGGAGAGTGGAGATGAGCAGACGCCCCTCCCCTGGCCTCCCCAGGTGGCAGTTCTGACCAGCATCTTCCCAGTGCAGCAGCCTCAGCCATAGCTGCGCTGGTGCCAGGATGCAGCCTCACCTGGGTTCTCCTTCCTCCTGTTTCACTTCCAGGCTCACTTCTGACGTAAACTACATAAACCTGGGTCCAAGCCTTTCTCTCAGGCTCTGCTTGAAAGCACAGATCCAAATACAAGGAAACAGTCGATTTTGGCAAATTAAAGTGATGTCAAATATCCATAAGAATCTATAACTATGGACTATAAAATTCTATTATTATAGAAGGTACACTTATTTTAATTTAGAAAATTAGCAGTGTTGTATAAATATTCCCAGCATCAGTATAACTTTATTTCCTTCTTTTATTATTTTAAATGCTATTTGGGGAAGCTATGAACATACAACCATCATTGTGTCACTGTCCCCAAGTCCTCAGCAACTTCATATTAAATCAAAGATTGTGTGAAATTGGGTGGTCAGGCAGCAGGCTGGGTTTACACAAGGTACAATGACTGTTTTCATTTCAGTTCAGTCACTCACTTGTGTCTGACTCTTTGTGACCCCATGGACTGTAGCATGCCAGGCTTCGCTGTCCATCACCAACTCCTGGAGCTTACTCAAACGCATGTTCATCAGGTTGGTAATGCCATCCAACCATCTCATCCTCTGTCATCCCCTACTCCTCCCACCTTCAATCTTTCCCAACATCAGGGTCTTTTCCAAAGGGTCAATTCTTCTCATCAGGTGGCCAAAGGACTGGAGTTTCAGCTTCAACATCAGTCCTTCCAATGAATATTCAGGACTGATTTCCTATAGGATGGACTGGCTGGGTCTCCTTGCAGTTCAAGGGACTCTCAAGAGTCTTCTCCAACACCAGAGTTCAAAAGTATCAATCATTCAGTGCTCAGCTTTCTTTATAGTCCAACTCTCACATCCATACATGACTACTGGAAAAACCAAAGCTTTGACTAGACAGACCTTTGTTGGCAAAGTAATGTCTTTGCTTTTTAATATGCTGTCTAGGTTGGTCATAGCTTTTCTTCCAAGGAGCAAGCATCTTTTAATTCCGTGGCTGCAGTCACCATCTGCAGTGATTTTGGAGCCAAAAAAAGTAAAGACTGTCACTGTTTCTGTAGTTTCCCCATCTATTTGCCATGAAGTGATGGGACCGGATGCCATGGAGTTAGTTTTCTGAATGTTGAGTTCTAAACCAACTTTTTCATTCTCCTCTTTCACTTTCATCAAGAGGCTCTTTAGTTCTTCTTTGTTTTCTGCCATAAGGGTGTTGTTATTTGCATATCTGAGGTTATTGATATTTCTCTGGGCAATCTTGATTCCAGCTTGTGCTTCATCCAACCCAGCATTTCTCATGATGTGCTCTGTATATAAGTTAAATAAGCAGGGTGACAATATACAGCCTTCCCAATTTGGAACCAGTCTGTTCCAAGTCCTGTTCTAATTGTTGCTTTGTGACCTGCATACAGATTCCTCAGGAGGCAGGTCAGGTGGTCTGGAATTCCCATCTCTTGAAGAATTTTCCAGTTTGTTGTGATCCACACAGTCAAAGGCTTTGGCTTAGTCAATAAAACAGAAGTAGATGTTTTTCTGGAACTCTCTTGCTTTTTTGATGATCCAACAGATGTTGGCAATTTGATCTCTGGTTCCTCTGCTTTTTCTAAATCCAGCTTGAACATATGGAAGTTCATGGTTCACATACTGTTGAAGACTGACTTGGAGAATTTTAAGCATTACTTTACTAGCATGTGAGGTGAGTGCAATTGTGTGGTAGTTTGAGCATTCTTTGGCATTGCCTTTCTTTGGGATCAGAATGAAAACTGTATTTTCCCAGTCCTGTGGCCACTGCTGAATTTTCCAAATTTGCTGGCATATTGAGTGCAGCACTTTCACAGCATCATCTTTTAGGATTTGAAATAGCTCAACTGCAATTCCATCACCTCCACTAACTTTGTTCGTAGTGATGCTTCCAAAGGCCCACTTGACTTCACATTCCAGGATGTCTGACTCTAGGTGAGTGATCACACCATCATGATTATCTAGGTCATGAAGATCTTTTTTGCACAGTTCTTCTGTGTATTCTTGCCACCTCTTCTTAATATCTTCTGCTTCTGTTAGGTCCATACCATTTCTGTCCTTTATTGAGCCCATCTTTGCATGAAATGATCCCTTGGTATCTCTCATTTTCTTGAAGAGATCTCTAGTCTTTATTTGTTTGCATTGATTCCTGATGAAGGCTTTCTTATCTCTCCTTGCTATTCTTTGGAACTCTGCATTCAAATGGGTATATCTTTCCTTTTCTTCTTTGCCTTTCACTTCTCGTCTTTTCTCAGCTATTTGTAAGGCCTCCTTGGACAACCATTTTGCCTTTTTGCATTTCTTTTTCTTGGGGATGGCCTTGATCACTGCCTCCCATACAGTGTCATGAACCTCCATCCATAGTTCTTCAGGCACTCTGTCTATCAGATATAACCCCTTGAATCTATTTGTCATTTCCACTGTATAATCGTTAGGGATTTGATTTAGGTCATACCTGAATGGTCTAGTGGTTTTCCCTACTTTCTTCAGTTGAAGTCTGAATTTGGCAATAAGGAGTTCATGATCTGAGCCACAATCAGCTTCCGGTCTTGTTTTTGCTGACTCTATAGAGCTTCTCCATCTTCGGCTGCAAAGATTATAATCAATCTGATTTCAGTGTTGACCATCTGGTGATGTCAATGTGTAGAGTCTTCTCTTGTGTTGTTGGAAGAGGGTGTTTGCTATGACCAGTGCATTCTCTTGGTAAAACTCTGTTAACCTTTGCCCTGCTTCATTCCATACTCCAAGGCCAAATTTGCCTGTTACTCCAGGTGTTTCTTGACTTCCTACTTTTGCATTCCAGTCCCCTATTGCGAAAAGGACATCATTTTTTGGGTGTTAGTTCTAGAAGGTATTGTAGGTCTTCATAGAACCATTCAACTTCAGCTTCTTCAGCATTACTGGTCAGGGCATAGACTTGGATTACTATAATATTGAATGGTTTGCCTTGGAAATAAACAGAGATCATTCTGTCATTTTTGAGATTGCACCCAAGTAGTGCATTTCAGACTCTTGTTGACTATGATGGTTATTCCATTTCTTCTAAGGGATTCTTGCCCACAGTAGTAGATATAATGGTCATCTGAGTTAAATTCACCCATTCCAGCCCATTTTGGTTCACTGATTCCTAAAATGTTGATGTTCCCTCTTGCCATGTCCTGTTTGACCACTTCCTATTTGCCTTGATTCATGGACCTAACATTCCAGGTTCCTATGCAATATTGCTCTTTGCAGCCTCAGACTTTACTTCCATCACCAGTCACATCCACAACTGGGTGTTGTTTTTGCTTTGGCTCCATCTCTTCATTCTTTCTGGAGTTATTTCTCCACTGATCTCCAATAACATTTTGGGCACCTACTGACCTGGGGAGTTCATCTTTCAGTGTCCTATCTTTTTGCCTTTTCATACTGTTCATGGGGTTCTCAAGGCAAGAATTCTGAAGTGGTTTGCCATTCCCTTCTCCAGTGGACCATGTTTTATCTCCACCATGACCCATCTTGGGTGGCCCTACACAGCACGGGTCATAGTTTCACTGACTTAGACAAGGCTGTGGTCCATGTGATCAGATTGGTTAGTTTTCCGTGATTGTGGTTTTCATTCTGTCTGTCTTCTGATGGAGAAGGATAAGAGGCTTATGGAGGCTTCCTGATGTTTTAGCCTTTGTCTTAAATAAAGACACATCAGGGATGACTCATGAATATTCTCTGATTACTAAGTAGTGACTTATTATCTTGGCAAACTGATTTTCCTACAGGAATATCTTTATTAACCAAGAGAGCATGTAGAATA
Source organism: Cervus canadensis (assembly GCF_019320065.1). Taxonomy (NCBI): domain Eukaryota; kingdom Metazoa; phylum Chordata; class Mammalia; order Artiodactyla; family Cervidae; genus Cervus; species Cervus canadensis. Next base: position 25,402,667 of record NC_057405.1, read on the forward strand.
CAACTTTGTGAGAAGCTTCATTATCACAGGTAGAAATAATGCAGGAGCCTAAGCAATAAAATCTGAGTTATGAGGACAAGGGTCTTTGTGTTAGAAATGTATTAAATAGGGCTGAATATAATCTTGAATATTCAAAACAAAAAGTTCCTGGCACAGCGCCTGCTTACGTGATGAGTGGTAATTTTATTTCTCACAAGTGAATGAATGAATCAGAAAGGGGCTCCATCACCATATTCCCAGCCTTCCAGGAGCATCAGCCCCCCCATCCCCTACAAAAACAGTCACCGTGACCCCTCGAGGTGAGCCTCAGAACTGGCTCGGCCAGTACTGTGAGCCACAGCATCCCTGGGGGTACACCGATGCAAAACCTCTGGCTGATGCCTAAAATGCCTTCACAGCTCTATTAGGGGCTTCTTACAATCATAGACACGAAGACTTAATTTTGTTCAAAACATATGTATTCCGACTTTAGATTCAAAAATCCACTTTGTAGCTAAAAAACATTTTATTATTTGTGACTCCTTTAAAATATTTTGACGGAGAAGGCAATGGCACCCCACTCCAGTACTCTTGCCTGGAAAATCCCATGGATGGAGGAGCCTGGTAGGCTGCAGTCCATGGGGTCGCGAAGGCCTGGACATGACTGAGTGACTTCACTTTCACTTTTCACTTTTATGAATTGGAGAAGGAAATGGCAACCCACTCCAGTGTTCTTGCCTGGAGAATCCCAGGGACGGGGTAGCACAGAGTCGGACACAACTGAAGTGGCTTAGCAGTAGCTGTAGTAGTAAAATATTTTGAAACGTCTATTTCACTTTTAAAAGATTCATATTATGTTTCCTTACATAATGTCAATTATGCTAGAATAATTCATTTTCTCAAACCTCCCCAGGATATCCTGAGACTTTATGGGCTCACCACTATGATGATTTCATTTTCATCTATAGGAGAATATTACTACCTAGTGATTCTTATTTTCTAAGAAACCCACTCTCTGCTCTTAAATTAGAAACCATTTATGAATTTTAACCTTTTTGGTCTGCAGTGAGAGTGTTTGAAAGGCTTCCCTTTCACAAGCAGTATCATTATTCCATGATTTTTATTTATTTAATTTTGCAAAGTATCCCAGGGTAACAAAGCATCTATGAAAAGCAAATTAACACTGTGTACTGCTGTATATATATTTGACACTAATTAGCTTCTTCCAAACTCATCCACTCTTCAGTTACTCTTCAGCCTTGTAACACACGTTCATCCTCATCCAGAAATCTGGAAAAACAAACTATTGAGTTCTGAGAGCTCACCAATGCTACTTCTTCCTTATTTAGATGTCTATCTATATTTCTACCCTGAAATATGGGTACCCAGCTTCTGCTTGAACTCCTGGGATCAAGAGAGAGCCAACACCAGTGTTGGAAACTCTAACACTCATTTGGAAGAAGCATCCTCATATAGAGCTATTTACACCTGGCTTCAGAGTTCTGACATCTGAACAACAGAAAAAGACTACTCTCCTTCCCCCAAGAATTTTCCAAATATTTGAAGACTGTTGTGCCTAACAAGGTATCTTGAAGTTGCATGTGCCTACTGCTCTCCCTCCCATAACCTGGTTTCTCTGGATCCCTATCACCCAAGACTTCTTCTAGAACTACTGTAATTCCAGGAATGTTTTGTCCAGAGAGGGAAAAAAATTGTTCATTATAGAAGAACCAAAAATTGTATTTTATGCTGTATAAGGACTTACCACGCACTGCATGTCCTTTTTATGAGCTTCTTAGTGGAATACTGCTGTCAAGCAAAGAAAATGCAATAGACATCTTTGTATTCTCAGAAGCTAACAAATTACCAGCACATGATGAGTATTCAATAAATGTTTGCCTTAATTAATGAAGTTGAAGATGCCACAGTTGAATTTTTAGAAACCCTGTCATCCTTAATTAATTGCATAATACACACCTCTCCAGTCCAAGATCTCTAAATGAATGAAAGTCCAGCTGTTGGCATTAAAAAAAGGGTCTTGTGGATGCAATATGGAAGTTCTGTATGACTTTTATTTCCCCAGTAATTTTTCTTCTGTAAAATCCATTATTTTTCAGGATATTATTTCCCTAACTTTTCAAAAACACCTCCAAAATATATGACATTATCACCAACCAATCTTTGTGAGATACGTGTCACTCTCTAGTCTTCCTTTTATAAAGAAAGGTTATAAAATTCCCTTAAAAAAAAAATTCTTTGACCTAAGAAACATCCCTTTAATCCTTAGTTGTCACACTCCAAAATCCTCTGTTAAGTATCTCTAAGATCAAGACTATTTTGCACCCAAAGATTGAGAGTGCCTTAGCCAGCCCCACAGGAACCCAAATAGTAATCCCTCATTTCTGTAACCAGTTTATCCAGGCCCCAGAGATCACCCTCCATCCTGTCCAGCTTCAATGATGAAATTAAGATAAACTTTGAAAGTGAAAGTGTTTGTTGATCAGTCGTGTCTAATCTTTGTGACCCCCATGGACTATAGACTATCAGTCATCTGTCCATGGAATTCTCCAGGTAAGAATACTGGAGTAGGTTGCCATTTCTTTCTCCAAAGGATCTTCCTGACCCAAGGATCAAAGGAGAGTCTCCTGCACTGCAGGCAGATTCTTTACCATCTGAGCCACCAGGGAAGCCCCAAGGCAAACTTCGGGCTTATGTAAATTTCAGATCACTTCAGAGCAGATTATGCAAACTCTCAAGGTGATAAACCTCAGACAAAGCCTCCAGGAAGTGTTAAGAAAGAAAGAAAGAAACTGAAGTCACTCAGTCCAGTCCATGAACTGTAGGCTACCAGGCTCCTCTGTCCATTGGATTTTCCAGGCAAGAATACTGGTGACCCACTGGAGTGGGTTGCCATTTCCTTCTCCAGGGGATCTTCCCAACCCAGGGATCAAACCCAGATCTCCCACATTGTAGGCAGACGCTTTACCATCTGAGCCACGGGGGAAGTCCAATTCACCCTGCTCCTACACAGCAGGCCAATAACTCAGGAGACAAGGTGCTTTGGCAAGGAAGGGCGACTTTATTCAGAAAGCCAAACGACCAAGAAGACGGTGAACTACGGGAGATGAAGGAACCCTCTCCCCAGGTTAGAATTCAGGCTTCTTTTATGCTGAAAGGGTGGAGGAGGTTGTTGCTGTAAACTCCTCAGTGCAGGAATCCTTTGTCCTTGCCGCTGTCCACGTAGGTCTGGCCACGGTGTCCCTATAAACCTCCAACAAGACAAATGTTATTTTCTGTTGTGCAACTTTTTCTCTCTATAAGAATGGAAAAATATTATACCTTTAAAGGTCCAAGCCTTGAGAATGGGCTTTCCTGCTTATTTCAGGCTATAGGTAACATTCTTAAGCGGAGGCAAAATATAAAAGTCAAAGAAACACATCCAATAGAGTCAGATTTGGTCTTCCATTTTATAGAAGGGCAGCTTGCTCCAAGTCCCACAAATGATCTAATGAAAGACCTCACTACTACAAAGGCCTCCAGAACAAACAGGCTCAACTCCACCTCACGGAAATGATTCAACCACTGTTGCTAGAAACATGGAAAAAATAGCAACCAGGAGTAATTGCACTCCCTAAACAAAATCATTTTGTTCAAGAAATACATATTGTACTCTTTCCATGTAACAAATAATTTCTAAAAATTTAATTTTGAGCAAATTAAATTTCTTTGCATCTTTCCTCATATTGATATACTTCTGAGAACCAGAGAAGAATGTCATTTACTTGTCTCAGAGAAGAATCAAGCCTAAGGTTAAGGTATCAATTTTCAAAATATCTTTTGTTGACTCTATTTTATTTCTTCTTCCTCACATTATATAATCACCTTGGCTAAATCCTTGGGCCTAAAAATGTCCTATTATGTTTCTGATTAGTTGCAGTGGATGTGGCTTTCATCTGCCTGGCAGGTTATATCTTGACAGCATTCATTTCTTTCTTAAAGCTCCCATATTTCTGTTTAAATATAACCAGATTTTGAAACTCATTAGAAAACATTATAAAATAAAATTGTGCAAGTTCTTAGTGATAAGGGGACCAAAACGCCACCATAAATTCAAAATTCAAACCTAAATACCCTCAAGGGAATGTACTCAATCAAGCCTTGCTTCATCAGACAGATTTCTGTCTACTGTCAAAATTTTATTGACAGGAAGAAATTGTAAATGTCTCTTAAAATTGTTTTGCAGAGCTGAAATTATTAATACAATTTCTATAATATTTTAGATGTTGGGAGAATGAAAGGTTTCATATGCAAATCAAAGGGCGTTCCAGCTGACACTAGTGGCAAAGAAGACGTAAAAAATGCAGGTTCGATTCCTGGGACAGAATGATCCCCTGGAGGAGGACATGGCCAGTATTCTTGCCTGGAGAATCCTCATGGACAGAGGAGCCTGGCAGAATATAGTCCATAGTGTCACAAAGGGCTGTGCATGACTGAAGTGATTTAGCACTCACACATGCAAATCAAGAAAAGAATGTACAATAGATTTTTTCCCCTGAGATTCTTTTGCCATTTTGTTCATCAGAAATTTTGTGTCAGTAACTTGAGGGAGCTCCCTGGCAGTTTAGTGGTTGGGACTCTGTCTTTTCACTGTGATGCTCAGGGAGCTGATACTGAGCGGTCAAAAGAAAGAAAAACTCAAACCAGACCAAACCAAACCAACAAAAATGAGATTAAGATTAATCACCCATTGCTCTGGTAAAAAAAAAAAAAAAAATAGTAATTTAAAAATATATTTGCATGAACTTATTACATAGTTACATTTGGAGAAAATCAAAATAAAAGACTTTGGAGGAGAAAATAAAATAAAGACATACCATAGAAAGAATCAAATTAATACATAAAAAGAAAGAAATAGTTGACAATCATTGCCCTTGCCAAACTGGTTCCCAAAAGGGATCTCAAATCAACTGTGAAGTTTGTGTGATAATCAACAATTTTTTATCAGGAAATTTATTGCTCTTCCTACATTTGTGCCAGTTCTAAAGACTGTCATAAGTTTTCCCCATTACAGTAATTATTGCCTGGTATAGGGCTTCCTAGGTGGCACAGAGGTAAAGAATCTGCCTGCAGATATAGGAAACACCAGAGAGATGAGCGTTCGACCCCTGGTTCAAGAAGATACTCTGGAGAAGGAAATGGAAACCCCCTCCAGTATTCATGCCTGGAAAATTCCATGGACAGAGGAGCCTGGCAGGCTACAGTCCATGGGGTCACAGAGAGTCAGACAGGACTGAAGGACTGAGCACACACATGCACACACACACACAGAACAGCCAGACCATAATTGTACAATATATGCACTGCTGTGGTTGTTCAGTTGCTGAGTCGTGTCCGATTATTTGCAACCCCATGAATTAGAGCACTTCAGGCTCCACTATCCTCCACGATCTCCCAGAATTTGCTCAAATTCATGTCCATTCAGTAGGTGAGGCTATCTGACCATCTCATCCTCTGCCACCCACTTCTCTGTTTGCATTCAATCTTTCAAAGCATCAAGGTCTTTTCCAGTGAGTCAGCTCTTGGTAGCAAGTGACCAAAGTATTAGAACTTCAGTTTCAGCATCAGTCCTTCCAATGAATATTCAAGGTTGATTGCCTTTAGGACTGACTCGTTTGATCTCCTTGCAGTCCAAGGGACTCTCAAGAGTCTTCTCCAGCACCACAATTCGAAAGTATCAGTTCTTTGACACTCAGCTTTCTTTATAGTCCAACTCTCACATCCATACATGACTACTGGGAAAACCATAGCTTTGACCTTGTGGACCTTTCTCAGAAAAGTGATGTTTCTGCTTCTTAATACACTGTCTAGGTTTGTTATAGTTTTCCTTCCACGGAGCTAGTGTCTTTTAATTTCATGGCTGCAGTCACCATCCACAGTGATTTTGGAGCTGTGGATGGATAAGAAAATAAAATCTTATTTTTATTTCACTGCTTATTTAAGTCACTGCTTATTTCTGTCACTTAAGTGAAGTGGAAGTCATTCAGTCACTTCCGACTCTTTGCAATCCCTTGGACTATACAGCCCATGGAATTCTCTAGGCCAGACTACTGGAGTGGGTAGCCTTTCCCTTCTCCAGGAGTTCTTCCCAACCCAGGGATCAAACCCAGGTCTCCCACATTGCAGGCAGATTCTTTACCAGCTGAGCCACAAGGGAAGCCCAAGAATACTGGAGTGGGTAGCCTGTCCCTTCTCCGGCGGATCTTCCCAACCCTTAAGTCACTGCTTATTTCACTTATTTAAGTCACTGCTTCCACTTTTTCCCCTTCTATTTGCCATGAAGTGATGGGACTGGATGCCATGATCTTAATTTTTAATGGTAAAATATGCATACATTCATTTCAAAAAATATTCACTGTGTACCTACTAAGAGCCTGGCACTGGGCTGGATGCTAGAGATACAACTGAAGGCAGAACAGACCTCCCCCTGCCCCCAAGGTTCTTTTTGTCTAGAGGTGCAGTTAGACATCCATCTCACAAGTGCGTCACTGCAGCTGTGCCCAGTGCCAAAAGGCAAAGGTCCGGGTGTGATGAAAATGGCCATCCGCGGGACTTGACCTGACCTGCGAGGGTGAACAAGAGCTGCTTGCCTTCCGAGTTTCCAGGGAGATAATGAAGATGAATGCAGACAAAGACCTAGGAGCTTGTTTTGTTTCCATTTTAAAAATTTGCTTATTTTTTTAATTGAAGGATAATTGCTTTACAAAATTGTGTTGGTTTCTGCCAAATATCAACATGAATCAGTCATAAGTATACATATATCCCCTCCCTCTTCAACCTTCCTTCCACCTTAATCCTCATCCCACCCGGGCTCTGCTTTTTGTTTTATTTGTTTTTTTCAATTTGTATTTTATTTTGGACTTTAGGGCTTTTCAAGTGGCTCAGCGGTAAAGAATGTGCCTGCTAAGCAGAAGACATGGGTTCATTCGTTCCCTGGGTTGGGGAGATACCATGGAGAAGGAAATGGAAACTCACTCCAGTATTCTTGCCTTGATAATCTCAAGGACAGAGGAGCCTGGCAAGCTACAGTCCATGGGGCTGCAAAAGAGTTGGACACAATTTAGCAACTAAATAGTCAACAATAGTTGATTTACAGTGTTGTCTTAGTTTCAGATGTAGAGCAAAGTGATTCAGTTATACATACACATGCATCCATTCTTTTTCCAATGATTTTCCCATTTAAGATTTTATGAAATATTGAGTATAGCTCCCTGTGCTTTACAGATATCCATTGCAAATATATTAGTGTGTTTACAAAACAGAAACAGACTCACAGACACAGAAAACAAACTTCGGTTTCCTTTGCCACTTAAAAGTCTGATACCCTAGTGGACTGAATTTGCACAATTTAATGTTATATTAGACTGTGCCATGACCCCTCCCCCACTCAGGGAAAGAAAATTATTTTAAAAATCAAGATACTCTCTATGCAAAGAATCATGAAATAGATCTCTTTTCTGAGGCTCTTCTCTAAAACTGTGCCAAGTTTGTATTTTTTTAAATGCTTACCACCTTATTTTTTTTTTAAAAAAAAGCATTTAAAGCATTCTTTTTTAAATGCTTACCACCTTATGGGGCTTCCCTTGTGGCTCAGATGGTAAAGAGTCTGCCTGTAATGCAGGAGACCCAGGTTTGATCCCTGGGTCAGGAAGACTCCCTGGAGAAGGAAATGGCAACCCACTCCAGTATTCTTGCCTGGGAAATCCCACGTATGGAGGAGCTTGGCGGGCTCATGGGGTCGCAGTGTCAGACAAGACTGAGAGACTTCACTTACCACCTATGAGACAGAGTTAAACAGAATTACAAAAGAGGATGTTGTAAGATAGTCTCTTGCTTTGTATAATAGGCTATTTATTATGATAAATAATCTTGATTTTGACAAAGCACATCAAAAAGAGATATGATTCACATAGAGCATAGATACACAGATACATAGAGCATAGGTACATATAGCAGAAGCAGTGTTGTTAATATCAACCATCAAAAGAATGACATCATTTGGTCATGGTTGTATCACCAAAGTAAAAGTACTTAAACATCCAAAAGCTTTCCAGTTCTACTCAGCACTACTTAGAAGTTTAAATATAAAATAAAATGTGAAAATACAAGGCTAATTCATCCTGAAACTTTCTGCATTTGTGAACTAAGCTCTGTGGATTTGAAAGTTTGAATATGTTAGAAATCTCAGCTGGATAAGATGTATTCAACCTCCTTACCTTGTCAGATACCTTTTGGTGATTACTAAGCAAGATGGGGAGTCAGTGTATACCTACATGTTCATTTAGAGAAATATTATTACTACCTGGATGCTCTGGAAGTCTTAGCCTTGAAGGAATGTCCATAGCCTCCTGGTCCCTGCTTCCCTAGTCCAGTTTCCCTCCCCCTTTTTTGTTTCAGAATCCTTACCAGCTTCCACATTTCCCCACCTTCCTGCTAATGAGCTCTGAGAGGATGAACTCAGCTTCTGGCTTACCCAGATATTATCTGCCTCCACCTAAATATCAAGGGATGGACTAGAGCTTATTTCTCTTGTCCAAGTTCAGAAAGCAAGAAATATGGAAAAATTGGAGAACTTCTAGCAACATGACAAATTGTGCTAAGGCACACCACAAGAATCCAGATGAAAAAATAAGATTGATGATTGTAATCAAAGAACTAAAAAAACGGAAAGATATTCCATCGTTGTGGATAAGAGACCTAATATTGTCAAGGTGTCCGTTTCCTAACTTGCTCTAAGAGTTAAGGTAATCCCAAGAAAAATCCCAGAGACTAGTGTTATGGATGTCAACAAATCAATTTTAAAGTTAACATGGGAAGGCCCAAGATAGCCAGCACAATACTGAAGAAGAACAGCAAAGCAGAAGAGTGACGCTACCTGACTTCAGAACTTACTCTAAAGCTACGGGAATCAAAGCAGTGTGGTACCAGTGACAGGCTAGACAATAAGCAATGGACAGACCAGACAGGCCAGAAGGAGACCTCCACAAACAGAGTCAACTGTCCCTTTGACAAAGGGACCAGGGCAATGCAATGGAGCAGAAGACAGACAGCAAAGGGTGCCTGAACAACTGGACATCCACACGCCAGAAAAATAAATCTAGACACAGACTTTACACCCTTCACAGACATTAACTCAAGGTGGACCCTAGACCCAAATGTAAAATACAAAAGTATAATAACTCCTGGAAGATAACAGGAGAAAGCCTAGATGACCTTGGGTATGGTGATAGCTTTCTGTATGCAACACCAAAGACATGATTGGTGAAAGAAATAATTGATAATCTGGACTACATTAAAATTAGACCTTCTGCTCTGCAAGAGATCCTGTCAAAAAAGTAAAAACACAAACCGCAGAGTGGGAGAAAATATTTACCAAAGACGCATCTGAGAAGGGACTGTCATCCAAAACATTAAAAGAAAAACTTTTAAAACTCAACAATAAGAAAACAAATAGTTCAATTCAAACATGAGCCAAAGACCCTAACACAGACACCTGACTAAAGAAGTTATACAAAAACACATAAAATGGTGCTTCACATCATATGTCATTGGAGAAATGCAAATTAAAACAAAAATGAGACACTAGTACAGACTAAAAATGACCAAAATCCAGAGCATTCACAATACTAAGTTCTAGAGAGGATCTGGAGCGACAGGAATCCTCATCGTTGCTGGTGGGAATCCAGAATGGTACAGCCACTTTGGAAGACAGTTTGGCAGTTTCTTATAATGGTAAACTTCTGTCCTCACAAAAGCCTGCATGAGGACATTTATAGCAGCTTTATTCATAATTGCCAAAAGTTGAAAGAAGCCAAAAGATGTCCTTCGGTAGGTGAATAATTGGAATAAATACCCTGTGGTGACACAGTGACAGACCATTTTCTTGGGCTCCCAAATCACTGCAGATGGTGATGCAGCCATGAAATTAAAAGACGCTTGCTCCTTGGAAGGAAAGCTGTGATAAACCTAGACAGAGTATTAAAAAGCAGAGACATTATTTTGCCGACAAAGGTTCATATAGTCAAAGTTTTGGTTTTTCCAGGAGTCGCGCATGGATGTGAGAGTTGGACCATAAAGATGGCTGAACGCTGAAGAATCGATGCTTTGAAACTGCTGTGTTAGAGAAGACTCTTGAGAGTTCCTTGGACAGCAAGGAGATCAAACCAGTCAATCGTAAAGGAAATCAGTCCTGAATACTCATTGGAAGGACTGATGCTGAAACAGAAGCTCCAATACTTTGGCCCCCTGATGCAAAGAGCCAACTCATTAGAAAATAACCTGATGCTGGGTAAGATTGAAGGCAGGAGGAGAAGGGAATGACAGGATGAGATGGCTGGATGGCATCACTGACTCAATGGACATGAGGCTGAGCAAGCACCTGGGAGGTGGTGAAGGACAGAGAAGCCTGGCATGCTGCAGTCCATGGGGTCGCAAAGAGTCAGACACAACTGAGCAACTAAACAACAATAACACTGTGGTACATCCAGACAATGGAATATTATTCAGTGCTAAAAAGAGAGAGAGGCAGAATTCAAGCCACTGCAGGACACAGAGGAACCTTAAGTGCGTATGACTGAGTGAAGAAAGCCCAACTGAAAAGACCACATACTGTATGATTCCAACTATGCAGCAGTCTGGAAAAGGCAAAACTATGGAGACAGGAAAAAGATCAGTGGTTACCGGATGTAGAGAGCAGACATAGCGGAGTGGGGAGAGATGAATAGGCAGAACACGGAGGATTTTCAGGGCAGTGAAACTACTCTGCACGATACTGTAATGGTGGATATATGTCATTATACATTTGTCAAAATTCATAAAATGTACACCACCAAGAGTGAGCTCTAAGGTAAGCTGCGAATTTGGGGTGACTATGGCATGTCAGGGTAGCTTCATCCCTGGTTGAAAACGCACCATCTGGTGAGTGATGTTGATAATGCGGAGGATGGGGACATATGTCCCGGAGGAAGGGAACATATGAGGAATCTCTGTACCTCCTTCTCAGTTTTGTTATAAACTTAAAACTGCTCTCAAAGATAAAGTCCTTGAAAAATAGTAACAGTCCTTGAAAAATACAAAACCCTGTAAGGCAGAAAGACAGAAAGGGATCACCAAGTGGTCAGAAACCATAAAAACATCACATTTAATCTAAGGTGCAAAGTTTACAATATGCAGGGACCCAGGGGGATCGGAAGGAATGGGTCATGGTTTCCCCTGAAGCTTGTCTTAAATTTCACTCATCCATATACCATATACCAGCCAGTGTTCTCTATACTTATCACAAAAGCTACTTTTATTTCATATATACCCAAGTGATTTTTGAAATATTTTATCACTTTGAATGAGAACTGTATTAATTTCTACTCTTCTTAATATTTTATAAAAGTCAGAAGAAACCTGACTCTCAACTGATGTCATTAACTGATCTGTTTAGGAGAATATGTACTTAAATAATCATTAGAAGAATATAGATATAAATTAAAATCCACAGGTTCCAATTTCCACTAACCCTGGGAAATTCACTTGGTATTTCTCTGTCTCAACTTAGCCATTTGTAAAACCAATGTAATAATATTCTTAATTTACTTCTAATGTCAGTAGAAACATAATTAAATGTTGGCAAACTAATTTTCTTTGCTTAAAAAGGCTCGATAATTATGCACTACTTTTTAATTTTGAAAGTATTTTAAGATGTTTAAGTGATTAAATCTGCAAACTTTTAAAATGATCTTTATTTTATTCAATTAATCACAGCATATTTTTATTTTAAAAACATATCTATAGCTTTTCAGAGTGATAAAATCTCTTCCACTCAGTTTAACACAAACTATACCCAAATATCCTTTCATAAATTTAAAAATGTATGCACCTCATTTCTAACATATATCTATTGTTTTGTTTTTAATTTTTTTCAAAGCCAGTATAATTAAGATAAAAGGATTCATTTGTCAGTTAAGAATATATATCAATAGATTTTAAATGAGCTTTAAAAGCCAGTCTTGCTCATCTTATCCCTTCAAATATAGTATGGATATGTGTGCCTGTGTATGTGTGTGTGATGGGATATGGGGACAGGTGTGTAAGTTCCACATTTGTGTGTTAGAAGCAAAGTTCATGAACTCCCCTACACTATTGGTAGGACTATAAATTGGTGCAGCTGCTATGGAGAAGAGTATGGAGGTTCCTTTAAAAAGTAAGAATATAACTACCATATGACCCTGCAATCCCACTCATGGGCATATATCTGGAGGAAAAAGTGATCTGAAAGGCTACATACACCCCAGTGTTCATTGCAGCACTGTTTACAATAGCCAAGACATGGAAACAAGAAATTTCATTGACAGAGGTGTGAATAAAGAAGATATGGTACATATATGCGATGGAATATTACTCAGTCATTAAAAAGAACGAAATAGTGCCATTTGCAGCAACATGGATGAACCTACAGATTGTCATACTGGGTGAAATAAGTCAGATAGAGAATGAGAAATATCATATAACATCCTTTATATGTGGAATACAGAAAGAAGCACAGATTTAGAGAATGAACTTATTAGCTGCTATGGTAAAGGATGGGCAGAGAGGGTAGTTATGAAGTTTGGGATAGAGATGTACACACCACTGTATTTTAAATGGATAACAACAAAGACCTACTGTATAGTACGTGAAACTCTGCTCAATGTTACGTAGCAGACTGGATGAGAAGGGAATTTGCGGGACAATGGACACGTGTACATGCATGGCTGAGTCCATTTGCTGTTCACCTGAAGCTATCAAAATGTGGATATAAATGTTAATATAAATACATCAGATAAAGGAAAATAGGGCTTGGGTATTTAAGAATATATATTGTCTTATTGTACCTCTTCTTCCAATGAATTAACAGAAAAATAAACAATTTAACGAAAGTGACTTGTGCCTCTGTTTTATCACAGCACCACTTTTTCCTAATATGCTAGCCTTGGTTTTGCCTAATGCATTTTCCTCACTCCCTTTCATGGCCTCAAATGATGAAATCTCCTTCTGAGAAAAAGTAATGTGGAGAAAACTGCCTTAAAATTAGCTTTCCACAAAAGATGACATAAAATATCAGTGCAAAGAAAGAGATAATAGAAGAGCCAAGGAAAGCATGTCAGGTTAGGCATTCTGCAGCATTTCCAAAGGCAGGATGTGTCAGTCCACTGATAATAATTTCGATGAGATTTGGGTGTTCCAGGAATGATGCTGAGGGACATTGGCAAAGTCTGCCTGCACCAACTGAGTGAGCTTCTTTCTGCATTTCCTGGGTAAGGACAGCCTCTGTATGCAGCTTGTCCCATTTAAGAACATCCGTGTTTGTTATGGGCCCAGGGCTTTTGTTCATTCCTAAGTCATTAACCCAGCTACCTGTTCTGTCTCATTAAATCTCTCAGCAAAGCGTTTGTTGCTGCTTTGGAGGAAATACAAAGCGCGATCAGGTCTCAGCTACCCACATGGAGATTGTGTGCTGCACAGGAACTTTTACTTCCTCTCCACTAAATGAAAGGGTGAGTGACGAAGGGTTACATGACCTCATGCTCAAAAGATGATCTGAGATCATATTATAGCAGCCCCAAATGTTGTCATATTATCCTTAATGAAGACCAGCAGTTGGGAGCCACAGAAGGTGCTTGAGCAGCAGTGGGTGACCTTCTAACTGTACTTAGAGGAGATGTTCAGAAGATTAAGGTAATTTGATGTTATTTTATATGAAAATAAATAGACTGAAAAGATGGAGGTTGAAGCAGGGAGAGTAGTTAGGGGGTCTGTTCATTAGTGGAGCAATGATAAGGGTGCAAACTAAAATGACACGATTGGAGATGGAGGAATAAAGGGCAGAGAGGAGAAGAGCTCAGAGGTGGAGGTCCAAGGAGTCAGAGGTGACCCCAAAGCCTTCTGAAAAGGGTGACTAGGAGGACTGGGGTGGTGATAACAGAAGGAAGACCTGGGCGTGCTGAGGCTTTAGAAGCCAGTGGGTCAACCAGGTGAGACAGGACGAAGATGCAGATGTGGGCTACTGAGAGCATCCTCTTCGAGCACCCCTGAGGTGGACAGAGGGTGCCAGAGCCCCAGGGGCAGGAAGACCACCCTGTGGGGAGGTGTAGGGGGCTGGGAGCAGGCAGAGCCCACCAAAGAACGCTCAAGAAGCAGAAGAGGGCCCCAGTCTCAAAGGCGTGAGAGGTACAGAGGAGGGGATGAAGTGGGGCTGCAGCCTGGCCAGCTGGGAGGACTGTCGACTTCTCAGGCATCCAGGTCACCAGAACTGAAATGGACTCTAAAGACAGTTCACGCTGCTGCTTGTCATTGCTGCCACTTCCCTCGTGTTACAGGCTGTGGTCCTGTTTGTAACCTGAACCTGGATTGTAAAACCCACGTTTGAGAAGCTCAGTTGTTCCTCAGCCCCATGGGAGGCCAGGTCCCTGGTGTCTGAATGATGCAGAGCCAGCGCTGCCCAATTAGGTCTTCTCCAAGGAGCAGCCCTCACTTAGTACAAATCCAGTCCTTTAGAGGAGTGGTTGAGATACTTCTTTTCAGACCAGAGTGTTGGTTTTCTAGGAAGTGCTTTTATCACAACTGTGCAAGAATTTTTCTAGGAGCAGAAAGGTGATCTGTTCAAAAGTGGCCACTGACGTTAAGTAAGTGGATGACCTCTTTCCATCCATCTTATTCACAACAAGTATGGTCCTTCTGTCTTCTTCGTTAAGCGAACACAAGCACTTAAACCCACAACAGGCAAAGCAGCCCTGGCCACATGTGATTTCAAAGTCGTCTGCTCCCTAACAAAGATAACAGCCACCGCTATCCCCTGTGGCACAGCCAGCTCTGCGGTTCTGCCGTGTGACTGGCATGATCCTGGGCTCCAACTGGGGGGACTGTCGGATGCCAATGCAGTGAGGTTTATCCCCAGAGGTAGATTTACTCAGAAGCTAATGAGGGTGAAGCTTGCGTGGGTTCACTCCACATCTGCTGTTGTTTCTGCTTAGCCACTGCTCTTCTACTGTAGCCCACCAGGCTACTCTTGCCATGGGATTTTCCAGGCAAGAACACTGGAGTGGATTGCCATTTCCTTCTTCAGGGTTCTATGTCACGTGTTCTTATTAATTTTGCAAAAGTGAAGAGATTTTAACACTGACCCACTTTATGTACTGTCCCTTTCCACTCCGGCTTCCCCGACCCCAAACTCAATCTCTTTGTCCCCCTGCCTATTGGTTTTGTAGCCATGGGTATCTTTGGAATCCAGCCCAGAGGAGCTTGAGTTTGGGAATCTTTTCGTTTGAGATGTCACTTTCACTTTACTTCCAGCTGTTCTGATGAAGGACAGAAGCTCCCTTTTCTTCACATCCTCTCCAGCATTTATTTATAGACTTTTGATGATGGTCATTCTGACTGGTGTGAGGTGATACCTCATTGTAGTTTTGATTTGTATTTCTCTAATAAGGAGTGATGCTGAGCATCTTTTCATCATTTGTTAATAGCTTTATGGCTACCTGTATGCTTTCTTGGAGAAATGTCCATTTAAATTTTTGGCCCATTTTTTGATTGGGATTTTTTTTTTTTTTTTTAGCTGCATGAGCTGTTTATATATTTTGGAGATTAATCCCTTGTCAGTCACATAGTTTGCAAATGTTTTCTCCCATTCTGTAGGTTGCCTTTTCATTTTGTTTATCATTTCCTTTGTTGTGCAAAAGCTTTTAAGTTAAATTAGGTCCCATTTTTGTTTTTATTTTCATTACTTTAGAAGATAAATCCAAAAGGATCTTGATGCAATTTATATAAAAGAATGTTCTGCCTATGCTTCCTTTAGGATTTTTATAGTATCCGGTCTTACTTTTAGGTCTTTAGTTTATCTTGAGTTAATTTTTCTGTATGATGTAAGAGAATGATGCAGTTTTCCCAGCACCACTTATTGAAGAGACTGTCTTTTCTCCACTGAATATTCTTACTTCCTTTGCTGTAGATTAATTGACCATAGGAGTGTGGATTTATTTCTGGGCTTTCTAATCTGTTCCATTGATCTATATTTCTGTTTTCATGCCAGTACCATACTTTTTTGATTACTGTAACTTTGTAGTACAGTCTGAAGTCAAAGGTTCTGATGTCTCCAGCTTCATTTTTCTTTCTCAAGATTGCTTTGGCTATTTGGGATATTTTGTGTCTCCACACAAATTTAACATTTTTCATTCCAGTTCTTTGAAAAATGCCATTGGTAATTTGATAGGGATTGTATTGAAATCTATATATTGCTTTGAGTAGTAATGAACTTTATTTATGAAACAGAAATATACCCACAGACATAGAAAACAAATGTACAGTTACCAAAGGGGAAAGTAAGGGGAGGGATAAGTTGTGGGTTGGGATTAACATATACATACTACTATATATGGAACAGATAACCAACAAGAACATACTGTATAGAACAGGGAACTATACTTCATAAGAGCCTATAAAGGGAAAATATCTGATATATATCACTTTGCTGTACATCTGAAACCAAACAACATTGTAAATCATTTCAATTTTTAAAAATTTTAAAGAACAAATGAAAAAATGATATTGCAGAACAGTTATGACATGAAGTGGCAGTGAAAGAGTTTGGTACCAAAATATGTAGAGAAATCATATCATAGACATGGGTCTGTTATTAATTTTAAAAGTTGCATTATTTTTCTGTATCCTATGATGTTGTGAGAATGGGCTTAAAGGGCACACAGCTTGTGTGATCACGCGGAGTCCTGCAGGCAGTAGCACCCCATGCTGGGTTTAATGGCTTGCTGTTACCATCTTGAAATCCTTAATTTTTAACCAAGGAGTCAAGACTTTTCATTTTACTGCAGGCCCTCCTAATCATGTAGCTGGTCCTGACAGCATCTCTCTGGTGGCGGTGAAAACAGAAAAGGATTAGTGCAGTATCTGAAATGAGAAATTTCAGGTCTTAGGAAGCAAAATAGTTCCCAACTTTTAAAAATGTGTAATTCCTCGTGATTTCTCATTCTGAATAAAATGGTACACTTTCATACCTACTATTGATGTCATAAACTCGTCTTCTTCCTTAAAAACCTACCCTGCCCCCAAAATTATATCAGCACCCCCACACACACCTCAGCCAGGGCGGGTCCTTCAGGCTTTAGTAACTCAGAGCTAAACAGCAGCTGGTACATCGTTCAGTCCAATTGTGATTATTTCTCAGCTTTTTAGCTTTTATTCTCAGCAGAAGCTACGAAGAAGCAGTAAGAGGTAAAATACAACTTGGTCAATCCTTATCATTTATGAAGAGCTCCAGAAATCAAAGAGAAGTTTCCAATATTGTTTGCCATTTTCCTTTAAGAGATGGCCCCATACCTTGGTTTCCAAGCTACACCCTGGAAGGAGGGGTGTCTGTCTGTCTAGTAATCTCCCTGTCTCCACTGGCCCACGGAGTGCCTTCCAAGTCTTGGAGCACAAGTCTCAGTTGTGGATTTCCCTGGTCTGTTTCCTTCTTCTCCATGCGCTGGTCATGGTGGGGAAGCTGGGGACTGCAGCCTCTTCCTTACTTGTCTGAGGAAGGGCTTGGTGCAGTCAAGCAGAGCCAAAGTCTGGATCTGTGTGGCCTTCACTGCATCCTTGCTCTGTCCATCCCTGGGAAAGACAGCCCTACATTCAGCCTCCTGCTGGTACAGGGCTCACCTTCCAGTCTATTTTGAGGCTGAATTCACACAAATTATTCACTTTTATCAAAAGGCAAAATTGTTTTCTTCGGCTGATAAAATGTGAAAGGCACTCATGCCTTTGGATAATGTGACGAATTGTTTCCTAATATGTACAAGGGCAGTGCACAGCCTATTTACCACGGTCAGTATATGCAAAAATAGAAGGAAGCGACGATTTAGCTCCGACTAACTTTCTTCAAGAAATCCATTACCGATGAATTCTAAAGAGTTGAGGAGAAAGCTAGACAGTGAGGCAGGGAGTTTCTTCAATATATTAATCTTTATTTTTTTAGATGAGATTTGAAATGAGATTCAGATTGCAAATTACAGCTTTGGACAGGCTCCCCACTGCTGGCTAGTGAAATCCTCCGGCTTCTGGGGATGAAGCAATTTAGTTTTCTGTAATAGGACCACGAGAACCTTATTTCCCACTGCTAGAATTATATGTCCACAGCCTGAAATGCAGGAATCCAACACGGGTCACCAGCAGGGATACATTAAATGCAAAGAAAACAGGCATGGAAAAACCGTGACCCACCTGCACGTTTCAAATTTATCCTCAAGCCTGCCCTCCAGCTCATTTCTCTCGGTTCCTCGGATGTGGCTCACAAAATTGCATTTTCCCGTCTGTGAAAACAGTTAACCTCCTGGTGGCTTCTGGCCGTGTGACGTGTGTACAGAGTGATGGATGCCCCCGTGGTTCTTTGTCCAGACACAAGTGAAGTTTCTCCCTGTTAGCAGATGGCTGGATGAGAAAACGTGTGGTGACTAATTGCTGTGCAGGCACCTTATGGGGCCTTTAGGACTCGCTTAGGAGATGGCTAACATCATACACCTTTCACATTTACAAATTAAATATATACCACTGACTGCCTGCCTTCACAGGACATCACAAATTGCTTTCTCTCTAAGGGATATTTCCCTGATGGAGATCATTGATTCAGTCAGAGCATCTTATTAAATATACATCCTTTCTCAGTTTCGTGGAAATTCTTGCACGGTTTCAATTAACCTTCCTGCTTCTTTTGGTTAATTGGTGGGGGTGGGAGAGGGACAGAGGGATACACAAAAAGAGAACAGATTTTATAACCATTGCCCAAAATTGTTTGGCCTCGTGTGGCTTCTGTTGCCCTTTCTACTGCATCCCTAAGTGTTTGGAAACCATTTGTGTTGCTCTAAGACTGTTTTTCTTTAAGAAGTTCCTGCATTTGAAATTCAAATCTCAACAGTCAGCAAGCTGTTTGCTCCAACCTTGCCTTTTCAGCAGGCCCTTAGAGGTGGTCCCTGATGGTGTATTCCTCAAACTTGTTTTCTTACTCTAAAAGCCCAGAAGGCTCCTACTCCAGCTGGTGGAAAGAGCTTACAACAGTGAGCTAATCCTCCTTGTTTCCAGGAGGCAGCTCCTCCGGAGAGTTCTTTGCCTCAAACTCAGGCCATACCATCCTCCCGGCTATCACCCCCCTCTGATGGCTTTGTACCTGGTCGGTCTTGTCCTTCCCTGGGCCTGTGGACACAGGGTCCAGCTAGAGGGGGACTCAGGCCCAGGAACTACCCAGGACATATTTCTCTGTGTCTTTCTCCTTCTTTTGGCCTCACTCTCCCTTTTAACATAAGCTTGGTGGTGCTTTCTAAGAATAGAAAGTATGAGATTTCTAAATCTTAAATAATCGCAACTTCAATCAGATTTATCAAACGATATTCTTCTATTTGTCATAGTCTCTTGAGCTACCTTATTTAGAATTGCTTTTAGCATCTGCTCATCCAAAAGGGCCATATTTACTACCTTCCTGAGGAAGGGGACCTGCGGGATAGCGATAGGCCAGTGGGCACCAGGTCTGGAGACTCCTATGTCACCTGCAATGCTCACCAGAGATCAGCCACCACAGAAGAGGCAGTAAGTGAGAAGAGAGAGAAGGACTGGGCCAGTTTTCCCCACCGGCTACCCTGGAACCAGTTCTGAGGCTCACAGATGCTGTCACAGACCCCAGCCAGCCCTTCTTCCACCTTGACCACCCGTCCTGCCGGCAACAGAAACCCATCTAAGCCCCAGTACGGTTTATCCCTCAAAGAGGACAGCTGGCTGCTTGGCGGCAAGCTGACGGCTTTTGCACCCCCTCCATCCCAAAAGGATCATTGGTTCCCCTTACAGGGCTAGGCACGTATTACACACGTGGTTTTGCCTGTCCTGCCCTCAGACCCTCAGCCAACACCCTCTCCAGGGGCTGACATGACACCTCACCCACTTGGGCTTGGGACCCACACAAGAGAGCATACACCAGGGGGCAAGCTTACAGGAGACACCGAGAGGGGCTGCTGCCCCCAGGAAATGGTGGGCTGGGTCTGAGGATGCAGCAGCTGTGAGTCGTGTGGAGGAAACACACAGGCCTGGATAACTGTTGTCCCAAAGCAGGAAGCCCAGCATAAAATCAGGTCCTGCACATCCTCTCCACTTTCTCTCCAACACTGTGCTCCTGCTCCCCACCCTGCCCTTCCCCAGCGCCTGAATCTAACCCGGTGATGCCATCCCAAAGGGTCAGCCTCCTGGGGCACAGAGCGAGGCCTGGAAGGGCAGAAAGCAGACCCAAGAGGAAGGGTGATGGAGACGCCAGTCTCCCCTCCTCCTGCACAGCCCCGCAGGGCACATGCCCTTGGCCCTGGTGACCATACACAGCCTCAAAAAGAGCCCAGAAATGACGTTCCAAGGGAAAGGCTGAAGGGCCAGCTCTGGGGTCACCCTCTGAGAGATGGGCTGCCTTCAGCCATGCCGTGGCATCGGCCTTAGATCAGTACGATGCTCTGTCCACAAAGGAAGAACTCACAGGGCCAGGAGCTGATAGAGACTGCTCTTTCTTTGGTAACCCTAAGTTTTTCTATGTCTCTGAGTCAGTTTCTGTTTTGTAAGTAAGTTCATTTGGCAATGGCACCCCACTCCAGTACTCTTGCCTGGAAAATCCCATGGATGGAGGAGCCTGGTAGGCTGCAGTTCATGGGGTCACTGAGTTGGACACAATTGAGCGACTTCACTTTCACTTTTCACTTTCATGCATTGGAGAAGGAAATGGCGACCCACTCCAGTGTTCTTGCCTGGAGAATCCCAGAGATGGCAGAGCCTGGTGGGCTGCCGTCTAAGGGGTTGCACAGAGTCGGACACGACTGAAGCGACTTAGCAGCAGCAGCAGCAGTCATTTATATAATTTTTTTAGATTCTACATGTAAGTGATATCATATGATACTTCTTTCTCTTTCCCCGTTTCTCTGTCTGACTTACTTCACTTAATATGACAATCTCTAGGCCCATCCATGTTGCTGCAAATGGCATTATTTCATTCTTTTTATGGCTGAGTAATATTCCATTGCATATATGTACCACATCTTTCTTATCCATTCACCTGCTGATGACATTTAGGCTGCTTCCATGTTCTGGCTATTAAAAATAGTGCTCCCATGAACACTGGGGTGCAAGTATATTTTCACATTAGGGTTTTCTCTGGGATTATGCCTAGGAGTGGGATTGCTAGACCACATGGTAACTCTGTTTTTAGCTTTTTAAGGAGCCCCTGTACTGTTCTCCATAGTCGGAGTACCAATTTACATTTTCACCCACAATGTACTTTTCTCCACGCCATCTCCAGCATTTGTTTTTTCTAGACTTTTTTTTTATAATGACCTTCTGACTGCTGTGAAGTGATAGCTCATTGTAGTTTTGATTTTCATTTCTCTAATAATTAGCAATGTTAAGCATTTTTCATGTGCCTGTGGGCCCTCTGTATGCCTTCTTTGGAGAAATATCTACTCAGGTCTTCTACCCATTTTTTAAAATCTTTCTTTATTCATTTGCCTGGCTGTGTCAGGCCTCAGCTGCGGCACGTGGGCTCTCATTGAGTCACGTGGGACCTGCCGGTGTGATGCATGGGCTCTCTAGTTGTGGCTCACGAGCGCCCGAGCACACGGGCTCAGTAGTTGCTCCGTGGTAAGTGCAATTTTAGTTCCCAGATCAGGAATCGAATCTGTGTCTCCTGAATAGGCAGGTGGATTCTTAACTGGACCAGCAGGGAAGCCCCTTCTGTCCTCTTTTGACTGAGTTGTTTGGGATTTTTGATATTGAGTTATATGAGCTGCTTGTATATTTTGGAAATTAATCCCTTGTCAGTTTCATCATTAACAAATGTTTTCGCCCAGTCCCTAGGTTGTCTTTTCATTTTGTTCATGGTTTCCTTTGCTGTGCAAAAGCTTTTTAAGTTTAACTGGGTCTCCAGCAATCCCACTCCTAGGAAACCAGATCTGAAAGAGACACGTGCACCCCAATGTTCATCGCAGCACTGTTTATAATAGCCAGGACATGGAAGCAACCTAGATGTCCATCAGCAGATGAATGGATAAGGAAGCTGTGGTACATATACACCATGGAATATTACTCAGCCATTAAAAAGAATTCATTTGAATCAGTTCTAATGAGATGGATGAAACTGGAGCCCATTATACAGAGTGAAGTAAGCCAGAAAGATAAACACCAATACAGTATACTAACGCATATATATGGAATTTAGAAAGATGGTAACCTTAACCCTATATGCAAGACAGAAAAAGAGACACAGATGGATAGAACAGCCTTTCGGACTCTATGGAAGAAGGTGAGGGTGGGATGATCTGAGAGAACAGCATCGAAACATGTATATTGTCAAGTGTGAAACAGATCGCCAGTCCAGGTTGGATGCATGAGACAAGTGCTCGGGGCTGGTGCACTGGGATGACCCAGAGGGATGGGATTGGGAGGGAGGTGGGAGGGGGGTTCAGGATGGGGAACACATGTAAATCCATAGCTGATTCATGTCAATGTATGGAAAAAACCACTACAATATTGTAAAGTAATTAGCCTCCAACTAATAAAAATAAATGAAAAAAAAAAAAGAAAACCAAAAAAAAAAGTTTAATTGGGTCTCATTTGTTTATTTTTTTACTATTTATACACAAGTTATATAATTATAGTTAAGATAATCAGAAAATGCATCAGTTTATAAGTATATGTATGATAATAAATAAATTATTCTACAACTATATGATGGAATACTATTTAATAATGCCAAATTATGATGTATGAACAGACATATTTATTCTCAAGGAAAGATGACAATAAGACAACAATATGTTTTACATATTACACAGTTTTCAGTTCAGTTCAGCTCAGTCGTGTCCGACTCTTTGTGACCCCATAGACAGCAGCACACCAGTCCTCCCTGCCATCACCAACTCCTGGTTTTACACATTACAAAAAACTGTTCTACACAAATGTACACATTATCTGAAAGCAATATGTAAAGTAAGATAATGTTTTTATAAAAATACATGTGTGTATATACAGATGCTCATATATAACACTGAAAAAGTCTGAAAGAACAGAAAATAAGCATAGTTTTCTTATGGTGAGATTTCAGCGATTTTTAATACTTTTCAATATATTATAAAACTTACAAACAGAATACTTATAAAAATGAAAAAATTAAGTAAAATATTGGAAATATTCTGATACGTCTGGAGCTGGTCTCATATGAGCCAATGTAAGTTCTCCACTGGCTTTAGGATTCCACTTACTGGAGGAACAGTGGCCGTGCTACCATGCCTTATTTTTAGACAAACGTTATTTCTCTTTTCCTGTAAGTTCTCAATGTCCCTACCTATCACTTTGAAACACTGGAGAGGAGCTTAAGTAATCTTCATCTTTACAGTTATCCTAAGAAAGACAATTAAAAACTTCTAGAAACTAAAACTTCTGGCAGGAAGAGTGCACATCAACGTTCAACAACTGAGCATTTCTCGTCCAGCAAGAGAGAGGGATGAATCAATATGACAGCCCAGCAGGGTACGCTGGGCATGCCGGAGGGCTCCTCAGATGGCGCCGACCTAGCCCTGCAGCCCCACCCCCGACTCCTCAGGGATGCCTGGGGACACTCCAGGAGCGGAGGCTCCTCGAGGAGGAGCTCGGCTTGAAGCTCTCCTGATCCGCGTCTGCAGACGGCAGACAAGAGGACTCCACCCCATAAGCCTCAGTCCTCTGGTGCTTCATCTGCAGCAAAAAAGCCATCCTCCTCTGATTGATTTCCTCCGCCTCACCGTTGGGAATGACATCCCTGGATGCAGAGCCGAGGCTGGAGGGTTTCACCTCATCCGGGCCCCTGATGAGAAGCTGTTGGGCGCCCCCTGATGCTTTCAACCTACTGACCAGGGAGCGAGTCCGGCAGAACGAACAGCTCTTGATTTAGAATGTCATTTATCTTTCTTCCTGTCGCATACACACACTGGATTCTGTAAAATGGATGTACTGTAGCCCATGCTTATTCATGAGGGTTTCTCTAATTACCGCAAAATCCCGGATGTAAATCACTGCTGCCTGGGTGATTATATTCAAAAGCATCCACGCTCTTTGTGCAGCTTCTCACACTGACATTAGTGGCTCATTAATATTAAAGAGACCTGCAACATCGTGAGTGTTAGCTAATCACACCGAAGACTGTCTCTGGAATGTGTCAGTCTTAGATCTGGCTTCTATTTTTACAGCTTGACGGGCAGGATAGGCTGATCTGACTATTTTTAAAACTATCTATCAATCCCGACTTTGATGAGGAGAGATTTGTCCGCTTTACCATGCATGCCTTAACCAAGGTAAACATCACCTGAGATTAATATAATTTGAGTTGCTATTTTTGAGAAATGAAACAGGGCAAGTACACGTTCTGTTCAGTTCTCCCGGCTCGCAGACCAACTTTTGTAAAGCTAAAGGGGGCATCCCTGAAGAGTTTGTGTAACGTGAAAGCACACATAAGGCTCACCATCCATCGGGTACCATGTGCCTGCACCTTTCTGGGAGGTGCAGGCACGTTTAACACACGCCTCAATATTCCTTGGCACGTGGAGTTATACCCCTGATTCCTCATTTGCTGACGTGCAGGGACCTTCAAAACTGAGCAGAAGAACATCAAAGTCAGGGTACAGAGAACACATTTTTATTGACTTCACCCTCTGGTCCCTGTGCACACAGAGAAAAGACTTGAAAGCTTCCTCAGCTCGATGCAGTATTTATCACATGAGTGACTGTTGTCATTGTGTCCAGGAAGAAATCAACCATCGCCACGTGCCTGCTTCATAAGGCACCCTGCCGGACCCTGTGAGAAAAGGTCACAGAGAACCTGCTCGTAGCCCCTACAGACCACCTGAGGGCCCAGAGTGATACTGGGACGCCATCAGCCAAAAGAGGCCTGGGTGGATGTGTCTGCAGACACCAGGGCAGACTTTGGAAGGGAACGCTTATAAGAGCTGCTTATTTGATGCCAGCCAAAAAGTCCAAGGGCTTCCCAGGCAGCTCAGTGGCAAAGAATCCGCCAGCCAATGCAGAAGATTCAAGAGATGCAGGTTTGATCCCTGGGTCGGGAAGATCCCCTGGGGAAGGAAATGGCAACCCACTCCAGTATTCTTGCCTGGAGAATCACATGGACAGAGGAGCCTGGCGGGCTGCAGTCCATGGGGTTGCAGAAGAGTCAGACACGACTTAGCAACTCAACAACAGCAACAAAAGAGTCCAAATGTTGGTGTTATCTTATACTCGTTAATTCTCCCTCAGCCTAGCTGCCTTACTCTCCAGAAGGCAGCTCATGCCTGTTATCCAGCCAGTAAGTCAAAGAGCCAAGACCCAAATCCTCACTCCGAATTCAGAATTATTTCATTGTTTGCAAAAATAAGGACCTCAAGAGAAGCATGCTGCCTGCAGAACTGAGTGCAATTTTAATCTTTTTTTTTTCATAACTGGAGGGATTATGAAAGGATTTCATCCTCCATAAAAAGCCAAGGTTAAGTAGCGATTGGTAACAGATGAATTGCTCTGGTGTAGCAAAGTCTGTGGAAAAGAGGCAGGTTAATAGTGTTTCTTTCAAAACTTCCCCCTCAAAGCTCTGTTTAACTCCTGTGTTATGTTAGTCGCTCAGTCGCGTCCGACTCTTTGTGACCCCATGGACTGTAGCCCACCAGGCTCTTCTGTCCATGGAATTCTCCAGGCAAGAATACTGGAGTGGGTTACCATTTCCTTCTCCAGGGGAACTTCCCAACCAACGAATTGAAGCCGGGTCTCCTGCACTGCAGGCAGATTCTTTATCATCTGAGCCACCATGGAGTGAAGTGAAAGTCGCTCTGTCGTGTCCGACTCTTTGCGACCCTATCGACTATACAGTCCATGGAATTCTGCAGGCCAGAATAGTGGAGTGGATAGCCTTTCCCTTCTGCAGGAGATCCGAACCTAGGGATCGAACCCAGGTCTGCCGCATTGCAGGCAGATTCTTTACCAGCTGAGATACAAGGGAAGCCCAAGAATACTGGAGTGGATAGCCTGTCCCTTCTGCAGCAGATCTTTCTGACCCAGAAAGCAAACTGGGGTCTCCTGCGTTGCAGGCAGATTCTTTACCAACTGAGCTATCAGGGAAGCCCTCCAGGGAAGTTTATGATTCAGTTCAGTTCAGTTGTTCAGTCGTGTCTGACTCTTTGCGACCCCATGGACTGTATAACCTTCCAGGCTCCTCTGTTCGTTGGATTCTCCAGGCAAGTATACTGGAGTGCGCTGGCATGCCCTCCTTCAGGGGATCCTACCCACCCAGGGATCAAACCCCTGCCTCTTTTATTTCTCCTGGATCGATGGGCAGGTTCTTTAGCCACCTGGGAAGCCTCAAGCTAATCCTATGGGTCCTTAAAAGTAGAAGAGGGAGGCAGGAGGCAGGTCAGAGTGATACGATGTGAAGGTTCGACCTGAAGTCACTGCTGCGAAGGTGAAGAGAGGGGCCGCCAGCCGAGGAGTGGAGACTGCCAAGAAAGGCTAGACGGAGACCCCACCCAGAGCCTCCAGAAAGGACGTCTTGCCTTTATTCCAAAGAGACGCATGGAGATTACTGACCTGCAGAACTCCAAGAACAAAACCATGCTGTTGAAGCTGCTAAGTCTGTGCTAACTTGTAAACGGCGCCAAAACACATGAATGCAGTGTCTGGGGGAAAATATTAGGCTCTTTTTCTGAGGATGTACTGTCCTTCCATCACAAGCCTGAGTTCATTCTCACCATAGGATCACTTCTTCCAGGAAATATGACTTAAAGAGCTCTGTTTTTATCTGATTTAAGTTTTATAACCTTTATTAGAAAAGTAACATGTTATAATGTTTAATGATGCAAATCAAAAGCCATGTTCATTAGGAGAAGGAACAATAGGAGAACTTCTGAGATGGTAAAAGAGCCCTTTACAAGAGCTGGAAGAAAAAGGAAATGTGCAAATAGCATCATTGTTGGCCAGATATTTATATCAAAGAAAGCATACTTAAGAGCAAAGAGGTAATTTGGTGCAATATAGGTTTGACCCAATGTAAGGAAGAAATTTCTAAAAATTCAGATACCTATAAAAGCACACTTGGGAGACAGCAATCATTCAAACACAGCTGATAAACATTTGAGAGGAAATTTAAGCTCCCAGTGGGTTATTGGACTGGATGACATTTATCATTCTCTGACCTTGAAATTCTGTGATTAATCTAAGAAATAACTTTATTGACTTTATTTATATTCATGACACACACAAAAAAAGAAAAACAGAACTTACATGTTATGAATATGTCTACAGGAAAATGTAAGATGGAAGAATAAAATGAAAAGTCAAGCTGAGATAAGAGGAAAATCCAAAATGAAATGTCTATTATACAAGCCATAGCTGGAACAATATATTAAGATTGATTCTTGTGAGGTATCTCTTTAAAAGAAAAAAAAATGTACTATATTCTTGAGATTACAGAGGCATAGTTAATATAAGAAAGTGGTAGCAGGGAGGATTCAAAATATCAAAGAACTGTGTATACAAGAAAGACATAAACATGATAAAGAGGAGATGGGTGACATTAATGATGATGGATGACACAATATTTTATAAGAGAAAAGATTATATTAGTGCTCTGGTTGACAAAAGGAAATGGCTTTGGCAGAATCTGCAATATGGGAAAAAAATAATAGAAAATCTAATCCTTAGACAAGATGGCGTGGTGAGAAGTGCACTTTAGAGTAGGTTTTCTGAAAATTATGAAAGATGGGAATGACAAGACCATTGACCACAGGAGGTTTTAATTGATCAGAAATTGTTTAGAGGATATTCTATAGGAGAAAATGAAGGGAAATCTGTTTCCTAAATGTATGGAAATGTGCCTACAGCCTCACATAAATTATTGAGCAGTCAACATCCTGAAAGCGCATTCACACTGTCATCCTTGGAAATGAATCAGATGTGTAACGAGGAGCGGGCCTGCAGCAGAGATGCTGTAAAAGCATTCCAGCCTGTCGACACAGTCTGCTGCGCTTCCTGGGATTAAGACGTGGCTCAGAGGTTGGCTTCCCTAACCTCTTTCTGTCTCATCTTTCTCTCTGTGCAATAAAAGGTCTGAATCAGTGGGCTCTGTGTTCTTACAGCCCAGAGTTGGAGAGGATGTTTGTTAGTCGTAGCCACGTAATACTCTGTTGATCCAAATCTAGTTTTTTTAACTTAAGCCTCACTGTGATAATTTATGCTCGTGTCTTTAAACTTCCACTTAAAATAATTTGAAACTTCCCTCTTCCTTACACATTCACACTTACTCATTTCTTGGCCTAATCTCATAGTCCACAGATTACTATTAGGGTCCTAGCTGGTAAGCGTACTCTAAAACAACCTGGAGTTGTTTTCCACCTCACTCCATCACTCACCACTGGTTACATTGGTTCCCGGACCACAAGGAAACCTCTGACCCTGTGCTGGGTCTCCATTGCTGCATAACAGGAGTCAGAGACGGGGGTACAGTCTGGTGAGACTGAAAAATGCAAAAACAACTCTGACTCCATAACATCCATTACTTTAACTTTTGAATTCTATTGTTTTTGCTACAAGATAATCACTAAAGGAAGGTTGCCTGTAGCTTACAGTGAACATAATGGCCCACTTCCAGGAACTCTGCCTCCTGTGCAATGAGTATTAACCTAAATACCTTTATTTAGCCCGCAAGAAACATCCTGACCAGGCCCACCTGGGAACGGCTGCAGGCAGTAAGAAATCAGCACACCTCATCTAGAGTATCAGCAGTGGCCACAGGACTGGTCAAGGTCAGTTTTCATTCCAATACCAAAGAACAGCAATGCCAAAGAATGTTCAAACTACCATACGGTTGTACTCATTTCACATGCTAGTAAGGCTATGTTCAAAATCCTTCAAGTTAGGCGTCAGCAGTGCATGAACTGAGAACTTCCAGATGTACAAGCTGGGTTTAGAAAAGGCAGAGGAACCAGAGATCAAGTTGCCAACATTCATTGGATCATGCAGAAAGCAAAGGAATTCCGGGAAAACATCTACTTCTGCTTCATTGATTATGCTAAAGCCTTTGACTGTGTGGATCACAACAAATTTGTGGAATATTCTTTAAGAGATGGGAATACCAAACCACTTTACCTATCTCCTGAGAAACCTGTATGCAGGTCAAGAAGCAACAGTTAGAACCTTATATGGAACAACTGACTGGTTCTAAGTTGGGAAAGGAGTATGACAAGGCTGTAAATTGTTACCCTGTTATTTAACTTCTATGGAAAGTACATTATGGGAAATGTTGGGCTGGAAGACTCACAAGCTGGAACCAAGATTGCCAGGAGAAATATCAACAACCTCAGATACGCAGATGCTACCATTTCTGTTATTAAACAGAAAATGAAGAGGAACTAAAGAGTCTCTTGATAAAGGTGAAAGAGGAGAGTGAAAAAACTGGCTTAAAACTCAACGTTCAAAAAACTAAAATCATGGCATCTGGTTCCATCACTTCATGGCAAATAGAAGGGGAAAAAAGTGGAAACAGTGACAAATTTTATTTTCTTGGGTTCCAAAATCACAGCAGACAGTGACTGTAGCCATGAAATTAAAAGACTGCTTGGAAGGAAAGCTGTGGCAAACAGTGTATTGAAAGCTATGAAAAAGTGTATTGAAAGCTATGGCAGACAAAGACATGACTTTGCTGACAAAGGTCTGTATAGTCAAAGCTATGGGTTTTTTTCCCAGTATCTTGTACAGATGTGAGAATTGGACCATAAAAAATGCTGAGCAGTGAAGAATTGATGCTTTTGATGCTGGAGAAGACTCTTGAGAGTCCCTTGGACAGAAAGGAGATCCAGCTAGTCCATCCTAAAGGAGATCAGTCCTGGGTGTTCATTGGAAGGACTGATGCTGAAGCTGAAACTCCGATAGTTTGGCCACCTCATGTGAACAGCCATCTCATTGGAAAAGACCTTAATGCTGGGAAAGATTGAGGGTAGGAGGAGAAGAGGGAGGCAGATGATGAGACGGTTAGATAACATCACTGACTCAATGGACATGAATTTGAGCAAACTCCAGGAGACAGTGAAGGACAGGGAAGCCTGGAGTGCTACAGCCCATGGAGCCAAAAAGAGCTGGACACTCCTTAGCGATTGAATAGCGACAACAACAACTCTAGAATCTGGCTGGAACTAGGAAATATTTGCAACAACTTATCACCTTTTTTTACTTTGCCTCTTCACCTCACCCCTCTTTCTTCTGCCAAAGGACATCCTAGCATCTAGGCCTGGGAAGATGGCTCCTTAGGACACTAGTCCACTGTCTTCTCATCAGCTGCCTTTCTGAATAAAGTCACTATTCCTTGACCCAACAGCTGTCTCTCGATTTATTGGCCTGCTGTGTGGCGAGCAGTACAAGGTTGGACTCAGTAACAAAAGGAAGCAGGAAGGGGAGGTTCCTTGAGAGTCTGTACAGAAATCCCTGTAGAGTCTAGATTCCCATCTGGAGCCCCACACACCACCCCCGCCCCCAGCACCCCAGCGCTGAGAGCACAGTGGGGGTGTTTCACTAAAGCCTAGGCAGATGGAAGGCTCCTTTCTAAAGAAACTCAATTAACCATCTGGGGACGCTTAAGGCTTTGGTGTGCACGTCAGGCCTGAGATCCTGCACACACAAATGCCCTGAGGTGAATCCCCTTACGATGCCTCTATTGCAGCTGGGGAGACTGGGGACGCAGTGTCTGCTGAGTCACTCAGCCAGGATCACGTGGTGAGTCGGGAGCAGAGCCAGGAGGTGAAGACCCGCAGGGAGGACAGGTGCTGCTCACGTGGGGGGTGTGGGAGACCGTGAACAAGTGCAGGCGGCGCGGGCTCCCGGGCCGGGGACCACCCTCTGCGAGGAGTCAGGAGGGGCTCGCGGGCTCTCATGTTCCTTGTCGATCATCCCTTTCCCTCCCTGAGTGCTCCCCCCTCTGCTCTGGCGGATCCCTTCAGCTGTAACCAAAGGTCCTGTGTGGTCCAGGGAAGTTCTTCACCCCTTAATGTGTCTCACGCTGGAACTCAAGTTTTATCTCCCTGGTCATTACTTTAAGGGGGGCAGGGGGAGTGTCTCAAAGAGTCAGATATGACTGAGCGACTACCACATACACACACACTCTCCCTATTAAACTACCATCTTTTTCACTTGCTTTCAGTTGCTTCATGTCTATTTATTTAACTTATCCCTATAAAATTAGTAATGCCTGATGATACCTCTTTGCATGATGTGTTACCTGCTAATAGTCAGGAGGAAGTGACTCCAAGGCATGCTGCAGTTGGCCAGAGGAGGGGAAACGTGCACACACAATACACACAGGTTGGCGACAGTGGTGGGGGGGGTGGGGGGGATGGGAAAGGCTGCGGGCGGTGGGGGGGGCGGGTAGCTATTGCATCCTTAGAATGTGCGTTTCCTTTCCCTTCAATCATTTAATCATTTTTCTTCCTTCCCCTAAACTAATCCTATGCATCGTTAAAAGGTTTTGATTAAAGGTTTATAGATCGAGTTGCTTGTGGTCAGTTCAGCAGATTTTATGGCAAATGTAATTCGTTTTCTTTTTCTCCTGCTAATTAGGAAGTAACACATGAACTAAAAGATATACAGTAAACAGACTCTTTGAAAGAACTGTTTGACATAAAATGGCACTTCACATGCAATGCAAATGAATAATCAAATTTTTCTGAGAACAGTTCCTACTGTTAAAATTGAGACAAAGAAAAGTCAGAGATGTTGGTAATATCTTTTTAAGAAAAAACAACTGCCTACACTGAAAAAAAGATGCATTGCAAAGAAACTTACGGGAGGCAAACAAGTAAAAATCACAAGTATCCCTTACTTAAATGCCCTGATTTTAAATTTAGAAGCAAATAAAGAATCATAAAAAATATATACTGTAAAAGCACATCCAGCATAAGCATTTCAGCATAAGGAATGTCATTTCCCCACCAAGTCTTTTCTCTTCCTAACAGCCTTGCAGAGAGAGAAAGCTGCGTTCTACAGGGGGAACATGCGTGGCTTGGATTGTGGGACCTGCGAGCCCTCTTCCAAGGTTTGTCGCATGTGATCTGGAAAGCTCCGAGTTAAGAGTTAGGGAGACATGGGTTCTGGTTGTCTGTCAGTCAGTAACACTGAGCAACTTCAATGGTTTAACACTTGGGGCCTCAGTCTCTTCATCTGTTAAAGTGAAGTGAAAGTCGCTCAGACGTGTCTTGACTCTTTGAGACCCCATGGACTGTCCATGGACTTCTCCACGCCAGAATACTGGAGTGGGTAGCCTTTCCCTTCTCCAGGCGATCTTCCCAGCCCAGGGATCGAACCCAGGTCTCCTGCATTGCAGGTGGATTCTTTACCAGCTGAGCCACAAGGGAAGCGCAGGAATACTGACTGGGTAGCCTCTTCCTTCTCCAGGGGATCTTCCTGACCCAGGGATCAAACCAGGGTCTCCTGCATCGCAGGCAGATTCTTTACCAACTGAGCTATGAGGGAAGCCCACTCATCTGTTAAAGGAGACTACTTATGTTTTAATTTTAGTTTTATTGAATATAGTTGATTTACAATGTCAGTTCCAGGTGTACTGCAAAGTGGTTCTATATATATTCTTTAGATTCTTTTCCCTTATAGGTTATTACAAAATACTGTGTATAGTTCCATGTGCTATACAGTAGGTCCTTATTGTTCATCTATATTACATATAATAGCTTGTGCATTTTAGCCCAAACTCCTGATTTATCCCTCCCCCCATTTCCCCTTTGGTAACCTAAGTTTGTTTTCTATGTCTGTGGGTGTGTTTTGTAGATAACTTTATTTGTATCTTTTTATTTTTAGATGATCTATGAGGCCCATTCTAGCTACAAATCTGATAGTCTGATCAGATCAGGGGTCCACCCTTATCACCTCATTTGACCTAATTATCTCCTTAGAGGCCCTGTCTGAAAATCCAGCCACACGGTGAGGTTAGGGCTTCAATATGTGAATGGGGGGAGGGGGAGAAGGGGGAGACACATTAAGTCCATGCCAGATAGATGAGTGGTAGGTAAATAGATGACAGGCAGATCCATCCTCCTCTCTCCCTTCCCACATCGTGGTGGTGGTTTAGTCACTAAGTTGTGTCCAACTCTTGCACCCCATGGAGCCTGCCACCCTCCTCTGTCCATGGGATTTCCCAGGCAAGAATACTGGAGTGGATTATCATTTCCTTCTCCAGGGGATCTTCCCAACCAAGAGATCAAGCTTATGTCTCCTGCATTGCAGGTGGATTCTTTTTTTTTTTTTTTTCATTTATTTTTATTAGTTGGAGGCTAATTACCTTACAATATTGTAGTGATTTTTGCCGTACATTGACATGAATCAGCCATGGATTTACATGTGATCCCCCCTCCCGCCTCCCTCCCCATCCCATCTGCAGGTGGATTCTTTACCACTGAGCCACCAGGGAAGCCCCCTGGCCAACCCCTAGTCTGTTCCCATCTCAGCGTAGCCTTTACTCACTAGTGAGACCCTCCTTGACAGCCTTCTCTGGGCCCCCACCCACCCCACTGTACCCGCATGGATTACCCACACTGGATTGTGTGTGATGTGTCGGTGGTTGGGTCCCTGTCCCCTCTCAGTCAGGGAGCTCTTTGAGGGAAGAAATGCTGACTTGTCATTCAGGCTACTCTCAGGCCCAGGCTAAGTACTCACTGCACGTCTGCGATCAAATCAATGAAAAGACATGGGTCTTAGAACTAGACCAACCTGTGTGTCATCGCTTTGCCACTATTTCTTAGCTGGGTGATCTTGAGCTAATTTTGGTTTTTGGATAATCTGAATGTCAGATCACCGTCTACAAAGTGAAGATGATGCTGTGTAATTTTTAGGGCTGCTGAGAGGGTTGAGAAGCATACATAACAGTGGCCAGCACTGGGCCTGGTGCATTTCCCTTCTCCCATATATCTGAGGTTGAATTAATCAGAAAACAGGTATTGAATACCAAAAAAAAAGTACAAAGATTCATTCTTATTCAGATTTATGAAAAATAAACAGGATGTATTCTCACCAGCTGGGGCTAATCTGGAGGGAGATACAATTTCACATTTTACACTTTTAAGAACTCAGTTTTTTTGCCTGAAGAAACAGCTGCTTTACAGGCAGCAAGGATAAGCTTTCTGGTAGTTCAAAGCACGCTAAAGAATCACTGTATGTTGCCACCAGTTAGCCCAGCCAACTGAGGCACAGCCCAAAGGAGCTTTTTAATGGAGTGACTCCAAAGTCCCAAGCAGCACGTTTAAATGCTTGTAAAAATGAGCATCCCACAGGGATGGATTTTTAAACACTTAAGGGTATATGAATCCTTAAGAGCACAAAGGAAGTAGGGATTTGGCAACCTTCCCTCACAGGCAGCTCTCTGCTGCAGAGGCAACCCGGGACCCAGGAGAAGTAGACCTTTCTGACGGCCCTGGGGCTTCACCACTGACCCCACTGTTTGGGAAGAATCCACAGGAGCCCAGAGAACCAGGAGCAAGCAAGGAACAAAGTAGGAAGTGTTATGCCCGATGTCCGAATCCCCAAGCGGGAAGAGAGAAGGCCTCCAAGACAATGCAACTCGAAAAAAGGGAAGTTTATTGCTGACTCGAGTCAGGGCTCCTGCCACATCCAATGCAGTGGTGCGGGGTCAGAGAGCCCCGAGCCCAAGCTGTTACACAAATTTATAGGGTGAGCACACGCCGTTGGTAGTTGGTTTAAGCGGATAAAGCAATTTCATTGGTCAAAACTTTCGTGCGCGCGGGACTTTCCCGGGGGTTTCCGCCCGGTTCCTAATTGGCAAACAGCGGTCAGTGTTAAGCGAAAGCTGGTCCAGGTGGCCTGATAATCTTACCACCCAGAAGTAGGAAGGCCAGCTCCTAATCTAAGCTGCCTGCCATGGCATTACTTCTGCTCGCCTCACAGGGAGAGGTGTAGCCCGGACCCCACCCCCACAGCTCCCCAGACAGCCACCCTGACTCTGCTCACGGACCCCACTGGACTCAGGCTCTGCCTCAACCCCTTTCTGCACTTCTCAGG
This sequence comes from Cervus canadensis, assembly GCF_019320065.1. Classification (NCBI taxonomy): domain Eukaryota; kingdom Metazoa; phylum Chordata; class Mammalia; order Artiodactyla; family Cervidae; genus Cervus; species Cervus canadensis. The sequence goes on from NC_057405.1 coordinate 25,437,815, forward strand.
ACTCTCCCTCAAGACTCATCTGTGCTCTTACAAGGCAACTGGTGATTCTTTTCAGCAAAATCTACCTCCTGCCGAGCATTCTGGCTCCCACAGGTAAGGGGAAGGGCCCACATCTCCCATCTATTTCAGGAATCCTTCAGAATTTAAAGGGTATTTGGCCACTGTGTAGCCAAATGGCAACTGCCCTTTGCAGGATCTATTAACTCTACCAGTTTTACAGTGAAGGAGATTTTCCAGGAGGCCACGGCAAGTGATGGGGGGACTTCTTATGTCTCCACTGGGCACTTTTCACTGTGCTCACTGACCATTCAAGTTTGATTTTCTTAATTGATCAAATTTATCAGTTTCCTGCCACACTGTTTTCATTGTTCTATAAGGACATTGCCTGGCATTTATGATTGTTCCAGTCCCTCTAGCCACTTAACTGCTTTTCTCTTCCCTTTTAAAACCATTTCCAGATATGTCAAAATCTGAGAGTCCACATCTTCCTCTTCATCCAAGAATTAATCCCAGGGGTGATACCCCCAAGTTGTCACTGAACCAAACTTGAGTCAATAAACGTGATAAAGTCAACCTACTGACCGTGGGTTGTGGTGAAGGAAAGCGCAGTGTTCATTAGAGGCACCAAGCAAGGAGTCCAGGGCAGCTAGTGCTCAAAACCCCAAACTCCCAGTGGGTTTCTGGGAAGCATTTTTAAAGGCCAGGTGGGCAAGTATGATTGCAAAGTGTGTGATCAGCTAGCGCACAGTTCTCTGGTTGGTTGAGGTGAGGTAAGAAGATGGTGTCACAGGGGTTAACTGCTTCATCTCAGGCTCCAGTAGGTGTGGGGACTATGTTCTCATGGTCATGAAGCAGTTTAACATCTTCCATTTGGTGAGAGTCTCAGCATCCCTGAAACAACTCAGGAAGACATGCATCCAATGCTTTTATCTGGGTACTTTAGGGGGGAGCTAGGGCAGGGAGTAGGGGGAGTGGTGTGGCTGGGGGGCCCCCGAAGGGTCCTGCTCTGCTACAAAGTTACAGCAAAATGCACAGCTGAGGGTCAGCCTGAGTCACGCAGAAGCGACTGGGCTTTGGGTCAGGATGCTTAATTACAGAGCTGAGTGAAGCCAAACATCTCACCCTCTCAGATTCAAAGATCATTTAAATGGCTGACTGTATGTGTGACTCTAATCACAGGAATCCGGGATCAATTACAGAAGTTAGTCAATCCTGAAATTTATTTGCTATCCGACACAGCTGTTTACATTCACTTTCAGATTTCATAGTCAACTGGAAAATGCGTGTAACTCCCTCCCCAGATAACCATCTCCAGGTGTAATCTTTCTCGCCAAGAGCCTGCAATAGTTTGGTATCTGCTGTAGATCTTGGCACTGGAGGGGTAACTAAAGTTCTGCAACAACCCTACTGTGAAAAGTAACATAGGCTGGCTCACTCAGATTTATTTCAACCTTAGCTCCTTTTCTTCCTTGAGTATTGGTGCTGCCAAATTCAAATTCACCTTTTCTGACTACCAAGCCACTAGAAATCTCACCCTGGGCACAGTTCAAGTCAAAGCGGTAAAAGCAGACTTCCAGGAGTGTCTGAGCAAGTCTCTGATTCCCTGATGCAGGCACCAACCCAGCCTCCTTCCCCTGTTTTTTCTTACCTGGGTTAGGGACATGTTGACAGAAGCCGCAGCAACCATTGAGGGACCACAAAGCAGGAGGTGAAGAGAACTTCTAAATGGACTCAGATATAACTTGTCTCAGAACCACCACCTGCTCTGGCCTTGCTGCATGAAGCAAAAAATGATAATAATCATAAATAAATGAATAAACCCATATGTGCTTAAGGCTCTATTAGTCTGGCTATATGTTATGAACAGCTAGAAACAAGCCCTCCCTTTACAGTATGATAAATGAGAAGTTGTTAATCTCCTCTGGAGGACACACAGTCACCTTGAGGGGCAGAGGCTGAGTCCTGCCCTATCGTGCCCAGGAGGCTCAGTAGTAGAGAGTCCACCTGCCAAGCAGGAGACATGGGTTCAGTCCCCCGGAGCAGGAAGTGGCAACCCAATCCAGTACTCCTGCCTGGGAGATCCCATGGACAGAGGAGCCTGGCGGGCTACAGTCCATGGGGTCACAAAGAGTCAGACACGACTGAGCACCTAAAACAAGAACAACATGATGGCATAACAGTATGGTGGTTTCTGCCTAAAATAATAGTATGAATTTAAAGGGTATTTATCCTCAAAAGCAAAACATCACCTAAACCTAGCATACTAAGGAATCTTTTAGATGCAATATTGTCACTACATGCTTATATGGTGATATCACCCCGGATATAATCATTTTCATAATGAACATGAAAGAAGCTGGAAACTGTAAGACATTTTACAATCATGAGTATATTGGAAGCTACTGATTTGGCAACAGTAATTACTCTGATGAGTAACTGTCCTCATCCCCGTTTACGAGTTCTTTAGGAGGAAGAATTGTGTATAATGCTTGCTTTTGCTAAGAGATCAAGACATGTTCATTGGTGCTTTTTGGAAGGTAGAGGAGGTGATTTCTGCTTGACTAAAGTTGTTCTTCTTTTATGAATCAGAGTCAACAGCCCTAAAGGTTTTGACTTCTCATAGAGTAATTAATCCTGTCCAACAACAAATAGCTTCCAGGTGCCACTGCAGTCCAGGCCGATGCTCAGCACCATGGAGCCCAGACCAGTGAACACCAGGTTTCACCCGGGAAGCTAGCTAACCTTTGAGTTGTGGAGACAAAGTTAGTGTGCCTGAAGCAATCAGAGAGCAAGCCTGGGCAGCATAGAATTTACACTGAACACTGTACTATAGGTGATGCAAGAACTTAGAAAAGGAGAAGCAGAGGGACGCATAACACACAGGCTACTTTCTGCACATGCGCCTACAAGACATACATGAATTGGTGCTTTCATGCTTTAAAAATACGTAGCATTGAGTCAGTGACTCAAATGGGGTGGACAGTAAGAATAACTATACCTAAGAGATTATATGTATTTGAACACAGTATGTGGGCAGGAGGCTAGGGGAAGTGTCTGAGCCTTTGACTAGAGACCAGAGAGCACCATGCCGAGGGGTTAGTACAGCGTGAGTAATACCCTGTGTACAAAGCTCCCAAAGCTCCATTGTTAAAGTCTGAATACCTCCCAAGTATCTTCTCGTTTGTTTTATTGTTTTACGACTTTCATAGTTAGACACATATTTGAGCTCAACTATTTTTAAAATACCAAGTTGCTTGTGTATTTAAAACTAGAATCTTTTAAAATTGTTCTAGGCAGAAGCAAATCTAAATTTTCTCTAGGAAAACGTAACATCACCCTAAGTGTCAAATTCTTCTGAAGTTTTGCTAATACAGTGCCTAGCACTCCATCAAAAATAACTAGGCAGTACATATGTTCACCAAGGATATTCTTAGCAACACTGCTAGTTCAAACCTCAAAGTGAAATCTGTAAATAGTAGAATGCTAAATTAACTATGATATAAACACAGCAGAATACTAAATAACAGTGGGAATGAAAAAGCCACAAGTACTACATGAAATAGTATGGATGAAGCTCACAAACATAATGTTAAGTAAAAAATCAAAACACAAAAACTTGTATGCAATTGACATAAAGTCCAAAAATCAGGCAAAAACTCACACATTCCATGACATGACAGGGTAACGGCTCTGCTTGGGTGGGTGGAGTAGAAGAGAAAGAAGAGAGAGTTTCTGGAAAGGTTCAAACAGGGCTTCTGGAGTGTTGGTAAAGATTTTTTTTTTAGGTGAAAGTTACATAAATTTGCCTAGTTTGTGAAAATTTATCATGCTATATGCTTATACATGCACTTTTCTGCTTGAATAGCATATGTCAATATTTTTTTTAAATAACAAGGTATACAAGGGTATAAGTGATTAAAATCCTACCCCCCCCCCACCGCCTCTACAAAAGAATGATATATCCACCCATGATGCTCCAGCCAAATATTTTTGTTATCAGACATAGACTTTAAAATAGCTAGGGTTTTACATTAAGGGAGGGATCAAAGACAATTTCTTGGAGCTCTGAAAAACTATACAAAAAAGAACAAATTGAGAGTTCTGGCCTGAAAAATACAAAAAACCAAAACAAAGCATTCAATTAATGTATTTAGCAAAGATCAGACACAGATGTAGGAAGAATACTAATTCCTAACTGGTAATACTAACTGGTAAATAAGAAGAAATTGCTCAGCATCAACTATGGAAACTCAAAAAAAGATGAAAAATACATAAGAGAGAGAAGAAACATAAGAGATCCGGTAAGAAGTCCTAACACAGGTATAAATCAAATCCCATTAGCAGAGAAGAGAGAGTATGTTAAAAACAGTATTTGAGGAGATGATGGCTAAGAGATTGTTCTAAAAGATAAAAAAAAATCAAGCCAAAAACTCAAGAAGTCTGACAAATTCCAAAAATGATAAAAAAAAAAAAAATGTTCAGCACACCATAATAAAACTGCCAAAGACAAAGGGAAAATTCCTAAGAGCAGCCAGAGAGAAAAGACTGCTTAGCTTAAGAAAAAAAAACAGAGAGAGAGCGAAAGATAAAACAATTACACTGACAGTCAGTTCTTAACATAAGAATTGGCAGTAGAAGCTGGAAGCAAATGAAAAAATGCATTTAAGTGCTGACAGGAAATGACTGGTAACCAATAATTCTATACACCATAAGAAAAGCTTTCACGAATGAATGTAAAATTTATACTTTGTATATTTATATATTCTTTGTATATTTATACAAAGAAGACCAGAAAATCTGTCATCAGCAGACCTGTACTAGATAAAAATGCTAAAAGACATTCGTCAGCCCCAGTGAAGATGTTCCCATAGAAAGGTCAGGGATATAAAAAGCAATGAAAAGCAACTCGTGGCCTCAGAGGGCTCTGTTGAGATTAGCCTTATCTGCTCTTCCTTGTTGTCAACCACGCCTCTGTTCTAACGATAGAGAGGATGGACGGCGACCCCCTTTCTCACCCACTGGGTTGTGCTGCTTTGGACAATCAAGCCTACACCACACGGTCAAATGTGAGTCCAAGAAACATCTCTTAGGATGGTTCAAGGTAGTTCCAGGTCAAAGACTCCAAGTAAAGGTGATTCCCGCAGAGAACAAATCAATACCTCTGAAATCCAGCCCCGTTTATTGGACATAAGCAACAACATCCTCTGCCTCCAAACGGGTTTCATCTCATTCCAGCCACTGGGTCACTGGGGAGGAGATGCGGCTGAAGCTCCTGCTGATGCCTGAGAGGCCATTATGCCAGACGCCAAAACCGCCCTGAAGATGCTGGCTTTCTTGAGCACGTCAAGCTGGGCCTGTGCCTTCACTCCACAGCCCAGCATCCAGTCTCAGCATGGTGTACCTTCAAATCCCCTTATTCCCTCCATATTCCTTTTCCTCCTGGTTCAGCATTTCAGCTTTACCTGAATTTCTCAAAACTGCCTGTCACCTTTTAACAGCCTATTTCCACTGCCTCCAGTTCATTCCTCAGCCTCACTCTCTCCACTCCTCCACAGATGCTACTTTTTCCCACTCACTTCTGAGTACCTTCATTTCCAAAAGGAATTTGTAACTCTTCGGTGACAAGAAACCGGATGTCTTGTCTTCTGAAAAGGTTAGCACTCCTCACATCTCTTTGACTGCACAAGAAGTCATGTCCCCAGGAAACTTCGGAGTGGAGCTGAATGAAGCCGCTGAATGAATGTCCATCTGAGGCCCCGCTGTGTGGACATCTGGTTTCTCCCTGGAGTTAGGGTCAACCTCCAGGGTCTTCTCTGGCTCCCCTGTACCTCACTGGGCCACGGAGCCGGGGAACCCTGGCACCAGCATCCACTTTCCGTGGCCAGCACGTATGCTGTGTGCTTATTTGCTCCATCATGTCCAACTCTTTGCAACCCCACGGACTGTAGCCCGCCAGGCTCCTCTCTCCGTGGGGATTCTCCAGGCAAGAATACTGGAGTGCGTTGCCATGCTATGCCCTCCTCCAGGGGATCTTCCCAAACCAGAGACAGAACTCAGGTCTCCCGCATTGCAGGTGGATTCTTTACCAGCTGAGCCACCAGGAAAGACTAAGAATACTGGGGTGGGTAGCCTATCCCTTCTCCAGGGGATCTTCCTGACCCAGGAATCAAACCAGGTCTCCTGCATTGAGGCGGATTCTTTACCAGCTGAGCTAGCGCTGGAAAATGCCCTGCTCTCAGGACGTGGAGATACTACTGGATTTCCACTCTCCCACCTTGACCCAGGCCCCCTCTGGTTCCTCTATTCTGGACCTTTAATCTCCCGTTCTGAAACAGGGATCATCTAGAACCACAATACCAAATAACACCTTAGCACTTACAAACATCACCTTCACACTCCCTTAAAATAGTAATTTCTTCCTAATTCCACAATTTTATACTCTCCTGTGCTCCGGGATTTTTCTAAAAGGGAAATCTAATCATTCACCGGCCCTAAAACTTTCCATGATGCTCCTTCTTGAAGCAAAATGATCTTAGTTATACGAGGTACCTCTGTGCCAGGACTCCCAGCGTCTGTCTGCTCAGTGTCCTTGGGTTCCAGTCCAGTTTTTGTGGTTCAGGGCCCTTCTTGCCTGTCCAGCCCCATCTCTTACCGCCCTTGGCTCCTCCATTCCTCTACGCCACGTCTCACCCAGGCAGAACTGCCTTTGGAGACTCCACATTGTTTCATCAATCTGGAGCATTCTCCTTTATCCTCAGTCTGGCTAACTCCCACTCATCCTCCACTTAGATGTCACCTCCTCCAGAAAGTCTTCCTTGCCTTCCAAACCTACTTTCAGTGTAAACAAGCACAGTGCACCTCCCTCAACACACAGAATTTTTTTAAAGAATGTGAGGGAAAAAAAAGAATGAATGGGAGGTAGGAAAGCAGAAGAAGCATAGATATTTCTAAAAGAGGACCAACTAAAGGATGGGGGTAGGGCAGCATGAAAACCAGATATAAGGAGTATGAGACTGCAGTCATGGCAACTGAAGTCACGGGGAAAGGGCTACTGTTGATGGCATCGAGTCCCTGAGGAACGGTGAGAGTTTTAGTCTCTATTATTTTAACAGGTACCATCTACTGAGTACTCCCCACACACTGGGTGCTGATTTAAGTCCTTTATAAATGAAGCAACAAGGGGTCAACCAGCCTACAAAACTGCATTTTTTTTTTTATTTTTTTTTTTAGTATTATTTTTTTTTTTTTCCAGTGGGTTTTGTCATACATTGATATGAATCAGCCATGGATTTACATGTATTCCCAATCCCGATCCCCCCTCCCACCTCCCTCTCCACCCGATTCCTCTGGGTCTTCCCAGTGCACCAGGCCGGAGCACTTGTCTCACGCATCCCACCTGGGCTGGTGATCTGTTTCACCATAGATAGTATACATGCTGTTCTTTTGAAATATCCCACCCTCACATTTCTCCCACAGAGTTCAAAAGTCTGTTCTGTATTTCTGTGTCTCTTTTTCTGTTTTGCATATAGGGTTATCGTTACCATCTTTCTAAATTCCATATATATGTGTTAGTATGCTGTAATGTTCTTTATCTTTCTGGCTTACTTCACTCTGTATAATGGGCTCCAGCTTCATCCATCTCATTAGGACTGGTTCAAATGAATTCTTTTTAATGGCTGAGTAATATTCCATGGTGTATATGTACCACAGCTTCCTTATCCATTCATCTGCTGATGGGCATCTAGGTTGCTTCCATGTCCTGGCTATTATAAACAGTGCTGCGATGAACATTGGGGTGCACGTGTCTCTTTCAGATCTGGTTTCCTCAGTGTGTATGCCCAGAAGTGGGATTGCTGGGTCATATGGCAGTTCTATTTCCAGTTTTTTAAGAAATCTCCACACTGTTTTCCATAGCGGCTGTACTAGTTTGCATTCCCACCAACAGTGTAAGAGGGTTCCCTTTTCTCCACACCCTCTCCAGCATTTATTGCTTGTAGACTTTTGGATAGCAGCCATCCTGACTGGCGTGTAATGGTACCTCATTGTGGTTTTGATTTGCATTTCTCTGATAATGAGTGATGTTGAGCATCTTTTCATGTGTTTGTTAGCCATCTGTATGTCTTCTTTGGAGAAATGTCTGTTTAGTTCTTTGGCCCATTTTTTGATTGGGTCATTTATTTTTCTGGAATTGAGCTGCAGGAGTTGCTTGTATATTTTTGAGATTAATCCTTTGTCTGTTGCTTCATTTGCTATTATTTTCTCCCAATCTGAGGGCTGTCTTTTCACCTTACTTATAGTTTCCTTTGTAGTGCAAAAGCTTTTAAGTTTCATTAGGTCCCATTTGTTTATTTTGCTTTTATTTCCAATATTCTGGGAGGTGGGTCATAGAGGATCTTGCTGTGATTTATGTCGGAGAGTGTTTTGCCTATGTTCTCCTCTAGGAGTTTTATAGTTTCTGGTCTTACATTTAGATCTTTAATCCATTTTGAGTTTATTTTTGTGTATGGTGTTAGAAAGTGTTCTAGTTTCATTCTTTTACAAGTGGTTGACCAGTTTTCCCAGCACCACTTGTTAAAGAGGTTGTCTTTTTTCCATTGTATATCCTTGCCTCCTTTGTCAAAGATAAGGTGTCCATAGGTTCGTGGATTTATCTCTGGGCTTTCTATTCTGTTCCATTGATCTATATTTCTGTCTTTGTGCCAGTACCATACTGTCTTGATGACTGTGGCTTTGTAGTAGAGCCTGAAGTCAGGCAGGTTGATTCCTCCAGTTCCATTCTTCTTTCTCAAGATTACTTTGGCTATTCGAGGTTTTTTGTATTTCCATACTGCATTTAAGGAGGCACATTTTCTTCTTTAACCCGAGGGGAGGTATTTAACCCAGAAGCTAGTTTATCTAGACATGAGGTTGGTGGCGTGAAGAGGCAGCAAGCCCCTGCCTGCTGGCTCTTGCATTTTCAAGGAGAAATGAATGTCATCTGAGTATAGGTGGGGGGATCTTGGAAGAGTAGAGAATTCTTGAGCTCTTCTTGCATTATTTCAGGATATCTCATTCATAGATGCTTCTCTTAGACCTGAGTACTCAGAGTATGGTCCATGCATCAGGGGTGGTCTGCACTTATCAAGGACAGAAGTTGAAGGTAAGTATTCAGAGACTTTTCCAGCAAGGTGGCATTGCTGGATAGCCAAGTGCATGAGACAAGCTCCTTGCCACAATAAAGAGGGCCTAAATGAGTTCAAAGGTCAGAGAACTCACCAGTGTAGCAATAACATTGGCAATTTTAAAAACAGTAACTATTTTACAAGACAGAAAAAGACTCACCGACATAGAAAACAAAGGTATGGCTACCAAAAGGGAAAGGGAGGGGAGAGATAAATTAGAGTTTGGGATTAACATATACACATGATGATTGCAAAATTGATAAACAATGAGGACCTGCTATATAGCACAGGGAACTATACTCAATATCTTGTAATAACCTATAAGGGAAAAGAATCTGAAAAAGAGGATAAATATGTAAAACTGAACACTTTGAAGTACATTTGAAGCTAACACAATATTGTAAATCAGCTATACTTTAATTTTTAAAATTTTTTAAATAATAACAAGCAGAGAGTTTGAGAAGCATGGGTTAGGGTGGAGAAAGGAGCAAAGCCCTGGAAGTCTGCACAGATCCCACGTGACTGCTGGCGTCACACGCCGGAGACAAGGAAACCCAACTTCCCTGGAAATGGCTTTGCACCTCCCGCGAGGGGCTGGAACCGAACAAGCGTGGTTCACACAGAACCTGGAGGAAGCAGAGGGCGAAAACGGGGGCCTCAGAATGAGGAGACCCTGCTTCTGCCTTCAGCTCTGCTTCTGACAACCTCTGCAGTCTTGAGCACCTTTAATTCCTTTGAGCCTTGTGGGTTCATCTGGTAAAAAAAATTATATGAGGAAGAAGAGGGGAGAGGGGTTTTGCCCTGGATAATCTTAAGGCTTTTCTACTCTATCATCATCCAAACAATAATTCAGAGAAATTCCACCCATAAACACTAAAGCAGGTTTAACTTGTAGTGCTCAAGCAACCACAATAGAAACACAAATTATAGCTTTCTTTTCCTCTTATTTCAAATTTTAAAAAAATTTTTTTAATATTTCAAAAATTTTATCAAAGCATAGTTAATTTACAGTGCTGTGTTTCAGTTGTACACCAAAGTGATTCAGTTTTATATATATATGTGTGTGTGTATGTATATGTGTGTGTATATATATATGTGTGTGTATATATGTGTGTGTGTATATATGTGTGTGTGTATATATATGTGTGTGTGTATATATATGGTGTTTGTGTGTATATATGTGTGTGTGTGTGTATATATATGGTGTTTGTGTGTATATATGTGTGTATATATATATATGTGTGTGTGTGTATATATTGTGTTTGTGTGTATATATGTGTATGTATATATATACTCTTTTTCAGATACTTCTCCATTATAGGTTATTACAAAATATTGAGTATAGCTCCCTGTGCTATACAGTAGGTCCTTGGGTTTTTTAACTTTGAACTTTTATTTTGTGTTGGGGAATAGCTGATTAACAATGTTGTGGTAGTTTCAGATGAACAGCAAAGAGACTCAGCCATACACACACATGTTTCCATTGTGTCCCATTCACCTTCCCATCCAGGCTGGCGCATACCATTGAGCAGAGTTCCGTGTGCTTATCTATTTTATATATAGTAGTGTTTGTCTACTTGGAGAAGGCAATGGCAACCCACTCCAGTACTCTTGCCTGGAGAATCCCATGGACAGAGGAGCCTGGTAGGCTGCAGTCCATGGGGTCGCGAAGAGTCGGACACAACTGAGCGACTTCATTTTCACTTTTCACTTTCATGCATTGGAGAAGGAAATGGCAACCCACTCCAGTGTTCTTGCCTGGAGAATCCCAGGGACAGGGCAGCCTGGTGGGCTGCCGTCTCTGGGATCACACAGAGTCGAACATGACTGAAGTGACTTAGCAGCAGCAGCCGCTGCAGTGTGTATCTGTTAATTCCAAACGCCTAATTTATCCCTCCCACCCCACTCCCCTTTGGTAATCATAGTTTTCCATCTCTGTGAGTCTGTTTCTGTTTTATAAATAACTTCATTTGTATCATTCTTTTAGACTCCACATACAAGCGATATTATATGATATCTTTCTCTGACTGACTTCACTTAGAATGATCATCTATTTCGGTTGTGGTCCCAACTAAAAAGGGATCATGTGTTCCTTATAAGTGAGTTGAGGAAACAGCAAAGTAATTTCCCATTACTTCTTCAATTTATACTGCGGATACAATATTCTTTTCTCCCATAGGAGATGGTGTGTTCCTGGTGTATTTTACTCATGAGAAGTCTTGCTTATATTTATATATAGAAATTCTCAGAAAAAATAATTGCCCATACACGTCCTAAGTTCCATGTCTAACTATTGCTATATTAAGCCCTCCTTGTCTCAGTTCTTTAAGAGCTGGAAGAAAAACATAATATTCACTTAATAAGTACATGGTATATTCACTTAAATATATAGCATTTTTGGGTTTAATGATGGTGTTCGGGTTTTCCTACACCCTGATTCCTCTGCTACTCTGTCATTTGACAGCTTATCTTTTGTGTGGACTGTGGAGGAACTGAAGAGCCCTGAGGCGCATACATTACCCTCCTCTTAAAGAGTTAGATAATGAAGGGCCCAGTTTGGGTCACAGCCCAAACATTTCTATTTTGGTGAGAACATTTCATTATTTTCATAGAGGAGCTAATAAAATGCTACTGTGCAAATGCTTCTCAGCGGCTCTTAGACTGTCCTGCATCCTTCCTTTACTCACTTTCTATTCAGTTCAGTAGCTCAGTCGTGTCCGACTCTTTGAGATCCCATGAACTGCAGCACCCCAGGCCCCCCTGTCCATCACCAACTCCTGAAGCTTGCTCAAACTCATGTCTGTCAAGTCAGTGATGCCATCCAACCATCTCATCCAACCATCTCATCCTCTGTCATCCCCTTCTCCTCCTGCCTTCAAACTTTCCCAGCATCAGGGTCTTTTCCAATGAGTCAGTTCTTCCCATCAGGTGGCCAAAGTATTGGAGCTTCAACTACAGCATCAATCTTTTCAATGAACACTCTAGACTGATTTCCTGCAAGATTAACTGGTTTGATCTCCTTGCAGTCCAAGGGACTCTCAAGAGTCTTCTCCAACACCACAGTTCAAAAGCATCAATTCTTCTGCGCTCAACTTTCTTTATAGTCCAACTCTCACATCCATATATGACTACTGGAAAAAGCATAGCTTTGACTAGATGGAACTTGGTTGGCAAATTAATGTCTCTGCTTTTTAACTTACTGTCTAGGTCGGTCATAGCTTTTCTTTTAAGGAGCAAGTATCTTTTAATTTCATGGCTGCAGTCACCATCTGCAGTGATTTGGGAGCCCAAGAAGATAAAGTCTCTCACTGTTTCCATTGTTTCCCCATCTATTTGCCATGAAGTGATGGGACCAGATGTCATGGTCTTAGTTTTCTGAATGTTGAGTTTTAAGTCAACTTTTTCACTCTCCTCTTTCACTTTCATCAAGAGGCTCTTTAGTTCTTCTTTGCTTTCTGCCATAAGGGTGTTGTCATTTGCATATCTGAGGTTATTGATATTTCTCCCAGCAATCTTGATTCCAGCTTGTGCTTCATCCAGCCTTGCATGTCACATGATGTACTTTGCATATACATTAAATACAACCTTGACGTACTCCTTTCCCAATTTGGAACCAGTCTGCTGTTCCATGTCCAGTTCTACCTGTTGCTTCGTGACCTGCATACAGATTTCTCAGGAGGCAGGTCAGGTGATCTGGTATTCCCATCTGTTTAAGAATTTTCCACAGTTTGTTGTGATCCACACAGTAAAAGGCTTTGGTGTAGTCAATAAAGAAGAAGTAGTTGTTTTTCTGGAACTCCCTTGCTTTCTCGATGATCCAACAGATGTTGACAATTTGATCTCTGGTTCCTCTGCCTTTTCTAAAACCAGCTTGAACATCTGGAAGTTCACAGTTCATGTACTGTTGAAGCCTGGCTTGGAGAATTTTGAGCACTACTTTGCTAGCGTGTTGGATGAGTGCAATGAGTTACTCACTTTAGTTTAAAGAATATCTCCAATTGAATTGTGATGAAAAGCAACTCAAGATTGCTTTCCACAGAACAAACTAATAAGCCCTTAAGTGAAAATGCCTCTCTTTGTAATCTTATGTTTTGGTAGGTATTACAGAAACTCTTTGGCTTCCATTTAAATAAGATGCTAATTTGTTCTTTTATATAATTTTTATAAGAAGGTAATAAAGCTAGATTCAAGATCATTTTCTAATCTGTGGTTTAATATTTACGTACTTGAAATGTTATTTTGCTGCCAGCATCTGGTCAGTGTCATATTGTTTATTTCCAGATATGCTATCATATCCAGTTTGGAATAATAAAAAGTAGATTATATCCATTCTTTTTCAACAGAAGCAAATTCCACAATTCTCACTCAGTAACCATCTTAGAAGACTTGAAATACAGTCAATGAAAATAAATTAATCATTTTTGCCATTTACTTAATCTACACATTAATGTTAATTACCAGTTCAGTTCAGTTCAATCGCTCAGTCATGTCTGACCCTTTGTGAACCCATGGGCTGCAGCATGTCAGGCCTCCCTGTCCATCACCAATTTCTGGAGTTTACTCAAACTCATGTCCATTGAGTTGGTGATGCCATCCAACCATCTCATCCTCTGTCATCCCCTTCTCCTCCTGCCTTCAATCTTTCCCAGCATCAGGGTCTTTTCCTGTGAGTCACTTCTTCACATCAGGTGGCCAAAGTATTGGAGTTTCAGCTTCAGCATCAGTCCTTCCAATGAACACCCAGGACTGATCTCCTTTAGGGTGGACTGGTTGGCTCTCCTTGCTGTCCAAGGGACTCTCAAGAGTCTTCGCCAACACCACAGTTTAAAAGCATCAATTCTTCAGCACTCAACTTTCTTTATAGTTCAGCTCTCACATCCATATATGACTACTGGAAAAACCATAGCTTTGACTAGATGGACCTTTGCTGGTAAAGTAATGTCTCTACTTTTTAATATGCTGTCTAGGTTGGTCATAGCTTTTCTTCCAAGGAGCAAGCATCATGTTAATTATACCCAAGTGAAAATGTCTCTGTTCTGAACTTCTTCCCTGAAAACATTACATCTGAGATTTCTTTTTTAATTTTCTGGTTTTATTTGGATAATCAGGTTATTAAAAAAAAAAAAACCAACCAGAATTTTAGTATGTTTATATTGATAACTCTGTACATTGAATCTGAGATTTGGGTTTTACCAAGGCAAAAGGAAACCAATCTCAGTTCCCATTAACACTGAAGCTATAGCCCCAGTGTCAATTGTTCTCAGTTTCTTTAAAAAAAAAAAAAAGGGTAAAAAGGACACCTTGAGGGCCAGAAGCCTAGGAAAGCCATATATGGAAATGCAGAAGTTGAGTAAAGCAATAATTGAGAAATAAAGGAAAAAAGCTGTAACATTCACCAACAATCTGAAGATCTAGTTCCTCTTATTTCTAAAACTTTTCTGTTTGATCTCAAATCCATGACTGTAAAATTATTTGGACCTTTTATGACTAAAGCCCCAATATACTAACTTGAAGCAGTACAAGTTGACCTCTGCTTAAAGGAATTTGTCATTTATGTTACAGGTTTTCAGAATTTTTATTATCCATATGGCTATATTCGAAGGGAAATTTTTGTAAATTAAAATCCCCAGGGAGCGATAAATTAGGAGTTTGGAATTAACATATACGCACTGTGCTATACTCAGCTGTTCAGTCGTGTCCAACTCTTTGCAACTCCATGGACTGTAGCCCACCAGGCTCCTCTGTCCATGGGGATTCTCCAGGCAAGAGTACTGGAGTGGGTAGCCATGCCCTCCTCTAGGGAATCTTCCCAACCCAGGGACCAAACCCAGGTCTTCCACATTGCAGGCAGATTCATTGCCATCTGAGCCACCAGGAAAGCCCAAGAATACTGGAGTATTCCTTCTCCAGGGGAACTTCCCAACCCAGGAATCAAACCAGGGTCTCCTGCTTTGCAGGCAGATTGTTTACCAGCTGAGCTACCAGGGAAACTCCATATACACGCACTGTGAAAAGAGAAGTGAAAGTGAAGGTCGCTCAGTGGTGTCCAACTCTTTGCAACTCCATGGACTGTGCAGTCCATGGGATTCTCCAGACCAGAATACTGGAGTGGGTGGCCTTTCCCTTCTCCAGGGGATCTTCCAACCCAGGGATCGAACCCAGGTCTCCCGCATTGCAGCAGATTCTTTATCAGCTAAGTCACAAGGGAAGCCCATACACACACTATTATATATAAAATAGATAACGAACAAAGACCTATTGTATAACTCAGGGAACTCTACTCAATGCTATGTGCAATGATCTATATGGGAAAAGAATCTAAAAAGCCTGAATACACACACACACACACACACACATATATGTACACGTGTAACTGAATCACTTTGATGTACACCTGAGACTAACACAACATTGTAAATCAACTAAACTTCATTATAAAATTAAAATTAAATTTAAAAAATAAATCAAAAGTTCATAGGATTTGACCATCCCAACATCTCATTTGCCCTCTAAGATACAGAGGCGGTAATTTCATCAGTTTACAGATGAAAAGCCTGGAGCAACCAGAGGCTGGCTTGCTCTTTTGCCGAAGATCACACCATCTGTGACAAAGTTGGTCTCCCCACTCACAAGTATTTTCTAGATTTCCAGGTTTTGGCTGATAATCTTCCATCAGGTTTCAAAGTTACTGAGTGGGCATTTAATGATGAGGAAAACACATGCCATCGTAACAAACAGAAGCATATGATGGCTGTGCTCAGACAATCAACTGGTTTCAGTGTTTGTGAATCTCCATCTCCTCTGCTACCCACAGAAGCCGGAGGTATTTAATACTATCAGAGATGCATTAATACCTCTCACTGATGCTGGGCCATTTGTTACTGGTTTTGTTCAACTTGCAGTTCTTTAGTACTTGAATTAGTACCTGAATAAGTCTTCTTTAATACCTGAATTGTGCCCCATTTCAGAGTTCATATTCACTTATTCGCATCTTAGAAACATAAAAGTTTATCCATATTACAACATAGAAAATTATGTGGTATATCACATTTATATTGTCATCTAGGCAAAATGACTCCAGTTTTCAAAAGGAGATGAAGGGAGAGGGTCAGAGAAGTTTGAAAAGATGAGAAAGGACCCAAGTTAGTCCGCAGAATTAACTGAGAGTTGAAATGAGGAACAGAGCCCTTCTTTCCAGTATTTTTAATATCGCTCTGTCATTACCGACTATCTCATTTAGTAGTTTGATCACTGGTGCTGCCCTTCATCACTTGCACATTTTTCTCTGACTTCTATATCCTGTTACATCCCATGATCCCTGTGTTGCTTCCTCATCCTTATTAAACATTTGTTTATCCTATCATTCAGTATCAATTAGAGATGACATAGTTGGAAAGAAATGCTTTGATTAACCTCTGAAGGTTGAAGCTGAAGTCAAATCCCACCTCTGAGGTGAAACTACCCCAGTTCACAAGGAGACACACTGAGGAAAGACCATTCGAGACAATAGGAGAAAGTATCTTTCCCGTTGTACCAAAGAGGAAAGGGAAGGCAGGCCAGGAGGATGGTGAAAGGCTAAGGGTTCCTGGATTCGACTCCTCCTTGCAACTCCTGAATTCTCAGAGGAGCTAAAAATGTAACTGAAAATCTGAGACTTCTTTAAAAGATGATCAAAGGACTGGGCTTTGCACACAAACCAACGTAGCCAAGGCTGAGGCAGCATCTGTGGCCCTGCAGGAGTGAGGGAGTGCAGAAAACATCACAGAAAATGAAGTCGAGGCTGGGGTGGGCTCTGGGAGGCCCCTCTGCAGAAGAGGGGGGACAGGTGCCCCCGGCCTCCGGGAGAGCCGCCCCGGCCGGCTCAGCTGCCCTGGCAGCTCACAGCCGCGGCCTCCCCACGGCGCTCACAGCCAGCCCGGCTCTCGTCTGTGAAGCACCGAGCTCAAGGGCACTTCAGGACGCACCACGCCTTCTACCACCTTGGACTTGCAAACGGCCATGTGAGAGCACCCTGCCCGTCGTGGGCAAGGGTCAGGGAGGAACAAGGAAGAGAAAAGGCAAGGAACAGAAAACCCAGCACACTTCGTGCAGGGCCGCCCTGCTGTCTCCATGTGCCAGCGAGCCTGGAACACTGGTATTTAGTTAACACTATTTTTAGGTAATATTTTTAAGTACTTTAAAGACTCGTGCATCTTCTAGAAAGAAATTTATATATATATATATATATAAATTTATAGATACATATAGATAGATATATATAGAGAGAGAGATATAAAAACTAAGTTGCCTCAGTCGTGTCCGACTCTGTGTGACCGTATGAACTGCAGCCTGCCAGGTTCCTCAGTCCATGGGATTCTCCAGGCAAGAATACTGGAGTGGGTTTTATACACACACACACACACACACACATGTATATGTGTGTGTCATCATAACTAGAGGGGCAGGATGGGGGAGGGGAGGAAGGTTCAAGACGGTGTGATATGTATAATTATGGCTGATTTGTGCTGTTGTATAGCAGAAACCATCACAACATTGTAAAGCAATTTTCCTCCAATTAAAAAATAAATTTTTAAAAATGCTATGATAATATATAATGCTTCCTTGGTGGCTCAGCAGTAAAAAATCTGCATGTAATGCAGGAGACCTGGGTTTGATCCCTGGGTCAGGAAGATCCCCTGGAGAAGGAAATGGCTACCCACTTCAGTATTCTTGCCTGGAGAATTCCATGGACAGAAGAGCCTGGGGGCTACAGTCCACAGGGTCACAAAGAGTCAGAAACAACTTAGTGACTAAACAACAGCAATATATATATATAAATAGCAGAGAAATATATTTGCCAAGAAGATGCCCTTTGAATTACACTTATGACTATAGAATAAGTTATCATTTATGACTAGCACAGGCAGACATCTCACAGCAGCCAAGCCTCAGAATGCTTCTCACCGCCTTCACCTTCTGATTGTTTCCACCCACTGGCTCTTGCTGAGGACACCGGTCCTGACACTTCACACAGAAACAGGACTATGTACTAAACCACACAGTCCAGCATCCTGGCCAAGGTGTTTAGACCACAAAGACACTACATAAAGGGTAATTAGTCTATAAGTGGCCCAGCCACCTAGAAAGGAGTGTATGAAAATTCTTCCTAAATTACTAACAATAATTTGAATTTAATGACCAGAAAGAAGCTGGGCAGTGGGTAGGGGCAGGTAGAAGTGACCACACGCAGGATAGAAGGCAGTGTGCAGACTCCTACTGTACAGAAACAAAACCTAAAAGGGAAAAAAAGGGGGTGTTCAAGGAAAGATGAGTAAAGCCCTACAAAGCAAAGGTAGTGATAGCATGTTCAGTGGGTCATCTAACTCAGCTTGTCTTTAACTCTTCCCCATGGAGGATTAGGAGATCTTCTGGGTGCTAAATCGCTTCTCTTTTCATAAGCTACACGTTTAAGGACATAGGGTGGTGGGATATACACAGGCTGGTGAAGGAGAGCTCAGAAGTTTCCTTTAGAAAACAAAGTTTCATTATTTCCCCTGCTGCCTTTAGTCTTCCTCATGGGGAAGTAGACAACTTTATTTGAACATTTCTGAGTGGTTAAAATTGTAAATAAGATGCTTTGCACCCGCAAGGTTGTTCATGAGTGTGCCCATATGCTACACACTCAAAGGGATATGTTTGCCCCCAAATTGAATTTTTGTTCCCACATTCAGATTATCATCTTCCTTGAGGGTCTCTTTAAACTTCTCCTACAATACTGTTGGGCATTCAATGTCAAGTATAAACCTGACAATGTTTTCTTGTCCATATGGTCCAGCCTGCCCCTACATCCAGCAGAGGATTCTTACCCAGGGAACCGACTATACTTCATGCATACATATTGAGTGCTCATATGTGTGAGATGTCTTGCTCAGCTCTCTAGAGAAGTTTGCCAAATTCATCTGGTGTTAAGAATCATCCAGGACACTTATTTTTTTAAGAAGTTCTGGAGGCCCGATCCAAACACTGAACCAGAATTTCCAGGTAACAAAAAGCCGTGTTATTCTGATCTCCAAGGGGGTTGGAGAACAGTTTATAGGGGGTAGAAAAGTGAGCGAAAAGTCAAGCTCAAGGATGGGGAGAACGAGGTATGTCTGAAAGAGGAAGGTAAGACTCAGGAAGAAGATCACCTGCTGGGGGACGGGTGGCTATGGTGACGCATCACAGGTTGACAGATTTCATGCGGCAGACACTCCAGGATTTCACTAGGAATGTGCAGGCAGTTCAATCCTAAACAATATGCATTGGAAGGACTGATGCTGAAGCTGAAAGTCCAATACTTTGGCCACCTGTTATGAAGAACCGACTCTTTGGAAAAGTCCCTGATGCTGGGAAAGATTGAAGGTGAAAGGAGAAGGGGACAACAGAGGATGAGATGGTTGGGTGGCATCACCAACTCAATGGACATGAGTCTGAGTAAACTCCGGGAGTTAGTGATGGACAGGGAGGCCTGGGGTGCTGCAGTCCATGGGGTCGCAAAGAGTCGGACATGACTGAGCGACTGAACTGAACTGAACTGAACTGTGCAGGTAGCAGCAGACACACACAGAGGAATGTGTGGGATTTGCCTGGGAAATAGGGAAGTGGTCCAGCCTAACCAGACTACAGGATGTGAGTTTGGCATAGAGTGGGCACACAAACAGAAGGTCTGGAGTACCAAGGGGAAGAGTCCCTTTTTGTGCACGGGCATAACCTGATAAAATCTCTTCCTTAGAGGTAATTAGAATAGTCTAGAGGTAATTAGAATAGTAATTAGAATAGTCTAAAGTCATTCAAGACAGTAAATCCAGAAGCCCCAGAAGGATGTCCTCTCAAAGGACCAAAGGACAGGTAGGTAATAAAGGGCAGTGAGGAAGGACTGGAAAGACCATCATTTATGTGAAGTCCCTGGAGCAACGCTGGTACTTCATCCTCACTGCTCTATTTCTTATTTAGTGCAAATTTACTCAGTATTCATTACAGAAATATTTAGTGAGCCAGACGTGTTGTGAGGCTCTGGGGGCCCCTCGCTGGGAGCTTCCTGGGGCAGACGAAGGAAAACTTGGCCATCACGGTGCACAGAGGTGAGCAGGGGCAGTGGTCAGGAGGGTGTAAACAACGCCTGGAACATTCCTGCTGGGGAGGCACCCATGATGCACTCTGACCTGCAGTAAGGAAA
The DNA here is from genome assembly GCF_019320065.1 of Cervus canadensis. Classification (NCBI taxonomy): domain Eukaryota; kingdom Metazoa; phylum Chordata; class Mammalia; order Artiodactyla; family Cervidae; genus Cervus; species Cervus canadensis. The sequence continues at coordinate 25,458,170 of NC_057405.1, forward strand.
AGGTGTCTCCTCTTTGCCACCAATCATATTCATCTCAATTCACCGACTTTGAAAGTTAAAGAGAGGACTCCCCAGACCAAACCCTGGAGAAGGCCTCCGTGACTCGTGGAGTTCCCAGCCTGGACTTCACCATCCTCGGACACGGATTTAAGGGCTGCCGCTTCCCTGGCCCCTCCACGCTGGGCTGGTGTTACCTACAGTTGGGTTTCACTCCCACAATCCCAACACCTGTCTGAACCGCACATGGATAGGTTTTTCATCCCAGTCTTAAAAACAATAAACAAAAAAGGTGATGACTGAGAACTGATTGAACTCTACTTGTCACAGAAAAGGTTAAATGCCCTGAAACTCTGTATGTGTGGGTATAAATGCACACACAGGGTAACTGCATCCCATGTTCAAACATACTCACCCAGGAGCAAGGTAGAACTTACCGGTCCTTCCATCAGAGTGCTGGCAAAGTCCCAAGCTTGCGGTACCTCTGAGCTTGCAAAAAGAAACTAGGGATGCCATCGGGTCAGTATGGTTTTTTCCGCTCTTGTGCACGGCACACCAGGGATCCATCTCCACAACACGCAGACCTACATCCCTGTGTTCTTTCATTGGAGCCGACAGGCTAACTGCACACAACTGTTCAGATCTCTGTGTTTCTGGACTTGATTTCTGTCAGGGAGGATGGATACTTCGAAAAGACTCCCTCAAGATACCTGATGCGTAATGCTTAGCGGTGTCTTCCATGACCCCCTCCTGCCACAGTTTGTGTCAGAAAATAAGAGACTACCGCCCTGGAAGCCCCTCCTTCTGTGTCACCATGAGAAATGCCTTCCACCACAGTGGCCACAGTGAAGAGCAAGTCCACTAAAACCCGGCCAGTCCTTCTGAATACCTGGATTAGACGTACAGAGTAGTTAAAGGGGACCTAATAATTCCATCAAGTGGAAGAAAATATCCTCCAAGTTTTCTAAAGAATTGTTTAGATATTAGAAATTTTTTCTTTCTACTTTCCTATGTGGTTCAAATTTTTAATAAGCCTTACATCTTTATAATGAATATGCTGTTTTCAAGAACCATATTCTCTTAAAGGGATCTATATTGATTTTTGCTTGACTATGTGTTAAATTGATGGAAGAAGAGGCAAGAAACCAATAACGTGACTGCCGGTGGAGATGAGCTGGGTAGATGGAACACAGCAGTGGGCAGTGGGGATGGGGAAGGGTGTCACTGCATGCTCTCTTGTGTCTTTTGGGTTTTGAACTATGTAAATGTACTAGTTAGTCAAAAATATTAAATTAAAACCCAAATCATTAGATAAGTAGGAAGATAATGAGGGAAGAACTCATGCATTTGGACATTCATTCTGCACACACCATTCCCCGCCTCCCCCCACCCCTGGTGCTGGACATAAAGATAAATTCAATGGTGACTGTCCCCACAGATTGAGTTAGAAAGTAAGTGACAGCTTACCGTGACTCTGACTTGGGTATGTAGCTTCCATAGCAAGATTTTTATCACTTTTTGAAGACCAGGAAAGAGAAAGCCTCAGGGGATTTTGATACCAGTGGTAGAAATAGAATCATCCATACTTTCCCTTCAAAGTTAAACTCCTTGGTTAAATGCAACTTGGCCTTCCAAAATTAGGGAAACCTCTTCATGATTGAAGAGGCAGCTAAGACTATGCTTAAGAGCCCAGTTTTTGGAATCGGTTGAGATTTGATTTGGATACTCTGCTCTGTCCCTCTTTACTCCCTCTGTGAACTTGGGTAAGTTACTCAACGTTTCTAAGCCTTATATGTCTGCAGAATGACAACTGTTATGGTAACTAGCTCATAAAGTTGTGGTGGTCATTAAACTTCCAATGTATGCAAAGCATTTTTCATAGGTAGCATTACTATCATCCAGGGAGGAATCTTGGCTTTTCAACAATAAAATGAGTCTACTGCAAACCTCTCACAAAGCTTTCTGTTAAAGAAAATAGGATTCCATTTCTGCTGGCAGATTCCTCTCCAAGCTATGTCTTTTGCTCCCCAAAATGAACATTTGGCTGAGAGTTTAGCCAGAAGGCAGGATGGCTCCCAGGGAGATGGGGGCACCTTCCAAAGATCCATGATAAATATCCTTTGGCTTTCTAACTCCAAGGGCTTAAATCCTACTTTGTAGCCAGGGCCTGAGGCATTAACCTTCTTGGCAACTTCAAAGCAAGTTGTGTAGAAATCAATTTCTTTGGGGAAAATATAATACACATTGGAGCACATTAAAATTCATGATTTTTCTGCATCTTCTGCACAGGTGTTTTTTCAGTTTTAACTTTACATTAAAAGAAGTCTACAGTGCCATGAAATAAAAGACTGATACATTTTACTATACATACCCAAAAGGAGCCCATCCACATAACAAAAGAAATAAGTGGAGAGAAATATTTGCAGTGATATAACAAAGGTCTGTAAAGTCAAAGTTATGGTTTTTCCAGTAGTTATGTACGAATGTGAAAGTTGGACCATAAAGAAGGCTGAGCACCAAAGAATTGATGCTTTCAAGTTGTGGTGATGGAGAAGACTTTTGAGAGTCCCTTGGACTGCAAGGAGATCAGACCAGTCCATCTTAAGGGAAATCAACCCTGTATATTCATTGGAAGGACTGGTACTGAAGCTGAAGCTCCAATACTTTGGCCACCTGATTCGAATAGCTTGCTCATTGGAAAAAAACCCTGATGCTGGGAAAGATTGACGGTAAAAGGAGAAGAGGGTGGCAGAGGATGAGATGGTTAGATAGCATCACCAAGTCAATAGACATGAATTTGAGCAAACTCCTAGAGATAGTAAAGGACAGGGAAGCCTGGCATGCTGAAGTCCATGGGATTACAAAGAGTTAGACATGACTTAGCGACTGAACAACAACAACCATATAAAATACAAAGCTAATCTTGCTGAAGATTAGCTAGAGAGCTGCGATAAATTGAGAAGAGACTCTCTTTGGAGAGTAATCTGGCAATATCTACCCAAATAAAATTGCATTGCCTTTGACACAGCAACTCTGCTTTTGGGAACTTACCCTACAAATACATTTGAACAACACTAAAATTATGTGCATACAATGTTATTCATTCATTATTGTGTGTAATCAAAAGATTAGAAACAACCAAGATGGCCATTTGAAAAGGATCAATGAAGTAAAGAAACTATGGTATTTCTATACAATAGAAAGAATATTTGATACTGTATCAATAGACATCTATTTTTAAAAGGAAAGTTCTCTATGTACCATTATGGGAAGAACTGCTACATATTTATTGGATGAAAACAGTGAAATTTAGTAGTTTGTCTTCTCTGACACATTTTGTGTAAAAAATGGACAACCAATAATAGCCAATGTTAGTATTTGCTTGGAAGTTTCAAACAAATTTCAGCGATAAAAATCTCTGAAAGAATTGATATTGCAATTGATATTGCAACTACTAGCAGTGACTAGGCAGAAGAAGGTAGGAACAAAGCAGATCAGGGCAAGGATGAGAGGAGGAGGAAATGAACATTTTTTCATACTTTTTGACTTTTTAACTCACAGAAGCTAACTTGAATTTTAAACAAATAAAAGAAAATGTTTTAAATAAAAGAAAAGCTTTCAATGCCTTAGCCTTTTCCCTTAGAACATTCTTTCATTCTTTTTACAAGTTATATTCAAAGATGACTCCCATGTCCACTGTGAGTGGCTAGAAGGCAGAGAACCACTACAGTTACTCTCTTGGGTCAAGGCTGGTCATCTTATCAGAGACACGAGTTTAGAAGAGGGGGCTGGATGCGGACATAGAGGACAGACTTGCGGTTGCCAAGGAGTGAGGAAAAGAGGGGTGAAATGGGAGATTGGAACTAGCAGATGCAAACTATTATATAGAGGATAGATAAGCAACAAGGTCGTACTGTATAAACCATAATGGAAAAGAATATGAAAAAGAATGTACATATTAACATATGTATAACAGAGTAACTTTGTTGTATAGCAGAAATGAACACAACTTTGAAAATCAACTGTACTTCAATAAAATACATTGAAAAGAAAGGAAGAGGGAGCCAGAGAGATCACCCTTTCCCCACCGCTGGCCCCTGCAACCCCACTGAAGCCCGTCTCCGTTTCCTTGTGATGAGAACTGTTTCAGGCCGGCAGTTTAGGCTGGAGCGTTAGGAAAGGCATCGCATGACCAGAAGCGTGTCATCTGTAGACAATGTCACTGGAAACAAGAGGTGTGGCATTCTTTAAAAGAGTCTGCAATGTTCTGAAGGTCTTTTAATAACCCTCCAATTTTAGTGTCAGAGTGGAGTTGACATCAGTTCTTTCTCATGATTAAAGACTTTTTTTTTTTTTTAACCTTACAGTTTATCAGGGAAACATGAGTGACAACATGACATGGGAAGAAATTAAGAATCTGAACTCTGGGAGCCAGGCTGTGCTGTGCTGTGCTGTGTTTAGACACTCAGTCTGTACGATTCTTTGCGACCCCATGGTCTGTAGCCTGCCAGGCTCCTCCGTCCATGGGGATTCTCCAGGCAAGAACACTGTACTGGGTTGCCATGCCTTCCTCCAGGGAATCTTCCCAACTCAGGGATTAAATCCAGGTCACCCACGTGGCAGGCAGATTCTTTACCGGTTGAGCTAGCAGGGAAGCCCACAGCCTAGAGCCAAAACCTGGCTTGAAACCCCACTGTCTGTGTGACTTTTGGTAAGCTGCATTGCTTCTCTGGACCTCAATTTCCTCTTATGTATCACAGGAATCACAGTGGCATGTATCACATAAGATTACTGTGAGGATTTACCAAAAGGCTCAGAAAGGAATATGTACATTGGGAGCCACACTGAGCACTTTCTGTGCAGGACAGGATTCAAATCCAGCCCTGAGTCCAGAGCTGACATGACTAGAGCAGAAGAAACTCAACCTTGAAGGGACACAGAGTTCTAATTAAATGTCCATACACCCTCCTCTATTTCAGTGCAAAAAAATAGAGGAAAACAACAGAATGGGAAAGACTAGAGATCTCTTCAAGGAAATTAGAGACCCCAAGGCAACACTTCATGCAAAGATGGGCTCATAAACGAAAGAAATGGTATAGACCTAACAGAAGCAGAAGATATTAAGAAGAAGTGGCAAGAACACACAGAAGAACTGTACAAAAAAGATCTTCATGACCCAGATAATCACGATGGATGATCACTCACCTAGAGCCAGACATCCTGGTATGTGAAGTCAAGGGGACCTTAGGAAGCATCACTACGAACAAAGCTAGTGGAGATGATGGAATTGCAGTTGAGCTATTTCAAATCCTAAAAGATGATGCTGTGAAAGTACTGCTCTCAATATGCCAGCAAATTTGGAAAACTGGCCACAGGACTGGAAAAGGTCAGTTTTCATTCCAATCCCATAGAAAGACAATGCCAAAGAATGCTCAAACTACTGCACAATTGCACTCATCTCACACGTTAGTAAAGCAATGCTCAAAATTCTCCAAGCCAGCCGTCAACAGTATGTGAATCATGAACTTCCAGATGTTCAAGCCGGATTTAGAAAAGGCAGAGGAACCAGATATCAAATTGCCAACATCTGTTGGATCATCGAGAAAGCCAGAGAGTTCCAGAAAAACATCTACTTCTGCTTTATTGACTACACCAAAGCCTTTTACTGTGTGGATTGCAACAAACTGTGGAAAATTCTTTAACAGATGGGAATACCAGTCCACCTGGCCTGCCTCCTGAGAAATCTGTATGCACGTCAAGAAGCAACAGAACAGGACATGGAACAACAGACTGGTTCCAAATTGGGAAAGGAGTACGTCAAGGCTGTATATTGTCACTCTGCTTATTTAACGTATATGCAGAGTACATCATGAGAAACACTGGGTTGGATGAAGCACAAGCTGGAATCAAGATTGCCCGGAAAAATATCAGTAACCTCAGATATGCAAACGACAACACCCTTATGGCAGAAAGCGAAGAAGAACCACAGAACCTCTTGATGAAAGTGAAAGAGGAGAGTGAAAAAGTTGGCTTAAAGCTCAACATTCAGAAAACTAAGATCATGGCATCTGGTCCCATCACTTCATGGCAAATAGATGAGAAAACAGTGACAGACTTTTTTTTTGGGGGGGGGGGTGCTCCAAAATCACTGCAAATGGTGATTGCAGCCATGAAATTAAAAGACGCTTGCTCCTTGGAAGAAAAGTTATGATCAACCTAGACACCATATTAAGAAACAGGGACATTCCTTTGCCAAAAAAGGTCCATCTAGTCAAGGTTATGGTTTTTCCAGTAGTCATGTATGGATGTGAGAGTTGGACTATAAAGAAAGCTGAGTGCCAAGGAATTGATGAAATTCTTCAAGAATTTTGAACTGTGGCATTGGAGAAGACTCTTGAGAGTCCCTTGGACTGCAAGGAGATCAACCAGTCCATCCTAAAGGAAATCAGTCCTGAATATTCATTGGAAGGACTGATGCTGAATCTGAAACTCCAATACTTCAGCCACCTCATGCAAAGAACTGACTCATTGGAAAAGACCCTGATGCTGGGAAAGATTGAGGGCAGGAGAAGCGGAAGATGGAGGATGAGATGGTTGGATGGCATCACCAACTCAATGGACATGAGTTTGAGTAAACTCCAGGAGTTGGTGATGGACATGAAGGCCTGGCGTGCTGCAGTCCGTGGGGTTGCAAAGAGGACACAACTGAACAACTGAACTGAATTGAACTAAAAACACTGCTTGTGTTCAATGACGAAAGCATCTGTTCACTTCCTAAAGAGGTGCTACGTGTTGCTAGATGAACATTTATGATGTTCTGCCAGATTTGTTGCCTCCTAAGAAGATTTAACTCCAGGACCAAAGACAGACTGTCACTCAGAGTTTTGTGCAGTAGAAATTTTATTGAAGTGATAGTGACAGAAAAAAGCTTCCGATGTAGACTTCAGAAGGGGGTAAAAAGATTGCCTGCCTTGCTGGTTTTAAGCAGAGTGTTATATACTTTTCTTCTAACTGCTGAGAATAGGGAAAAAAAAACACCTCAGGGCTGTGAAAATCTCATCCAGACCCCTCCCTGTAACATACATCCTGGGATGACATCAGCACGAGATTAGCCAGAAGGAGTGGGTTAACCCAGAGCTCAAGGCTGTGGAAGTTTTACCCAGACCTTCTCCCATTACATACACTCTGAGCTCAAAAAAAAGGCATGTCCTTGAACAAGAGATGCTGCTGCCTATGAGGCCTACTTGTCTAAGGCAAAAGAATGTGAAAAAGAAAGAACATTCACCTCCTCTTTAAAGGGGCTTTAGGCTTGGACTCCTTATCAACCTGCCTAAGTTAACTCTCTCAATGTGATCAGAATTTCCCACTCAAAGACAAACCATTGACCCTTCCTAAAGCATTATGGCTTTCTGCATTCTAGAAAGGCCGCCACTGCTTGTGGTTGAACTGGAGAGAACAAGGACAAATCTACTTTTCAACCATCTGTCTCAGTACCTGGAGCCTGAATGGGGGACCTAAGACAGCTTCCTACTTTGGACTTAGAGGAACAAAAAAGAGAATCTAGGTGCTCAGGTGGGGAAACGCTCAGGCTGCCTGCCTTCTTCTCTGTGGTGAGCCCTATCAGCTTGGCTCTCAGCATGGCCAGCATCCGGAGTTGTCAGCACTGCAGGCTGGGGACTGATACAGCTTGCTGGCTTTCCATGAGAATATACGCAAGGCCCTATTTTCCCAAGTCTTCAAAAATGCACAAAATCCTGAGTTCAGGTTTTTTGAGCATGAGCCACCCATTCTCCTTGCTTGACCCTACAGTAAACTTTTCTCTGCTCAAAAAACAAACAAGCAAACAAAAACCCTACAAAATCCTGCCTACTACATCCCACCAATTTTAATTATTCTGAAATGAAGTCTATAATTTTTACTGTTACCATGTTCTATAAGTTATATTATGAGATAGGAATCATAACAAAGATCTAGCCAAACCATTATGCTAAAATTGCTATACTAACAATGAATAATGATGTATTCGTACCAATATATAGAGTTAGAAACAGAAGCTGCAAACTGGTTAGGATATCACTTGTAAGTGCATTCCAGCAGCTGTGGCTTCCAGATACGCTTCAGAGACTCAGGTCTGGGGTGAACTCTGGCACTTTCCATTATGCTAATGGAACGTCATGTTCATGAGTCCATAACCTGTTATGTACTGAGGTCAATAATCAGAGACAACAACGAAAGCAAGTAAGTGGTTTTTAAATTATTGTGTAGGAAAATAGTATTTAGATTTACTCGACTTAGATTTTCTGATCAATTAACAGGTCACAACCAAGCAGAGCTTACATTATTCCAAGTGCTGCAGTGAATGGTTTCCCTCATTAATAAAATGCAACCATCCTAAGTTCACTCAAGCAGCTGTTGCATTTATCATATTTATATTTACAAATGACTATAATGATTGCATAATGTTGTTTTTATCACTTTTTGGAAATGATCCAGGACTTGTTTTCTTAGAACTCCTGTGGGACCTTCCATTTCAGATGTAGAATACATAAAATATTTAGTGTGTTTCAACTGAGAAGAGGAAATATATTTCACCAATTATTTAGATGTAATAAACATGCAATAAACCAGACATAGAAACTCAGTCCTTTGAAGTCTCACTTAATGACAATACAGTGTCATAGGAAAGACTAAGATACAAAGTTGGGGAAAATTGACTTGCTATTATACTTTCTAATAGCTGGGGTCAATATTTTCTGACAGTTGAGATAAATCCAAATCCCACAAGTGAATTTATATTCCATCATAATTCTCAAACCAAAGTGGGCTTCACTGCTCCCCTGCACTTCCTCCCCCACCCCCAGCAGCCACCTTTGTTTTCATCGTGTTGACTAAGTTAGAGTCGGATGATTCTAAGTATCCTGAGAATTTCAACCCCATCATAGTCAGTTTTACTGGAAACTGAAAATTTATACCAACTAGAAACTGGAAATGTATGCCAACACATTATACCTCATCATCATCAACTCACCCCTGCACTGACATCTCTGCAGCATGAAATAGCAGTTCCCCTTTAAACTAACACAGAGAAACTGTGAAGCTAATGAGGGAATCAATATTCAAAGCATTCTTTCTATGTCTTGAATAACTACATCTTATGTAGCTTTAAACTATCTTGTGATATGCTTTTATACTTACAGTGTTAAAAAAATAGCTTTATCATAGAAATATATCAATTCAGAAAGAGAGAAATAAGCATTAAAGTATTTTTTAATTTGGGCAAAACAGAGGGTGGTGATGAAAGAATCACAGAATTCCTACTGGAATTAACAAGATTTAAATTCCACCTGGAGAGAGCCTGTCTCTCTTCCATGCTCCTTCTCCTCCCTTTCAGCCCTCCACACGAGCAGGGTATTCTCTCATTTCTTCCATCTGTTCAGACAGCTGTTCAAGACAGACTGTTTTGGATTTATTGATTTATTCATAAATTAATCACTTTGCAACAAGAATATAGCAGATTAAATTATCCTATCCATGTAGGCTACTGTGAAAGAAAATAAGTTATATATACACACATACATATACAAACACACATATACACATAACATATAGAGATTCACATATGTGTACATACATATATACAATACACACATGCACATACATGAATGCATACACCCATACACACATGTATACAAGACACACATACCTACACATACATATATGCACATATCACATACATGCATACACATATGCACATACATGCACATGTGCATACATACACATGTACACACACACAGAGAAGCATTCTTCTCTCTCCCTAAGGCTTCCCTCCCATAGTATATGAATTATTTATGATTTTGTATCAGTTAAGAAACCTCAATAATGAAAATGCTTAAGCAACTATATTTACCAAAGTATTTACAGTCATCATTTTCACTAAAATGATTTTATTAAGGAGGTTTTTGGCCTTTGTGTACATAGAGCCCTCCAAAAATCTCTATTTCAAGATTTTCTAACTTGAGACACCAAATATGTATGTAGCTTTAACTTAACAAGACAATATCTTTGGGAAACAGTCAGAGTATTTAACGGCTTTTTCAGAAAACAACTCATTAAAGCTGATTTTTGAAAGCCAAGGTACAAATGCAAGTTGTTTATTCATCATTGATTCACAGTAGGGACATGATTTTAAGACTAATAATTAAGCAGTTACTTCTTCAGTTTGTGCACTGGATATTTTCTTATTCAAATTTATTATTATTCTGTTTGTTAGAGTTACAGAAATAAAGGCTCGAAAACAAGTAAGCTGGCACCAGTGCAGAGGAACCAGATGCCCTTGGGAAGCAGCAAGTGCCGGAAGCTGCAGCCCTTGTGAGAGAGCTGGGGTGAACAGGGGAAGGCCGCTGCTGTCACTACCGTACCCCTGCGGACACTAACACAGCCTTAAAGACTGCCCCCCGGAAAAGGCTCCCCAGGTGGTGCTAGTGGTAAAGAACCCAACCCAATCCAAAAAAGCAATGCAGGAGATGCAAAAGACGTGGGTTCAACCCCTGGGTCTGGAAGATCCCCTGGAGAAGGGAATGGCAACCCACTTCAGTATTCTTTCTTGGAAAATTCCATGCACAGAGGAGCCTAGTGAGCTACAGTCCGTGGGGCCACAAAGAGTCAGACACGACTGAGCGAATGAGCACCCTCCAGGAAAAGTCTATCAGTTACTATATTTTGTGATCATTTGGGGTATAAGGAGTTGGGGGTGGGGAGAATATATCCAGAAAAAGTAAATTTAGGTTTGTTTCATGTTGCTTCAGGACACAGCTCAAAATGTGAAAAAATGAAAAATCATGACATCATGATCATGGCATCATATGTGCATATGCATACTTTTTACTGACTTTATTCAATTATTATTACCATTACTTTAAATGCTGATCTGTTACCAATTCTATGTTCCTACTTATTGTGAATACATTATCTCCTAAGACACTGTAGATGAGCTGTAGAAATCCAAATAACATTTTGGATTTATTTCTATAACATCTCTATAATATTAACAACACTGGCAATGATACCTACACATGAGTGAAAGCTATGAACAGAAGTTGCAAAACAAGTTCTCAAAATCATTTGAAGAGTTATTTTGCTGGCTATCTATGCCTACGTGTTGTGCGTTAATCCTCAAGAAGTAATCAGTGCTCTTGGCAGGAAATTCGATAACCTATACAATGCTGATGATACACATGAAAATTCCTAGGCATAGCCCCTCCCTCCTTGTACAGCCAACCTATCTCTACAAGCACACAAGAGAACACGGAGGCGTATACAGAATGTCCACACACACAGAAACAGGGGGCTTCAGGCAGGTTGGTTGGTGGGTGGGTTGGGTTTTAAACAGAATCTTTTTTGTCCTTCACAGAAGCTTGTCAGTTAAGTATACTGATAGGAAATGTTAATCCCTACAGGTTAAAAAAAAAAAGAAGTCACCAACACTAGCCATCCTCTCTGTGGCCTTGAGCAGGCCACTTAACTTCTTAGAGCCTTAGGTGCCTTTGTTTAATGAGGACTTCATAATCTGTAAGCTTCCCTCCAGATCTGTGGTTCTAACTCTAGATCTGTTTCGCCCTTAGCACAGTCCTAAAAGGCTGAATCCTCCCCTCTCCTAACAGATTTCCCATTTGACACTCAGCTGGGCTGCTGACCTGGGGGCTAGGTAGCATCTGCTCGTGATTGTCATAAGGAGCCATTTGGGTCCTGGAAGTTACAACTGAGCTCTGCTTTCTGGATGAGCACGAGGGCCAACAAAGGACTCCCTTTAATTATCTGAGGCTGTGATCATTTCCAAGACCTACATTCACCAGTGTACGTATTGGGAAGCAGGGCTTCCTACATTCCAGCTGGCGCAGAGAGTGGCTGGGGGATAATTCCAGAGAATAATGCCAATTATACTCAAACGAGGCCCTTCCAAAGGAGGGAGCAAAGTAATATTTTCCCCCAATTATAGCTCTCTCTGCCAGTCCCCTTATTTTACCCACCACAAGTATGCAAATTAGCCTTTGGGAGAAATGTTGTCAAGCATATTGGAAGGAAAGGATGACAAAGCTGGGATGTGGATTAGCTATTTTAATAATACAGGGGGCCAATCACTTATTCTTTGGAGAGTGACTACAGCAAGTAATTAAATTTCTAAAGTGTCAATAAAGCAAATGTTGATTACATCCAATGTAAGAATCTGTAATAAAACAGAAACAACTTTTTTCCCAGTATCTATTTTCAAGCTTGTGGCATAGGTATTTTTGCTGTTGTTGTTCAGTCACTAACTCGTGTCCAGCTCTTTGTGACCGCATGGACTGCAGCATACCATGCTCCTTTGTCCTCCACGACCTCCTGAAATTTGCTCAAATTCACGTACATTGAGTCAGTGATACTGTCTAACCATCTCATCCTCTGCCACACCCTTTTGCTTTTGCCTTCAATCTCTCCCACATAAGAGTCATTTCCAATGAGTCAGCTCTTCCTCTAAGGTGGTCAAATTATAGGAGTTTCAACTTCAGCATCAGTCCTTCCAATGAATATTCAGGGTTGATTTTCTTTAGGATTGACTGGTTTGATCTCCTTGCTGTCCAAGGGACTCTCAAGAGTCTTCTTCAGCACCACAATTCAAAAGCATCAGTTCTTTGGCACTCAGCCTTCTTTATGGTCCAACTCTTACATCCACACATGACTACTGAGAAAACTAACTTTGACTATACAGACTTTGTTGGTAAAGTGATGTCTCTGCTTTTTAATACGCTGTCTAGTTTGTCAGAGCTTTCTTTCCAAGGAGCAAGCATCTTTTAATTTCATGACTTCAGTCACTATCCACAGTGATTTTGGAGCCCAAGAAAATAAAATCTGTCAGTGTTTTCCTCCTCTATTTGCCATGAAGTGATGGGACTGGATGCCTTGATCCTAGTTTTTTGAATGTTGAGTTTTAAGCCAGCATTTTCACTCTTCTCTTTCACACTCATCAAAAGACTCTTTAGTTCCTCTTCACTTCCTGCTATTAAAGTGGTATTATCTGCATATTTGAGGTTACGGATATTTCTCTGGGCAATCTTGATTCCAGCTTATGATTCATCCAGCCCATCATTTCCCATGATGTATTCTGCATATAAGTTAAATAAGTAGGGTGACAATATACAGCCTTGTCATACTCCTTTCCCAATTTTGAATCAGTCCTTGTTTCATGTCCAGTTCTAACCATTGCTTCTTGACTTGCATACAGGTTTCTCAGGAGGTGGGTAAGGTGGGCTGGTATTCTCATTTCCAAGAATTTTCCAGTTTGTTGTCATTCACACAGTGAAAGGCTTTAGCATAATCAATGAAGCAGAAGTAGATGTTTTTCTGGAATTCTCTTGCTTTCTCCATGATCCAACAAATGTTGAAATTTGATCCTGGTTCTTCTGCCTTTTCAAAACCCAGCTTGTACATCTGGAAGTTCTCAGTTCATATAGTGCTGAAATCTAGCTTGAAGGATTTTGAGCATAACCTCATTATCCTGTGAAATGACCACAATTGTATGGCAGTTTGAACATTCTTTGACATTGTCCTTCTTTGGGTTTGGAATGAAAACTGACCTTTTCCAGTCCTGTGATCACTGCTGAGTTCTCCAAATTTGTTGGCATATTGAATGCAGCACTTTAACAGCATGATCTTTTAGGATTTTAAGTGGCTCAGCTGGAATTCCATCACCTTCACTAGCTTTGTTTGTAGTAATGCTTCCTAAGGCTGACTTGGTTTCACACGCCAAGACATCTGGCTGTAGGTGAGTGACCACCTTTTTTGTATAGTTCTTCTATGTATTCTTGCCACCTCTTCTTAATCTCTTTTTTTTTTCTATTAAATCCTTATAATTTCTATCCTTTATCATGCCCATCCTTTCATGAAATGTTCCCTTGATATTTCCAGTTTTCTTGAAGAGATCTCTAGTCTTTCCCACTCTTTGTTTTTCTCTATTTCTTTGCATTGTTCACTTAAGAAGGCCTTCTTATCTCTCCCTGCTCTTCTCTGGAACTCTACATTCAGTTGTGTATATCTTTCCCTTTTTCCTTTTCCTTTCGTGTCTCTTCTTTTCTCAGCTGTTTGTAAAGCCTCCTCGGACAACCACTTCACCTTCCTGCATGTCTTTTTCTTGGGGATGGTTTTGGTCACCACTTTCTGTACAATGTTATGAACCTCCATCCCTGGTTCAGACTCTATCAGATTTAATCCCATGAATCTATTTGTCACCCACTGTATAATTATAAGGACTTTGACTTAGGTCACAGCTGAATGGCCTAGTGGTTTTCCGTACTTTCTTCAATTTAAGTCTGAATTTTGCAATAAGGAGTTCATGGTCTGAGCTACAGTCAGTTTCAGGTCTTGTTTCTGCTGACTGTATAGAGTTTCTCTATCTTCATCTGCAAAGAATATAATCAATGTGATTTCAGTATTGACCATCTGCTGATGTCCATTGTAGAATCATCTCTTGGGTTGTTGCAAAATGGTGTTTGCTATGACCAGTGTGTCCTCTTGACAAAACTGTTAGCCTTTGCCCTGCTTCATTTTGTACTCCAAGGCCAAACTTGCCTGTTAATCCAGTTATCTCTTGACTTCTTACTTTTGCATTCCATCCCCTGTGATGAAAAGGACATTTTTTTTGGCATTAGTTCTAAAAGGTGTTGTAGATCATCATAGAAGCAGTCAACTTCAGCTTCTCTGGTGTCACAGTTGGGACATAGACTTGGATTACTGTGATAGTGAGTGGTTTGCCTTGGAAACAAAGAGATCTTTCTGTCATTCTTGAGATTGCACCCAATCTCAAAACCCAGATTCTTTTGCTGGCTATGAAAGCTATTCCATTTCTTCTAAGGGATTCTCGCCCATGGAAGTAGATGTAATGGTCTTCTGAATTAAATTCACCCTTTCACATCCATTTTAGTTCATTGATTCCTAAGATGTCGATATTCAATCTTGCCATCTCCTGCCTGACCACATCCAACTTACCTTGATTCGAGGACCTAGAGTCCAGGTCTCTATGCAGTATTGTTCTTTACAGTGTCAGACTCCACTTTCACCACAAGACACATCCACCACTGGGCACTGTTTCTTCTTGGCCCAGCAGGTTCGTTCTCACTGGAGCTCTTAGTAACTGCCCTCCACTCTCCCGCTGGAGCGTATTAGACACCACACCCTAGCTGTGGGTGTCCAAGCTGAGGGTGCTCATCTTCCATTTTCATGTATTTCTTTCCTTTCATACTGTCCGTGGGGTTCTTGTGGCAGGAATACTGGGGTGGTTTGCCATTCCCTCCTCCAGGGGACCATATTTTGTCAGAACTCTTCATTATGACTCATCCCACTTGGGTGGCCCTGATGGATGGCTCATGGCTTCATTGAGTTACACAAGCCCCTTTGCCACAGCTAGGCGGTGATCCATGAAGGAGGCATAGGTATGGTACATGCTTATTTTCTATTCTTAAATAATAAGACTTGCTTTCAATTATTAACAAGAAAAAATAAAATTCTGGCTTCAAGAGAATTATCTTTAAAAGACGGTAAATTCCCTTCCTCTGAAATGGTTGTAATTTTGTTTTCTATCATCCAAGTCTTAATCTTCCCAAAATATGGCCAGGACTTTTATTTTATCCAATGTTCCAAGTCAGAATCTCCACACTTAGTTGCTAAAACAGGAGCATAGGAAATTTAACTTAGGTTGTGGAGATCTAAGTATGTTGCAAAGGTTCCCTGGCTCAAGAGTGTATTAAAATAAAATGCATCATATTTTATGCTGCTGCTTCCAAAAATATATTTTCTGTGTAATGTTCCAAATTAGACCTTGGAAATACGTAATTTGGAAAATGAAAACAAGATTTGTGAGACCAGATATTATAGATAAAGAACAATTATTAGAATCCTGAGAAATCCTAAGAAGCCAGAAACAGTTTTCTACTAACTTATCAACCAGGATTAAAGAGAACATTTGTCTGCTAAATCTCCAAACTCAGTGCCCAAAATGTGGACACATGAAGGAGAAGCTTGAATGTGTCCTGAGTAGCACTAAATGTAGTGAATGCCCCCCAAGGAGGCTCAGCCACACAGAAGTTTGGAATAAGGCAAGGAAAAGTTTTGGTTCAATCTGAGCATTTATTAATGTCAACACAGTCTCTCTGAGTGCTGATTTCAGCATCTGGATATGATCTTTTAAGGATCTTTTGCTGAGCAGTACAAAAATGTGATCATGCACAAATGACTTTACAGTATTAATAGTATCACTATTTGTCTTGTTACTCTTCAGGGTTGTAGGGAAGGGTGTTCAAAGCCTTTTATATATGTATTATCTTTTCAATTTTCAAAACTCTATGAGATGGATTAGAAGGGTCCTCTCACCTTTGTTTTACAGGTAAGGATGCTGAGATGCACAGAGGTTAAGAAACCAGTAAGAGACAGGGTTGGTGATGAGTTAAACAAAAGGCCCATCCACGTCTCCTGTTACCATTCCCCAAATGCTTTCACCCCTCTTATCCACTGCAGAGTTTCTCAAAAGGATCATTCTCATCTCCCTCCCTCAGCAAACAAAAAGCTCCAAAAGAATCCATGTATCCAGTGGGCAAAGATCTGAGACTGGAACGTTCAAGACTCTGAGCCCCTTTCACATTCAAACCATTTGCCTGAATGGTAACTTGGGCTGTCCCTCCAGTGACATGATTCCACTTAACATGAGAATGACAGTCCTATTTAACTGCATCATGGTTTATAATTTTTCACTTGGAAAGCTTTTTTCCACAGTCAGGTACAAGCCACGGTGGTTAAAAAAAAAAGAAAGATTATGTATTTGTCAGTGTCTTAAAGGTAGACTGTTTCAATGCATTTCCCAGTAGCTCATCACCCAAGAGAAACTGGAGGGCTGGTGGCTCATATGACCTCATTTTCTGAATGCACTGCAGTCTGGCTCACCCATTAGCTATCTAACCTCTTTGTGCAAGTAACTCAGAACCTGAGGTTTGGGGAAAACTGTCTGTATTAGGAGCTGCATCCTACCCAGACCTGTGTGGGTCAGGAAGCCATCAGGTCAGTGCTGGGTGTCTCTGAGCAGATGGCTTCTTCAGCAGAGTCAATGGCAGAAACCTGTCATATGCCTGGTAATTTGTTCCAGCAGCATTTTCTGGGGTAGGTGGCTAAGGATTGAAATAGCCAAGCCTTTCATTTCTCTCTGCTGGTTCCAGCAAGAGCCAGCACTGTCGGAATCAAAGCTTGCTCTGTATCAAAAGGTGCTCTGTCTTTTAGGAACTTATTTTTATCACTTGACATTAGTTTTCAAAGAGTGATTCCTTTCACTGTCACCCTTCACATTCCTTCTTTGCTCTTGAAACTTGTTATGCTTGATACCTGAGGACAAAGCAGATATAAAACAGGGGGGAAATAGCAGTGGGGGGGGAAGGCTCTGTGAGTGAATTATTGCTGCAGGAATTTGATGGAGATGATTCCCTTGATCATAATTATAACAACACAAATGTGGATGTGATGGCAGGCAAGCAAGCACAAACACATTCTCCTACAAATCCCTATGACCTCCCAGGAATGTCCCCTGAAGTCATGAAATCAGTGACCAGTAGATCACAGGCCACTTTTTCAAGGAGAAGAAAAGAGGCTTTTTTAAAAATAGAGCACTTTTCAAAGCTCTTAGGCACCTCTGAGGCAGATGTTGTCAAAAATACAAGAGTCAACCTGAAAGCCCCACGCTACATGCACACACACTCCACAAGCCCTACTTGTTGTATGGCGTTTATTCTCTTGCATAATCAAGAAAAGCATGGTTGTCCTACTTCGGGGAATTTTCCTAGCTTCATTAATCCCTGCATGTCAGAGCTGGAAGGGACCAGGTCTGCCATCTTGTTCTTCAAGACCCCTGCCCAGGAAACCACAGCCTGGGTGCTGTGACTTTACCAAGACCCCATGAAGTTGGCCACTGGACTTTGCATCTCAGTCTGCCCTCCTCCTTGGGGAACAAAGTCTGAAATATTTCATTCCTTCCACAGACCCTTAGTAGCCAGTACTGTGTGGCCCTAGTGAAGGACATGGGCAAGAACACATGTACACCCATGGTGGATTCAAGTCAATGTATGGCAAAACCAATACAATGTTGTAAAGTAAAATAAATTAATTAATTTAAAAAAAAGAATAGGATAAGAACTAGTCTTCGAGGGTTGCTCAATTCTTAATGGTTTTGTTTTTAAGGAGAGACACTGAGTAATAAAGATTTTGTGGAAGGTGAAAATCTTCCACAAAAATGTTATATTTTTTCCTGTTTGGTGATGTTAGAGAAAATTAATATTTAATATTCATGTAGATATCACCCACAGTGTAGACACTCTTGAAACAAAATGAATGTCTTTGAAAGCTAGAAAAGAATAAGTTGACAGCGTCTTGGTGAGTTTTCAGAAATTAGAAAAAAGATAACATTGTACCATTTGCAGCAATATGGACCTAGAGATGATCATACTAATGAAGTAGTCAGACAGACAAAGACAGATACCGTATGATGCCACTTAGATGTGAAATCTAAAATATGATGCAAAGGAACTTGCTTACAAAACAGAAACACACTCACAGGCATAGAAAGCAAAGTTATCATTATCAAAGGGGAAAAGAGGGAGGGATAAATTAGGAATTTGTGATTAACATATACATACTGTGCTGTGCTGTGCCTAGTCGCTCAGTCGTGTCCGACTCTTTGCGACCCCATGGGCTGTAGACCACCAGGCTCCTCTCTCCATGAGGACTCTCCAGGCAAGAATACTGGAGAGGGTTGCCATGCCCTCCTCCAGGGGATCTTCCCAACCCAGGGATCGAACCCGGGTCTCCCACATGGCAGGCAAATTCTTTACCATCTAAACCACCAGAAAAGCCCCATATGCACACTACTATATATAAAACAGATAAATAACAGGGACCCTTTGTATCACACAGGGAACTATACTCAATATGTTGTAATAGCCTAGAACGGAAAAGGATCTAAAAAGGTACATATATATATGTATCTATATATGTATATAAAACTGGATCACTTTGCCATACACCTGAAAGTAACACAACATTGTCAGTCAACTATACTTCAATTTAAAAAAAAATTGTACACATTCTATTTGTACCCATTTTTACATGCTTATGAATTTCATGTTAAATTCATATATCATATATACTTATGAATTTAGTGCTAAAATTAACACTAAATCCATAAACATTCAAGTATCTTCCATTTTATAACCAATTCTATCAGAAATACATGGCCAAAAAATATTAGTGTGTTTGACTTCACCCTTTTGTTCCCTGTTTCAGTGTTTGGGAAGCAGAGTATACTGGGCTTATTAAATTTGGGGGGGGTAAAAAATCTCTAGGTACCAAGCCTTTGCTTCCTCTTCTCCTCTTGCATTTCTGAACTCCTGTATGAATAGAGACAGGTTCTCACTGTTAGAGGTGATGCCCAGAGCCTCTGAAACAGACCGCTTCCTCCTCCTCCGCAGCGGGGTCAGGTTGGAAAGCCACATCTTGTGACTTGCATCCCTTCCCTTCTGTGCCCTCCATTTCTTCATCAGCAGTAGTTTCAGCTCCACTTTTGAGTGGCCTGGGGTTCAGTCAGATAGACAGAACATTAAATTCAAAACAGGAACGGAATCTGAATAGACCTCAGGCGGCTGACACATAACCCAGGGATGCAATCTATTTTCACTCACTCTATCTCCAGGCTCTTTGAAGGTTTTCCCATGAATAAAATCTGGTGGCTGAGTACCTGTGAGAGCTGGTGACCCACAGCAAAGGCTGGCAGATAGATGCATGTTGCCCTGGATGCGCTTAGCTTTTTCTTATCCTTTTTGCAGTCACAGTCCTTTAACAATCCCCACCACATTTCCTTCTCAATTAGAACAATAATATTAGTGACCAGTATTAAATACTTACTATGTGCTGGAGCTGTGCTAAGCACCGCATTGCAGTAAAACTACACAAGTGAACAAGATAAATATTTGTATCCCAACTTAGACAAGGGCCTTAGTAACTTAACCAAAGTCCCACAGATAAACAGCAGGATGAGGGAGTCCAGACCCCAGTGTCCTTGCACATGATCACTATGCTTATTCTATGCTGTGTGTTTAGTCACTCATTCACATCCGACTCTTTGTGACCTCATGACAGTAGCCCGCCAGGCCCCTCTGTCCATGGGGATTCTCCAGGCAAGAATATTGGGGCAGGTGGCCATGCCCTTCTCCAGGGGATCTTCCCAACCCAGGGATGGAACCCAGGTGTCCCGCACTGCAGGCAGATTCTTTACTCTCTGAGCCACCAGGGAAGACAGCTAAAGTTTCTCTAGGTTTTTCACACCAACTTTCAGTGGCACATTGGCGTCTCACTGTTGATGAGCCCTGTTTTAAGGCTGCCCCATCCATCTAGTGGTCTCAGAGTTCTGTTAAGTGGACCTAAGGAAGCCCAACTGATTTCAGAGAATGCCTGGAGCACAGCTGTATTCCTTTTCTTTTGCTCTGTAGTAAGTTACCACAAATTTAGCTGCTTGCGACAACACAAGCACGTTATCCCGCCATTCCCAGGGGTCAGTAGTCTGGAACCATTTAGTTGGGTCCCCTGCTTAGGGTCTCCTAAGGCTGAAATCAAGATTTCAGCTAGGCATGTAATCTAGAACCTAGACTTGGAATAATTCCCGCCAAGTTCCCTCAGATGACTGGCAGAACTGAAGTCCTAGTGGTTGTGGGACTGAGGTGCCGTTGCCTTGCTGGCTGTCGACCCAGGAGTGCCTTCAGCTCCTGGAGGGCCCTCAGCTCCTTGCCACATGCCTCCTCCTTCCCCACAACAGAGCTCACCCCTCGCAGGAATTCTACCTGCCATGCAAATCACAGCTTATTTCTTTAAAAAAAAAAAAATTGCTTACTAATTTGGCTGTTCTGTGTCTTAGTTGAGGCACTCAAGATTTCTGAACTTAATTGCAGCATGAGGGATCTTTAGCTGCAGGATACAGGTTCTAGTTCCCCAACCAGGGATCAAACCAGGGACCCCTGCACTGGCAGTGTAGGGAGTCTTTGCCACTGGACTGCCAGGGAAGTTCCAACACAGCTTGTTTTGTAATCCAATCCACTGCTGTCTTCCTTTATTTGAAGAACAGATAAATATTAATGAATGAAATTTCACGATAATGGAAATTTTCACCCATAGATGAAAAAAAGGGGTGGATTCAAGCGTATGTGTGGGTGGTAAGAAGCTCTTCTCCTCCAACTCTGCAGTCACTGCCTAACCATTACAACATCCGGCGGGATCTGACCTTCCTGAACCTATCTCCAGACCCTCTGCAAGGAGCAGCCTCAGATGAACCTGAGGCTCCTCCTGTGAAAGTCAGCAAGGAAATATCTATGTTGGGATCTCTGTCAGCCCCTATCACTCATCACTGGTCCACGTTTTGTATCAATCCCAGGACACACCTGCTGACAAAGTCATTCTCACTCCCATTTGCTGATGGAAGTGTTTTGTGGATGACTATCTGGCCAAAAGTGCATGATTTCAGGATAAAATAACAAACTATTATGTCTGTATTTACTTGAATTTTTTATTTCAAGCTGAATTTCAAAGAATGAGTTCTAAGGGGCTATCCTATTAATGGTTTTTGTAAGTTCAAAGATTGGTACCATTGTCCCCATCTAGTCAAGATGCCAATGATGCCAAAATCTATGCCAACACATCATCTTTACTACTCTCCACAATCTTTGAATATCGCCATTTGCTTTCTCTACATAGCATGAGATAAATTGGTAAGGCGTCCCTAAATAAATTCCTTTAAATAAGAAAGAATTGGAAAATGCTTTGAAGACCCAAAGTTCCAAAGGCTTGTGGTATGCTTCATCAACATATATTCAGTTTAAGAATATGTTCACAAAATTTAACTCAAAAATAGCAAGTGTATAGACTAGAAGGGGGGAATCTGGATTTTAGTTCCAGTTCCTATTGCTTATTTCAACTGTAAACTAAAAGATTTAATTACCCAGGCTCCAGGGGGAAAGTGGACATTATTGATTTGGGGTGATGGAGTGTTGCTACTAGACACCAAACGTCAGCTCCCAAAACTCTCTGCTCTTGTCTTCTCTGTCAATGGGAGTTATCCTTTGCTAATAAGATAGGATGCTGTTAAGGGGGCTGGGGGCTTGATGAAGGCATGGAGACTATCAGACAGCTTCTAGCTTCTCTCAGTGGGCTTAAGTCTTGGGTCTTGATGAACTATGTCCCAAATGTGGGAAGACCCACAGAGGTCCCTGACCCCCTGCTGAGCTCGATGCCTGAAGATGGGCAAAAACTGTTCTTATTTTTGTCAAAACTAGAAATTCTGTAAACCGTAGACTTTCATCTGATAAACTGCAAGTGGATTCTCACATTAATAATTTTCAAAAGGATGGTTTGAGAAGGTTGAAGAAAAGATGCCAGGATCCTGAGAACCAGTATAGATTCTCAGTAAGAACAAGTATTGATGGGCTAATCACATTTCCTGTGCAGACTGGGTCACTAGTTGAAGAAGGAAAGAAGACAAAGGACAAATCCTGTGTCTGAGTAAGGAGTTCCCAGAGGGAGTTTGGATGAATCTAGAGGGCGGGCGAGGGGAAGGGTAATGGGCAGAAAGACAGAAAAGAAGAAACAGGCTTAGAGACCCAGGAAGGTGCCCTTTACACCTTTATATCCAATCCCCTGGAGCCCCCTTGAGCACAAGCTGCTCTCTTTCCAACACCCCACATACCCACGCTCAGAAGACAGGTGGCATTTTCTTTGCTCCAGCCTCTCCCCCACACCGCAATTCTTCTCTCTTGAATACAGCTCTTCAGAGCTTCCTCTGAGGGGCCTGCCTTGCAGCTCTACCACCCAGAACCCTCTCCATCCTCCCGTCCCGACCTGCTGCCTCCCTTCACTGTCTCTGGGTTCCCTGAGGACTTTGGAGTCCGATACTGTCTCCCTCCTTCCTCACACCCTGCCATTACCCTGAGTTACCGCAGGGAGCAAGAGCACCCAGTCAGAACCCTGGATTCACGTCCTCCACCTTCTCCCATGCATCTCGGAGCAACTCCCGCTAACAGGACCACATGGACTGCCACCACGAGGCTGCAGGGCTCCATTTCTGAAATGCAGACTCTTCTCGACGACAGCCATCTCTCTGCCCAGATTTCTCTCTCCCCCCTCACCCCGGGGCCCACTAAGACCTCCATCTTCTCCACTGGAGCGTGTCTCCTTGTCTGTACCATGCCCTCTACCTCACCCAGGTTCACACCCCCTGCTTTAACCACCCTCTCGCGGTATCAGATTCCTGTTGCTGCTGCAACAGAATACTACAAGGACGGAGGCTCAGGGCAGGAACTTATTCTTTCATGGGTCCGGAAGCAACAGCCTGAATCAAGGCACCCCAGGGCCACACCCCCCTGAAGGCCCTGGGAGAGAATGACTCAGAGGCCTTGCCGATGGTCAGGAGGCGCCAGGCCTCCTTGGCTTGTGGTTGCAGCGCCGCAGTCTCGGCCTCCGTCTCCACACTGCCTCCTCTTCTCTGTGCCTTTCAGGCCTCCTCAACCCCTCTCTTAAAAGGGTGTGTGAAGACACTCAGGGCCCACCTGGGCAAGCCAGGGTAAGCATCTCCTTTCAAAACTGTTAATGGAACCACACCTTTTAACATATACAGTAATATTCACGAGTTTCGGGGGTTGGGAAGTGAATAGGTCTTCACAGAGCTGGTTTTTTTCAGACCACTACCCTTGCTTCGGGCTTTCCAGGTAGCTCAGCTGGTAAAGAATCTGCCTGCAATGCAGGAGACCCCGGAATGATTCCTGGGTCAGAAAGTTCCCCTGGAGAAGGGGTAGGCTGCCCACTCCAGTATTCTTGGGCTCCCCTGGTGGCTCGGTAAAGAATCTGCCTGCAATTTGGAAGACCTGGGTTCCATCCCTGGGGTGGGAAGATCCCCTGGAGGAGGGCATGGCAACCCACTCCAGTATTCTTGCCTGGAGAATCCTCATGGACAGAGGAGCCTGGTGGGCTAGAGTCCATGAGCTGCAGAGTCAGACATGACTGATTGACTGAGCGCACACATTCGCCAATATTCTCTACTCCTTTGCTTCCCTGATCCTTCCCTGCCTTCCAGAAACCCTCAACATTCTTCCCACCCACACCTGGGCCACTGCTTGCTGCTGGACAATAACACACTCTCATGGAGAGACGCCACTGCCAATTCCCAGCGCCCAGCCCAGGAAATTCAGATGTCGCCTCCCTTCTGGGTTAGGCTACACTAGAGAGTCAAGTCAGAGCTATAAACAGGCTAGAATCAGGACTTGGATTCAGGTCGAAATTACTTACGTCTCCTTTGATTTGTTTCAACAAGCAAGGCAAACAGTACAGATGACGGACGTCCGTTGAACGTGGGTGGACACAGTCTCCACCACTTGCCTCTTATGGTCAGGGTATCATGTCTCAGCAGCTCTTGTGAGGAAGACCACAGGGCTCCAGGCCCACAGCGCTGCGGGCACATGCCCTTCATTTTTTTATTGGAGTTTAGCTGCTTTACAATGTTGTGTTAGCTCCTGCTGTAGGCAAAGTGAATCAGCTACACATAAACGTTCACCCCTGTTTGTCACCACAGAGCATTGAGCAGAGTTCCCCGTGTGGTGTGGTATGTTCTCACTGGTTATGTGTTTTATACACAGTAGTGTATACGTGTCAGTCCCAACCTCCCAGGCCTTCCCGCCTCCACGTCCCCCCCTTGGCATCCACGCATTTGTTCTTTACATCTGTGTCTCTACTTCTGCCTTGCAAATAGGTTCATCAGTACCACTTTTCTAAACTCCACATATATGCATTCATGTACAATATTTGCTTTTCCCTTTCTGGCTTCACTCTGTATGACAGTCTGTAGGTCCAACCTCAGTGTCCATCAACAGATGAATGAATAAAGACAATGTGGTACATATATACAATGGAATGTCGTTGTCGTTGTTGAGTTACAAAATCGTGTTCATCTCTCAGTGACCTGATGGACTATAGCCCGCCAGGCTCCTCTATCCATGGGATTTCCCAGGCAGGAATACTGGAGTGGGTTGCCATTTCCTTCTCCAGGGGATCTTCCCGACCCCAGGGATCCACCCAGGTATCGATCCAGCATCTCCTGCATTGGCAGGTGGGTTCTTCACTGCTGAGGCACCAGGGAAGCCCTGGAATACTACTCTGACACAAAAAAAGGAATGAAATTGTGCCATTTGCAGACAGATGTAGAAACAGTCACACCCTTTCACGTGCCCGGCGGACTCAGCTCCCAAAGCAACCTGTATTACCGTGTAGAGCTGTGTAGAGCTCCCCCGGAGCCACGTCACTCGGGCCCAGGTCTGCCTTTGGCATCCTGTGATTCCCGCCGTGCAGGTCTGGCAGGCCTCCGTTCCTGCTCCCCTGGAGGTTTCCCACACCTGCTCAGCAGAGCGCCCAGCGCTTTCCCTTTGTGCTCAGAATAAAATCCAAAGCCTCTGGCAAGGATGACATCGGACTCCCCTCAGCCCCCTCCTTCCATCTCCATCTCCCGACGCCCAGATGCTCGGAGTACCAGGAGTATTTTTCTCTCCTGCGCCTGCTAGCACCCCCGCCTCCCACCACCCACCAGGAGCCAAACTGGCTGTGTGTCTCCCCTGAGGCCGCCCCGCCGTCCTCCTCCAGCCCAGCACCCCCATCACCACTGCCAGCCGCAGGGGAGGCGCCGCTCCTCTGTCTGACTCCAGCCCTGGATTCCCTCTTCCACACGCTTTCTCATGGCACTTTCCAACGAGCCACATAGGTGCATCTGCTCACTCCTACCACAGAATTCTGCGAGGCAGACGAGCGTGCACCCAGCACCCGGCTCTATGCCGGACACACGTCAGACCTCAGGAAACGCTGAAAAACTCAGTGTCATTTCATCAATCACCTGTAGGCTTTGTTTTTTAATTCTTATTGAAATATAATTACTGTTTTTTTATTTGAAAAAAAATTATCTTTTAAAGGGTAATTTTAATTTACCCTTTTCACTTTTAAAGGCTAATTTTGCTGAATATGTAAATCTAGGTAAGCAAGATTTTTTTTTTTTTTTAACATTTAAAGATCCCACTCCAAGCTTTTCTTGCTTCCTTGTTTTTGATGAGAGTTCCATTGTAATTTTTTTCTTAATTTCTTTCTTTACTGAAGTATAATTGATTTGCAATGCTGTGTTAATTTCTACTGTATAGAAAAGTGACTCAGTTATATATACATTCTTTTTATATTTTTTCATTACAGTTTATCCCAGGATATTTAATATGGTTTCCTGTGCCATAGAGTAGGACCAAAATATAGTTGATTTACAATGATGTGTTAATTTCAGCTGTACAGCAAAGTGAGATATACATATATCTTCTTTTTCAGATTCTTTTCCACTATAGGTTATTATAAGATAGCTTTAGACCCTGAAGTTTTCATCATCTGCACAAAATGAAATACCAGGAATGAGAAAGGTGCTAATCCCACTGCAGTCTGTACAAGTCAGGCTGACCACGGTATTCCACACGTGGATACCAGCCTTCCAGGAGGGAGTGGATGCTGAAGCCCACCCAGTGAAGCCCAAACAAACTGAAGGATTGAAAACCGTGAAAGCTTACGAACAGCTGGAGAAACTAAGGACGCTCACCTCGAACAAGGCGACCTTCAGTCCTTGAGACTCTGCCACATGGTCGCAATGGGGCTGCACCACAAGGCAGAAATTCCTAGTGGTCAGACAGGGAAGGGAGAGAGGGCCTCGAGGGCCTGAGCATGGGGGGTGTCCCTGGGAGACCAGGAGGGCTGTGGACACTCAGCATGAGGACTCTCGGACCGGAGGCTCCCTACAGACTCTGCAACCCTGCCACCCCAAGAGCCAAGTTAATTAGCACGTCAGGCACTTGCTCTGCGGCAGCTCTGGCCCAGCCTGGACTCTGTCAAGCTGCTGGGGTGCCCTCGGCATTGAGTAAGGCTCCCCAGCCAGGCCCATCTCTGCTACCTGAGTGGAGACAATTCCAGCCAAACCTTTCAGCATGACTGGGTTTCTTCTCCCTTCCAACTGTCTGTCAGTGATTACAAAATTATATATTTTGCTTTGTAAGACTGTGACAAACAGCCTCAAAAGTAATGCAAAAAAAAAAAAAAAAAACAAGCAAACAAACAGCAACTACTTTATTAATATTTTCCTAAGAAACCTTAGAATGAGATTCTGGCCACTTCCTCAGCTGATATTGTTCTTTCTCATTTGCACAGAATGCTATCATTGTTTTCCAGCTGACATGTTTGATTTATGGTTCCTAATATCTTTGAAGTAATGTACTTGGTAATTGTAGTCACTCTATTGATTTTCACAAAACTGCTTTGTTCTCTGTGAAGCCACATCTGAAGCTGGTGATTAACATACCCTCCATCCCCAGCTGCTGTTGAGGGCGTGGGTAAAGTAAATATTCGAACAGGGCTTCCCACCAGCTCTGGACATCATTCGCCCTAGGACTGAATCTTTCAATTCCGTAACGAATCTACACATTCACAACTGTGTGTTGCTAACCAATTCACACAGCCTTTGTGTGTTCAAACAAAGAGGTGCACCAATAAAAATAATCAAATGGAGCCAAGAAGGAATTAACTTACCTTCAGAGAAACACAGGTAGTTATTAACTGTTATTCTGGGAAAGGAAGGTCAAAACTGCTAAGGAAGAGAACACTGGGGACAGACCCTGATGTTTCGCCTCTCTCTGCTAGAAGCCCTAGTCCTTCTCGAGATGAGTTTTCTTGGTGGACTTCAAAGGTGTTCAGCTGCCAGGCTGGGTATCTTTTCATCCACGCATGTGTTTCCCTGTAAGGCCCAACCCATGGACTAATTTAAAGGTGCTCATTTCCTCAAGGCTTAATGGGCCTGGCAAACCTGCTGCTCTCACCTTACAATCTGCTCAGCTTGCCATCATCCATATTCAGAACATAGCTCTGGGGACTGGGCAAAGTGGTCATCCACCGGTGCCTCTGCAGAAAGGAGACGGAAGCCACACGCTGATGGTGTGGAGCCAGCTCAGGTCCAGCAGGTTCCAGTCTCTGCAACTTTGCTGGATGCTCCCTGGTCTGTTTTGCAACCGATGCCCCCGGAATAGCCCTGCATCAGGAGTCAGAGGGAAACGGCCCTGCTTCCCGCTCCTCCATGGACCAGCTGGGTAATACCAGTCAAGCTTTCCTCAACCTCTGCCTCCTCTCTGTAAACAAATGGCTAGTTCTCTCCATTTCACCAGATCGATCTGAGAATCCAGTAATACAGATAAGCAAAAGCGCTTGATAAGGAATAAGTCATGGACTGAACATAAGGTCAAGGCATTTGTCACCCAAGATGCTGCGGGGAGATATTCCCTGCTGTGCCGGGGAGGCAAGATGCTGTGCAGGGCAAGTGTCACAGGTGAGCACATTTGGGCCTCTTTTAAGTCCACAGGATTTTGATGTGATTTAAACATTAGGTCAGCTGAACATGGGGGCTTCCCTGGTGGTTCAGACGGTAAACAGTCTGCCTGCAATGCAGGAGACCCAGCTTCAATCCTCGGTCAGGAAGATCCCCTGGAGTAGGGAACAGCAGCCCACTCCAGTATTCTTGCCTGGAGAATCCCATGGACAGAGGAGCCTGGGGGGCTACAGTCTATGGGGTTGCAAAGAGTCGGACATGACTGAGCGACACCCACAGTTGAACGTGGACTTTTCATAAGCACAGAATCAGATGTCTCTGCAGATTGTGCTGCTGATAAATAAGGGGATATGTACAAGCTGCATGCACACAAAACATGCCCCCCACAGAAGGGGCAGGATGGAGGCAGCATCCACCCTGCTCTGGATGAACATGCCAGCCTGGTGACGCTGCAGCAAGGGATTGACCCCCAAGGGCACTGACTGTGTCTGTCTTACCCCCGTCCCTCATCAGGGCAGTTTCCTGGGCTACCTGTGAGCAGAACCACCTGACTTTGTCCAGCAAAACTAAGAGGTGAACATATGTCCAAACTATGATCTTAAAGGAGTGGTAGCCAAATGTAGTTCAGTTCAGATAGGGCCTGGAAGATGCTGACGGACCCCTGAGTCCAAGAGGCTGGCAGGCTCTCAGGCCCCTTCCTGACCTCAGATCTCCAACTACGGGTCTAGGAATCCACATGTTGAAGGTCCTCTTGGTCATTCTTACAGAACCTGAGATTTGAGGAGCTTGCTGGAAAGTCTGTTTGAGAGACTGTTGTGGCCAATCTCCAGATATCTCCAGGGCCAAGACTTGTGTCTGAGTATGAATTCTGTATCTCCGCAGGGGCCTAAACGTGGGTGAGTCATTTAGCTGAGGTCTCATTCGTGAAGTGGGAATGACAGTCTATCCTTAAAGGGTTGTTAAACGGGCAAAGAGGACAGCGCACATCAAAGTGCTGCATAAACTATGAGAGTCACACCAGTGTGGTGCAGCCGCAATTTTTGTTGCTGGGATGGCAGCTGCCTGAGCCCCCAGACACTGATCAGCATAGAGAGATGAACCCTGACCACAGCCAGGGGATATGATCTGCAGCTGTGGGACCTGCCCCTGAAAGTCCTCTCACCCACAGTCGGCTCTGGGGTCTCAGTATCAAGAATCAGACCCTTCTAGGGCCTTCCCTGGTGGTCCAGTGGCTAAGAATCTGCCATACAATGCAGGGGATGTGGGTTTGATCTCTGGTTGGGGAGCTGGGGCCCCACGTGCTATGAGACAAATAATCCCACATGCTGTAGCTACTGAACCCACACACCACAACTAGAGAGCCCCTGTGCCGCAAGCAAGACCTGACCCTTCTCATTGGGGTTTCATTAAAAAGCGAACATCCTGCTCTGTAATAAGATTAACATTGTGTATTTACTACATGTTACTTGGCAGACACTTTTTGTACATTACCTACTTTACTCCTCAGAACACCTGATGAGGTAGTATTGTTAGCATCTTTATTCCCTTTTTTGCAGAAGAAAGCAAGGTACAGAAGAGTTAAGAGTGTGTGCATGCTCAGCATTCAATCATGGTCTGACTCTTTGAAATCCCATGGACAGTAGCCCACCAGGCTCCTCCGCCCATGGAATTTTCCAGGCAAGAATATTGGAGTGGGTTGCCATTTCTACTCCACAGAAGAATGAAGAACTTACTCCCAAATCACACTTTTATTGCTGGCTGTGTCAGGGCTGGAATCCAGGCATCCTGACCCCAGAGCCTAAGATCACTGCATCGTGCCCTCCTCCACGTGCAAAGAGCACCCTGGGCCCTGCCTGTCCTGTCTCCTCTAAGACATGCAGACCAGCGAGGCACAAAGAAACAGGAACTGCAGTCCTGTCAGCCTGGCAACATCCCTCCCACAGCACTGAGCTGACGACACCCCTGGGCAACACTCCTTTTCTTTCTTTTTTCACTTAGACTTTGGTTATATACGGAAAGAGTAAAAATAGAGTCTTGATTGTATTAGTCTCAGTTTAGGAAGCCACTGCCATGCATTCACATAAGAAAATTACTCAAGAACCATTATGAGTCTTGCAGCCAAAATGTCATACCTGAGAGCAGGAAATGCCTGAAGAGCTTCTAGATGAAGTGAGCCCAGAATTGAACATTGATTTGCCGATGCTCAAGGAGAAAGTGGAAAACTCTTCTGTTGTTAATATAAACATACAGAGCTTTCAGATCCCATAGGACTAGTTCAAGATCTAATTAGGTTTCTCAAGAGTGACTAAAAGTACCGACACATTTTCCTTTCTTTGAAAGGGCAAAGTTCCGCCCGTCATTAGTGATCAATACCCACAGGCATTCTTCAGAGCCTCATCCAGCAGGCAGTGTCGGCTACCCAGGTGGCAAGGGGCTGAGCGTGGGTCTTTCCTGGACCACAACAATGGAGGCCAGCCTGGAAGCTGGGGTGGAGTGGGAGACAGGCCCAGGATGAGACCATCCACTAGCAAAATGAGAGGCCTGTAAAACAGTTTTAGATGGCCAAGTCAAGGTAGCAGTTCTTCTTCTCTAAAATATCATGTAGAAGCAACAAGGAAGGATAAGAGACAGAAATGCAAATTCTTTTTTTTTAACTTTTTATTTTGCATTGGGGTATAGCCGGTTAACAATGTTGTGATAGTTTCAGATGGATAGCAGAGGGACTCGGCCATACATGTACATGTACCTGTTCTTCCCCAAGCTCCCCTCCCATCCAGGCTGCCACACAGTATTGAGCAACGTTCCCCAAGCTGCATGATAAGACCTTTGTTGGTTATCCATTTTAAATATAGGAGTGTGTGCATGCAGATCTCAAACTCCTTAACTCTCCCTTCTCTCCACCCTTCCCCCCGGTAACCACAAGTTTGTTCTCTAAGTCAGAAATGTAAATTCTATCTTCACGGAAACTCCATCACTGAAGAGCAGTCAGATGCATGAGAGTCAGGATGGGTTCTGGAGGATACTGAGAGACAAGAGCCACGGCCACAGAGCTCAAAGCCAAGCAGAAAGCATGGTTCTGTCAAGCGGCACCATCTGATGGGCAATGTCAGCAGGAAGGGCGTGCATGTGAGAGTGGCGGGAGCTTCCCTGGACCTGATTCGGCACAAAGGAAAATTAGAGAAGGCGGGAATGAGCAAACACTCATGTAAATGGTCTACAAATGTTAGACATAGCAAGTCAGTGAGACAGGACAGGGACGTGACACCCCAGCAGAGGAGATTGCGGCTGCCGGTATCAATCAGGAAGAGAGAAATCAAAATCAAAATAATTCACACTTAAAAAGCTGTAGCATAAGGAGAACTCCCAAAACATGGCGCCATGAAAATGTTGCCATGAGACAGATGAGGTTGTGAGCTCATAAACGTACTGAGAAGCAGCTGCCAGGATAAAAGTGAAGCTCAGAATAGAGGCAGGACTCGATGAAGCCTGGAAACACAATACCAGGAAGAGCAGCATCCGGGAAAGAAGAGAAAAACAAAATCATTACCAGAGTGAAGGCCACACTGAGAGCAGCCCCAAAGATAACAGACACCAGGAAAACAAGCGAAAGGGACCCAGAGGCCAGGACTGAGAAATACAAGCAAATAAAATGCTAATAAAGAGCTAAAAATAATTATAGCTAAAATAATGAATATGAAGTGAAAGTCGCTCAGTCGTGTCCGACTCTTTGCAAACCCATGGACTATATAATATATAGTCCGTGGAATTCTCCAGGCCAGAATACTGGAGTGGGTAGCCTTTCCCTTCTCCAGTGGATCTTCCCAACCCAGGGATCGAACCCAGGTCCCCTGCATTGCAGGCAGATTCTTTACCAACTGAGCCACCCAGGGAAGCCCAGGAATGCTGGAGTGGGTAGCCTATCCCTTCTCCAGGGGATCTTCCCAACCCAGGAATCAAACCAGGGTCTCCTGCGTTGCAGGTGGATTCTTTACCAGCTGAGCTACCAGGGAAGCCCATAAATTATTTAGTCACCTTATAAGGAAACTACTTGCTATTAGTATCGCCATTTGATAAAAAATAAAACCCAGGTCCTCTGCATTGCAGGCGGATTCTTTACTGTCTGAGCTACCAGGGATAAAGATTTTAAAAGGAGATCTAACATAGTTATCTCTTGCCCACCACCACCAAAAAAATAAATTTAACTGAAATAATAGAACAGGGGGCTTAGGTGTCGCAAGTGGTAAAGAACCTGCCTGCCAGTGCAGGAGAGGTAAAAGATGCATGTTCCATCCCTGGGTGGGGAAGATCCCCTGGAGGAGGGCATGGCAACCCACTCCAGTATTCTTGCGTGGAGAATCCCATGGACAGAGAGGCCTGGCGGGCTGCAGTCCATGGGATTGAAAAGAGTCGGACACAACTGAAGCAATTTAGCACCCCCACACACAATAGAACAGGAAAGACATAATTCAAGACATTTTTCAAAAACAAAAGCTAGATTTGAACCTGCACCTGAAAGCATGTGCCATATTCCTTGAATTAAAAAAATGAAACAAACCCATTAACATTGTGACATTTCCTGAAAATGTGATTGAACTTCAGAAATAATGCAAGAGTTATATGGATCTCAAGGCAAAACATTCATCTACTAAAGGACAAAAATCCTTTGACCTGAGACCCTAGAAAATAGTACAATGGTCCAAAGTCCAAAAAGTTACTAAGGAAAGAACATATGACCTAAGAATTTATACCCAGCAAATTTTATTATTCAAGTATAAACTGAAAAATATCCTGGAGAATATTGCTGTCATGAACATCTCTTGAGGAAATTTTTAGAGGACATCTTTTAGACAAACAAAAGAGGCTAACAAAACTATGAAGGACAGACTAGCAGTAAATCCTGGCTCTACCTCTAGGAATAAAACTAAAACAAATGTAGGAATTACAGTTGAAGAACAGAATCTAAATGCTATATCTATAGACAATATGACCACGATGTAATTAATAAAATTTAGGAAGAAAAGAACTGAACAGTGAGAGAAAAAGTAGTACATTGAATTCCTCATCTTTTACAGAAATGGGTAACAATAGCAATTAAAGATATTACTCCAAAAGCAAAACGCATGTGTGTTTTATACAAAGGCAGACACATCATCAGATAAAGGGTGGTGGAGCAAAAGAAAAAAGAATGGAGAAGATGGAAATACAGTTATTTCATTTCTCACAAAGACAAAAATTAAAGATTAAAAATAAACCCCTTTTCCAAATTAGGAATAGAAGGGAACTTCTTTAATCTCATTAAAAGTATATATAGAAAAGAAAAACATAAAACATATACTTCATCCTGGAATGCTGAAAACGTTGTTTTGGGAATTAAGAACGAGAGATGCTGGGACTTCCCTCGAGGTCCAGTGGTTAAGACTCCACACTTCCAACACAGGGGGCACAGGTTCAATCCCTGATTGGGAAGCTAAAATCCCACAAGTCACACCAAAAGGGAGACCAAAAAAAATTAATTAAAAAAGAAAAGAAGGATGTTGCGTACTATCACTGCTTCTACCAGACCTTTTATAGAGGCATTAGGATTGGAA
This sequence comes from Cervus canadensis, assembly GCF_019320065.1. Lineage (NCBI taxonomy): Eukaryota > Metazoa > Chordata > Mammalia > Artiodactyla > Cervidae > Cervus > Cervus canadensis. Next base: position 25,492,238 of record NC_057405.1, read on the forward strand.
AGGATGAAACAAATCTGTCATCATTTGCAGATGATACACTTATCTACATAGAAAGCACAGAAGAATGTACACCCTTGCTGGGTACTAAACCAATATGAAGAAGTCAGTTGCTTTTCTATTCACCTGACCCGATTAGTTGGAAACAGTTTCTAAAGGCACCATTTTCAATAGCAGCAAAATATGAACTATCTAAGGAAAAGTCTAAATATGTGAAAGCCCATCATGAAAAAAAATACATAAATTTTACTTTACAGCAGTAAAGGAAAAAAGTAATAAAGTAACAGGTATATGTGTTAGTGGCTAGGAAGATTAAATACCTTGAAGATGGCAGTTCTTTCCCAACTGATTTAACTCAACTCCAACCAAAACTCAGGCAGGACTTTTGATGACTTGAAAGACTCTCGAATCTCTATGGAAGAGCAAAGCGCCAAAAGAGTGAAGTGGAGGAATCAGTTCCATGAGATATGAAAATTTATCAAATTATAGTAATTAAGAAAGTGTGGTATCAAGGTGGTCCAGCCAGGTTGACCAAGAAGCACGAAGGGACCCCTGAGCAGACCCACACAGACATGAAACTCTGATTCACGATAGAGACAGCTGCAGATCAGTGGTAAACGAGGGAACAACTCAATAAACTGCCCAGGAAAAAGGCAATGAACCAATTATTTACCCATCAAGTAAATCTGAAATGGGATTCCTATCTCTCACCATATAAAAGTTTAATTTTAAGCAGATTAAAGACTTCAGGGGTTCAGGATGGGGAACACACGTTCACCCATGGCTGATTCATGTCAGTGTATAGCAAAAACCACGACAATATTGCAAGTAATTAGCCTCCAACTAAAATAAATTAATTAATTTTTTAAAAAACGTTGCCTGTCAGAATGGCAAAGAGCAGTAAATTCAAAGATCCACAGACTTGTGTACTTGGCTGGTGGAAGTGTAAACTGGTACAACCTGTATGGACAGCAATTTGTCAATCTATTTCTAAATTAAAATTGTATATTCTCTTAGAGTCTGTGCTTGCACTTCTTCTAAAAGATACTCACCAACATGTAAAGCTAGGTGCAAAAAAGAAGTTCATTTTTTGTAATTGTTGTAATATCATTGTTTGTTTGTAATATCAAACATTGTTTGATATTACATTGTTTGTAATATCAAAATATTAGAAATATTCTAAATGTCTCTCAAAGAAAATAATTAAACGACCCCGCAGCCCTTAAAAAGACTAATTGACCTCAATATGTACTGATATGGAAGAATCTCCAAGACATATTCCTAAGTGAAAAAAGGTACAGACACCCCATTTGTGTTTTTAAAAACACAGAAAACATATACGTGTGAGTGTGTGTATTTATACATATATGAGTGTATGTACATATAGGTGTGTACATACATACAGAAATAAAATATCCCTGAAGTACATACAAAAAGCTGATTAGAGAAACTGACTTCAGGGATGCGGATAAGTGAGTCAGGGGCTCACTAGAGGGAATTTCACTTTTCCTGCATACTCTTTTGTATCTTTTGAATTTTGGGCGATGTGCATGTATGGCCTACTCAGAAAGCCAAGTCCTCTAGAAAGGAAGGCAGCCATTGGTTAAGGTGAACCCTGGAGTCTGGAAACCAGGGATCAAGACAAAGGAGAAGTATGGCTGCTTCTCAAGTTCATATCCAGAAGAAGGACAACAGGAGAAGATGCAGATAGCAGCTGTCACGGCCAGCAGAAGCCTACAACTGGGGGCTACAGGATGAGGCACTCACACTCCACTGGGTGAGAAGCCAGAATCCAGATCGGCCGACTCTGGGCACCAGCTTCATTCAAGTTCTTGATGCTGAGCCAGTACTTTGTCTTAGCTGGTAAGATTTCGTTACTGAATGCAAGTCTGTATGCCTGAAGAAAAGTGAGACCAAATCATAACTGAACATCAGAGTTTGCAGCAAAGGAAGGTTTACTTTAGGACCATGCAAGGGGATGGGTGACTCAGCTCAGTTCAGTTCAGTCGCTCAGTCGTGTTCAACTCTTTGTGACCCCATGAACCGCAGCACGCCAGGCTTCCCTGTCCATCACCTTCTCCCAGAGTTTACCCAAACTCATGTCCATCAAGTCGGTGATGTCACCCAACCATCTCATCCTCTGTCGTCCCCTTCTCCTCCTGCCCCCAATCCCTCCCAGCATCAGGGTATTTTCAAATGAGTCAGCTCTTCGCATCAGGTGGCCAAAGTGTTGGAGTTTCAGCTTCAGCATCAGTCCTTCCAATGAACACTCAAGACTGATCTCCTTTAGGATGGACTGGTTGGATCTGCTTGCAGTCCAAGGGACTCTGCCCCCTAAAACGGCAACTCTGGGAAGGGTTTCAGCAAAGCATTTTTAAGGGTCAGGTGAGGGAGGAGCCTGGCTGGTTGTTGCAAACTTCTTGGCCCAGGAAGCCTTTGTTCTTACAGCTAGCCACATAGGTCAGCTCAGGATGTTTCTGTAAACTTCCAAGACAAATGTTATTCTCTGTTCTGCAAATTTGTATCTCTATATGAATGGGAAAGTGTTATACTTTTAAAGGTCAGAACCTTCAGAATGGGCTATTCTGTATATTTCAGGCTGTAGGCAATATTCTTAACTTGTAGCAAAAGCAATAAAAGGCAAAAGTCAAAGAGAAAGAAACAGATTAAACATGGAGTCAGATTTGTTCTCTGTGATTATACTTTCATATGTTTCCAGTGCCTCAGTGCGAGTCTCCACCTACAGAGAGCCAGGAACAAGCTAATGGAGAAAGGTAGAAATGGCCAGCTGGACAGGAAATTGGCCATTTTCCGAAGGCTGCAGAGAGGGCTCATCCAGGCAGGGCCCAGTGCAAAATGAAAATGAGAGTCCCTTGTTCAAAAAGCACAGGTAATGTGTTGTGAAACGCACTAAAATGTAAAACTTTTCCCTCCCGCGTGCTCTCTTGATTTTTCATGGTGTTTTATATAAGCTGTGTAATGTCATTGTAAGTAAAGAAAATTAAATTTTTTTAATTACTGGCATACGTTTTGCTATTTATCTTTATATTACGTGATGCCCTTTTAAATGCAAATAGAAAAGCATTTAACTCAAATGCTGAGTCACTGAAAGTATACAACATATTTTGTAGCTCATGCATGTATATGCATTTTGTTCTTACCAGGACAGTGGAAATGCCACACAAAATTTAACTTAACTGTGTTGTTTCACTTCTTAATATGCACATATTCTACCAACACTCTCTACCTTCAGCTGGTTGTTGAGGAAGGACACCAAAAGGAAAGGAGCTGTGGGTTGCCCAGTCTTTCCCTGTCCTTTATGTCACTGACATCACGGTGAGAGGTTGGCTAACACAAGGAAGTGACATGAGGGGAAAAGGATGTCCTTGGGTTTATTGGTCATCCGCATACTTATGACACAGGCCCGGGCCTTGGGATCCTGGGCTCAGGGCTTGCACCTGGACACACCTCTTCCCAAGAAACAAAATGCAAAAGAAATTATATGGGACCAAAAACAACTGCATGCATGTGCAGTTAGGGCAAATTCTGGACAAAAGATACAAAGAGACCAAAAAAGCCACCTGCCACTTTCGAGGAGCCTGGAGCAAATGTAGGGTGTCAGGAGCAAAAGCAGGGTACTGAGCATGCCCCCTGGACACAACACCACCTACGGGGTGGGCAAAACACATAAGCTCCCACTCCGACTCAACCGCTGGACATGTCCCGACCCTCACCCCATGCAAGGAACAAGCTTGCCCCACCTATGAGAGCAAGGAAGCAATGGAACCCGTTGCTTGTTCTTGCTCCTCCCTGCTGTAGCAGAGGTCCCAAAAGAACCTGGCCTGAATTTCTTGTCTGGCCTGTAATCAATTTCTGTTGGTTGGGGAAGGCCAAGAACCCTGGGCGGTAACATTTAGAATGCTAGTGCCTCCTTTCTGGGCTTGAAGCAAGCTCTGGTTCACATGGACATGCAACCTCTCCATCTCCACATGGGCAGCATCTCCACGTGCTCAGCTCTGTGCATGCCAGGTACTCCTCCAACTCCCAAAGCCCCACGTACTTGAATTCCATGCTCCCTGGAATTCCATGTTCCTGGGCATCATCAACACTGCATGTGGGTGGGCCCAAACCCCCCTGACAAAAAAAAAGCTCAGGGATAAAAGTATTAAGAATTTCCTGATGATAACAGCAGAGCATTAAAGTTTGGGGAGCATTGAAGTTTGGGGCCTGATGCAATCACCGGCACCATGAAGCCAGCCCTCCGTTCCAGAATCTGCTGTTAAAGGAGAAAACTGGAATACAAAGACTGGCTCTTCCTCACCAGCATCTCTCTTGTCTATTTAATATCATAATAAATGTTTAGGAGGTACATCATTAGAGTCATCATATTGAAAATGTCTGAATGACAAGATTTATGCTGCAAATTTTGATTTTCCAAGGTCCTATTTTTCAGTTCATTATCGACCTGTCTCTATATGAGAGAACAGAATAATCTGAGGGTTCTTAGTGACATTGCTACTGAATTTCTATGATTATTAATGCAGGATATGGAAATTTCCCCTCCAGAATAAGAATGAATTCTTAAGCCTGGAGTTACTCTTCAGGGAATAAATTCAAACTGATGGACTCTGAGATTAGCATGCGGCGAGTTTGGAGATGTGCCTGCTCTTCACCCATTGATAGGCAGCTGGTGGGGAAAACCCTCGGTTTCTCTGCATCCTGTATTTTGCAGTGCAACTGAGGCCACACAAGCTGAAGAAGATTATTTGATCACCATGATGCTTATTCTATTGAATACTCTATATTTTCAAAATATATTAAGTTCCAATTGCCCCAGAACCAATGTTGGCTCTATTAGAGAAAGTAACCAGATGCCCAGGAAGGGGAGGAAAGTCTCTTCCTTTTGATGAGCTGTATTGGGTGCAAATTATGTCTAGTCAAGGCTATGGTCTTTCCAGTAGTCATGTACAGATGTGAGAGCTGGACCATAAGGAAGACTGAGTGCCGAAGAATTGATGCTTTTGAACTGTGGTTTTGGAGAAGACTCTTGAGAGACCATTGGACTGCAAGGAGATCCAACCAGTTCATCCTAAAGGAAATCAGTCCTGAATACCCATTGGAAGGATGGATGCTGAAGCTGAAGCTCCAATACTGTGGCCACCTGATGTGAAGAGCCAGCTCATTAGAAAAGACCCTGATGCTGGGAAAGATTGAGGGCAGAAGGAGAAGGGGACGACAGAGGATGAGATGGTTGGATGGCATCACCAATTCAATGAACAAGAACTTGGGCAAACTCTGGGAGATGGTGAGGGACAGTGAAGCCTGGCATACTCCAGTCCACGGGGTCGCAAAGAGTTGAACACAACTTGGCAACTGAACAGACAAGAAAATTGGATGCAAACATATCTGCTGTGTGTGCGTAAGTCGTGTCAGCCGCTAAGTCATGTCCAACTCTTTGTGAACCCATGGACTGTAGCCCATTAGGTTCCTCTGTCCGTGGGATTATCCCAACACATGGAAAGCCCCATGTCTGTTGAAAGGGTCCTTATAAGTGGCCTGAGGCAAGTCACTGAATTCCTAAGTGTAAAGAGACTGATAACAACCATATTTAGTTATAGGCTATGTGTGATTTCAGTAAGATACGGAAGACCTAGCCAGCCCCTGTGCATAGAAAGCGCTAACTGCTAGCTCTCATTCTTGGCTGTTGTTGGTGGCCTGCTCGTATCTGTCATCTAGAGGAAGAGATGGGGACAGAGACCCACGGGCGCCTCTCCAGCTGCCCGCTGCTCCTCTCCTGTTGACATTCTCGCAAGTGTTTATAGCAGAACCCTCCAGCAAGCCTTCCATCCTCAGAGAACTGTTTCCTGGACTCCTCAGAAGGCCCAGATGACACAGAGGCTGAGCATCCTGCCCTCCGACCCCTGGATCCACAGCAGGGCACAGAAGCTCACTCTCCCACTGGTGATCCTAGGGGCCCCTGGGGGCTCCACTTTGTCTTTGACTCGGATCAGATTTTCTGTCCCTTGCGGAAACAAAGGTAAAGACTGGACCCTCAAAATATTAGGACACGTCTCACCACATAGTAAAAATAACACTAGAGACCAACAGTGTGCCAAAAATATGGACCATGGAAATACCTTCTCAGAGAATGATGCAGGTGTCTTCAGCCCTAGAAACTGGAAACATTTACAATCGAGGCTCCAGGAACATACTCTCTACCTCTAACCGGGAGGCTAGCCCCAGAAGCTTTTGGTAAGGAAGATCACAATAGCAACATCTAGCCAACAATACTTCACTTGGATTGGCTAATCAATTTAATAATTATCCTCAAAGCAACAACCTTTCCTCATCTTCTTTTACTTTTGGGTTCAATAGAGTTCTTTTTCCACTTGATATTTGTATATATTGCAAAATTATCACCATAATAAATCCAGTTAACAGCTGTCACTATATGTAGTTACAAAATTCTTTTTCTTGTGATGAGCTCTTTGAAGATTCACTCTCCTAGCCACTTTCAAATATGAAATACAATATCATTAACTAGTCATCATGCTGTGAACTACATCCCAGGCCTTAATCGTTTCATAACTGGAAGGTTGTACTCTTTCACCACCAACATCCATTTCTGCCACTCATCCTTACTCATCTTATATAAACGTGTAAGTAACTGCAATTACAATAGGCAGGAAGACTGCCCAAAAGGGAAAGGCAGGAGCCCACAGGAGAAACAAGAATCAGAAAACAGGCTACGAAATGACCCATGGATCCCAGAAATCACAATGCATATTAGGAAATGTTTTGAGCTGAACAAAAATTAAAACAAAGCATATGAAAATGTGTGAAATGCAGCTAAAACACTTCTGAGAGGGAAATTTATAGCTTAATTTGCTTATATTTGAAACACAAAATGCCTAAAAGTTGGTGATTTCGACTTCCAACTTAAACAACTAGAAGAAGAAAGGCACAGTAAGCCCAAAGTAAACAAAAGGAAGGAAATTAATAAAGATAAAACAGACATTCCTACACCAATGAAATAGATAAGTAATAGAGAAAATCAGCAAAGGGAAATCTGGTTCTCTTTCGGATTTTTGTTGAAGCATATTTGATTTATAATGTTGTGTTGGTGTCTGCTCTACAGCAAACTGAATCAGCCGTATATACACACATATCCACTCTTCTTTAGATTCCCTTTCAACTTGTATGTGCTCAGTCGCTCGGCCGTGTCCAACTCTTCGTGATCCCTGGGACTGGAGTCCACCAGGCTTCTCTGCCCATGGAATTTTCCAGGCAAGAATACTGCAGTGGGGGCTATCATTTCCTACGCCAGAGGATCTTCCTGATCCAGGGATCAAAGCTGCATCTTTTGCCTCTCCTGCACGGACAGGCAGACTCTACCACTAGCAGCACTTGGGAAGCCCAGAGTTCCTTGTTTTGTTGTTTTGTTTTTTTGTTTTTTTAAAGATAGCAACATTTGTAAATTCCTAGTGAGGTCAGTCAAGAAGAAGAAGAAAACACAAAACACAAATTACCAATACTCAGAATGGAGCCTAACTACTATTAAAAAAAAAAACATTAGTAATACAAGCCTCAAATAGAGTCCCAGGTGGCCCTAGTGGTGAAGAGCTTGCCTGCCAGTGCAGGAGACATGAGAGACACATATTCGATCCCTGGGTCGGGAAGGTTCCCTGGAGGAAGAAATAGCAACCCACTCCAGTATTCTTGCCTGGACAATTCCGTGGACAGAGGAACCTGACGGACTATTGTCCACGGGTTAAGAATGGGATGAGCGACTGAGCGCATACAAACGGAGCCGGGAAACCAGCAGGGGGAGCTCTGGTTCCAAATCGGGAAAGGAGTAGTCAAGGCTGTATATTGCCCCCTGCTTATTCAACTTACATGCAGAGTACATCATGAGAAACGCTGGGCTGGATGAAGCAGAAGCTGGAATCAAGATGTACGGGAGAAATATCAATAACCTCAGATATGCAGATGACACCACCCTTATGGCAGAAAGTGAAGAAGAACTAAAAAGCCTCTTGATGAAAGTGAAGGAGGAGAGTGGAAAAGTTGGCCTAAAGCTCAACATTCAGAAAACAAAGATCATGGCATCTGGTCCCATCACTTCAAGGCAAACAGATGGGGAAACAATGACAGACTTTATTTTTCTGGGCTCCAAAATCATTACAGATGGTGACTGCAGCCACGAAATTCAAAGCCACTTACTCCTTGGGAGAAAAATTATGACCAACCTAGACAGCATATTTAAAAGCAGAGACATTCCTTTGCCAACAAAGGTCCATCTAGTCAAAGCTATAATTTTTCCAGTGGTAATGTATGGATGTGAGAGTTGAAAGAAAGCTGAGCAGAGTTGGTGATGGACAGGGAGGCCTGGCGTCCTGCAGTTCACGGGGTCGCAAAGAGTCGGACACAACTGAGCAACTGAACTGAACTGAAATGAACTGAGTGCTGCAGAATTGATGCTTTTGAACTGTGGTGTTGGAGAAGACTCTTGAGAGTCCCTTGGACTGCAAGGAGATCCAACCAGTCCATCCTAAAGGAGATCAGTCCTGGGTGTTCATTGGAAGGACTGATGCTGAAGCTGAAACTCCAGTACTTTGGCCACCTGATGCCAAGAACTGACACATCAGGAAAGACCCTGATGCTGGGAAAGGTTGACGGTGGGAAGAGAAGGGGACAACAGAGGATGAGATGGTTGGATGGCATCACCAACTCAAGGGACGTGAGTTTGAGTAAACCCTGGGAGTTGGTGATGGACAGGGAGGCCTGGTGTGCTGCAGTCCATGGGGTCAAAAAGAGTCGGATACGACTGAGCAACTGAACTGAACTGAACTGATGATAGTGCCAGAGCCCAGCAGGAAGGAGGAAGACTCCCATCTTTCTTGGCAAGGATTCGACCGTGAAAAGCCGGGGGACTTTTTGTTTGCAGCCCTCCCTGCTTCATTTCCCCTCTGTAAAGGTCTTCTCCTTCCCTCACTTGGTGTGGGGGTGGAGGAAGCGAGGGGAGGCTTGCAGGCTGCTCACGTGGCTGCAGACCCCAAATTGCAATTCTCTGCTGATCCCCGGATAAACGCACCTTTACTGGAGACACATCTGGCAGTCTATCTCAGGTCAACACTACAAAAACTATGTTTTTCGAAAGGATGATGAGGATTGTTGTAAAAAGTTTTATGACAATAAAGGCGACAACCCATATTAAGTGGAAAAATTATTAGAAAGACTCAAATTACCAAAAGTGACACAATAAGAAAATTTTTAAAAACATGAATAGCCCAATATCTGTTAGAGAAATTGAATTTAAAATTAAAATCCTTCCTACAATGAAAACATCAGGGCCAGATAGCTTCACTAAGAACAGCCAAAACAGCTTCAAAAAAAGGACATTGCAGAATTCATACAACCTGATTTCAAGACTTAATATAAAGCTACAAAAATCCAGGCAGGATGGTATTGGTCTAAAAATAGATAAGTCAATAAAATGAAAAGAGAATTTAAAAAATAGACTCATATTTATAAGATCGGTCAATTTTTAACATATACTAACAAGTTTACAGTGAAAGTGAAAGTGAAAGTTGCTCAGTGGTGTCCGAGAACACTGGAGTGGGTAGCCTTTTCTTTCTCCAGGGCATCTTCCGGACCCAGGGATCTAACCCAGGTCTCCCACACTGCAGGGAGATTCTTTACCAGCTGAGCCACAGGGGAAGCCCAGGAATACTAGGGGTAGCCTGTCCCTTCTCCAGGGGATCTTCCCGACCAGGTGAGCTACCAGGGAAGCCCATAATTTAGTCACCTTATAAGGAAACTACTTGCTATTAGTATCACCGTTTGATAAAAGACAAAACAGAGAGGTTATATAACCAGCCCAGGGTCACACAGCTAATAAGCCACAGAGCCAAACTTCAAAGCCAGGCAATCTGCACCAAGATTTTATAATCATAACTCACTATACTGTTCTGTTACTATGATATGTTTCACTATTGGGTCAGCCTTATAAGATCCTGGGAAATTCTGTACGTAACTGTATAAATGGTGATATAAATCAGATCTATGGTATTAATACTCTGAGCGATGTTTAGGGGGAAAGTTACTGAATATCTGATATTTTAATTATTTATAATATTTAATGGCATAGTAATCAATACATAAGCCTAGGGAAACTAGATTTATTTTCCATTGAAAAGCAAAAGAGAATTTGTCTAAGATTTTTAGTTTGGGAACACCAGAGAGAAATTAAGATGAGGATAGATATACCAAGAGGCACAGATAGTAAGTGTGGTCCAGCCCAGCACAGAGGGGTGTTTCATCAGTTATTGTTAGCATGTCGGTACACAGGGGAAATAAAAAGAAGACTAATAAACATTTTATTGGTTTTATTATTGTTTTTAATTCTCTATGAATAATGCACCTCTTTATTGTCTGTACCCAGAGCAGACTACATTTACCAACACCCCCATAGCTACGCCACTGCTTAAGACTCTCCATATTTATAAGTTTAATGTTCTAGATTTATGAGATACATTTAGGTGATTGATATGGTTTGTTGTATAGATAAATGAATTCCTTAAAGAAAATAAGGGATTTAGAAATGCAGTTGAGAGCATATACAGTAAATCAAGTTGTTGTGATGCTGAGGTTTATAATAAGAAACATATATATTTGATCTGGTCCTCATTTCTAAATTTGGAACATCCTAAGTGAAGCGTACTATAAAGGTGTCATCTTTTCTGTTAATGAGGTGACTTTTGGAAAGTCCATAGGTCTCCTAAGGTTGGGTCTGGTCAATAGAGGAGACAACCATGTGATTAGAGAGTTAAAATTTTTAATCTTACCTTTGACCTCCCAGGAAAGGGGCGTGGGAGCATCCTAAGTCACTTCAATCATGTCTGACTCTCTGCGACGCTATGGACTATAGCCCTCCAGGCTCCTCTAGCCATGGACTTCTCCAGGCAAGAATACCGGAGTGGGTTGCCATGCTCTCCTCTGGATCTTCCAACCCAGGGATCGAACCTGCATCTCTTATGTCTCTTGCACTGGCGGTCAGGTTCTTTACCAGTAGCACCACCTGGGAAGACCCAGGAAAGAGGTGCTTGAGTTCAATTAGTACATGGACTTCCCCCACCCCCACTCCCCACCTCCAGTGGCTCAGAGGGTAAAGCATCTGCCTGCAATGCCGGAGACCAGGGTTCGATCCCTGAGTTGGGAAGATCTGCTGGAGAAGGAAATGGCAACCTACTCCAGTACTCTTGCCTGGAGAATTCCATGGACGGAGGAGCCTGGTGGGCTACAGTCCATGGGACTGCAAAGAGTCAGACACGACTGAGCGACTTCACTTCTCATGAATGATTTAATGAATCCTGCCTGTTTAACACTGGCTTTCCAGGTAGCTCAGTGGTAAAGAATCTGCCTGCAGGAGACGTGAGTTCAACCCCTGAGTTGGGAGAACCCCCTGGAGAAGGAAATGGCAACCCACACCAGTATTTTTTTCCTGGGAAATCCCATGGACATAGCAGCCTGGTGGGCTAGAGTCCGTGGGGTCACAAAGAGTCAGACACAACTTAGCACCCACTCGTGACTGTGTAACAAAGCCTCCATGAAAACACAAAAGGATGAGATTTGGAGAGCTACCAGGTTGGTAAGCATGTGGAGAGTGGCTCTCTCGGGGGGGGGCATGGAACCCAGTGCCTCTTCTGTGCGTCTCCTCCATCCAGCTGTCCTTGATCAGTCTCTCAGTCATGTCCGACTCTTTGCGACCCCGTGCCCGCCAGGCTCCTCTGTCCATGAGGATTCTCCAGGCAAGAATACTGGAGTGGGTTGGCATGCCCTTCTCCAGGGGATCTTCCTGATCCAGGGAACGAACCAGGGTCTCCCACACTGCAGGCAGATTCTTTACCATCTGAGCTACCAGAGAAGCCCCAGGCTGTTCTTGGGTTGTATCTTTTTATACTACACTGGTGATACAGTAAGTAAAACATTTCTGTTAGTTCTGTGAGCTCCTCTAGCAAATTAATTGAACCCAAGGAGGGGTTCACCGGAATCTCTGATCTATCAGTCAGAAGGTGATAACTCGGACTTCTGACTAGCACCTGAAGGGGGTGAGCAATCTTGTGAAACTGAACCCTTAAGCAGTGAGATCTGATGCTACCTCTGGGGAGACAGCGTCAGAACTGAGTAAATCATTGGACACCTACCGGTGTAGAAGCATGGTTCAGTGGTAAGGGGGAAACTCCCAATCCGTGGGCAACACCACATTTAGCCATTTGACAAATGATTGTTAAAATTTCTGGACTTATAAACAGAAAGCTAAGACTTGTGAGTTGCACCCAAGGGCTTAAGGAACAGAGCTCGCACAAGCTTTCTCACACGCCAAGAATTCTCTGGGTGTTTTCAACATGAACTCACAACCACGCCATTAGTATTCCAGTTTAGAGATGTGGAAACTGAGACCCAACTGGGTATGGTAATGTCATCCATACAGGGTTGCGGTGGTGATTAAATGGGTTGCTATCTATGAGGACCAGTCAGTAGTCCAAGGATGGGGCTACTGAGTGATACAGCCCAGACTCAAAGCACAGCCTCTGCCTCCTGGGTCCGAGCTCCTAAAGTTCTGAATTCACAACTTTAATTAACTTAAATATTAGTTTGTAATACCAAACAGTCCCTGAAAACTTTTACTTGTATATAAAAGCCATCCTCAAAAACACCAAACATGCCAGAGATCACGTGGATAATGACAACCCTGAGTAAGATGCTACTGTTACAGAAAAAAACTCAACTGAAGTTAAATAACTTATCCAACGTCATACATGCGTGCTGTCTCTTCAGTCGTGTCTGACTCCATGTGACCTCACGGACTGTAGTCCACCAGATTCCCCAGGCAAGAGTACTGGAATGGATTGCCATACCCTTCTCTAGGGGATCTTCCCCTGGGAATCGAACTCACATCTGCCCGTGTCTCCTGCACTGCAGGCAGATTCTTTCCCGCTGAGCCACCTGGGAAGCCCTGGTGGCGTTGACCATCCAAGGTCAAGTGCCTAATAACCGACAGGCCCGATATTCCACCTCAAGCCCATCTCAGTCTAAAGCCGGTCGTTTACACCAGCCTGACAGCACCCTAGCACTTGCTGGCGGCATGGTCTGCAGACCAGCAACACTGAAGCATCACGAGAGACGCAGGGTCTCGGCCCTAGAGAGAACCAGAATCTGCATTTTAACAAGATCCCCGGGTGATTCCCCTGCACTTTGGACGGAGAGGCTCTGCTCTCATCAACCTGACCCCCAGCTTCCAGCTGCTTGGAATTTTCTGGGCCTCTGAACACAGTTGAGTTATGTTCCAATGATATTTTCTGCTCAGACACACAAGCCAAAGGACAAGAACATGGGAGGGGGTAAAATAGCTGACGGCTGAGTGTCAGAGAATAAAGGCAGCTGATAAAGGAGCAGGAGGAGGTGATTTTGCAGTTTCTGGGACTATTTCAATTAGAAATCTCGCCTTTATCTAAATCACTCATTGGATAGCTAAAGTCTGACTTGGTTATCATTTCAAGAGCCCTCGCCTGTTCTCCTCAATCATATTTCAAGCATATTGTAAGTAGTATGTCTGTGAGTAGTAAGATGAGTCATTTCTTTAAAGAAGCCCTGATTACATGAACTTCCGACCTCCACTAGCTCTGTTGAAATAAAAGGGGAAAGGAAAGCAGGAATCCATCTTCTTTGGCTTAATATTAGTTTCTTCTTTTTAATGGAAGTATAGCTGACTTACAAAGTCGTGCTGATTTCTGCTACACAGCAAGGTGATTCAGTTATACATATCTACATATATATATACATATACATTCTTTTTCAAACTGTTTTCCATCATGATTTATCACGGGATAAATATAGTTTATCCTGTTCCCTGTTCTATACAGTAGAACTTTGTTGTTTATCCATCCTGTTTATAACAGGTTGCATCTACTAATCGCAGACTCCCAGTCCAACTCTCATCCACTCCTCTCCCCGCTGGCAACCACAAGTCCGTTCTGCATATCCTGAGTCTGTTTCTGTTTTATAAGCATGTTCATTTGTGTAGCTTTAGATTTTACATATAAGTGATGTCATATGATATTTGCCTTTCACTTTCTGAGTTACTTCTCTTAGTATGATAATCCCTATGTGCCCAGGATAGGATTGCTGGGTCATACATAGCTCCACTTTTAGTTTTTTAATGAAGCTCCATATGCTTCTCCATAGTGGCTGCACCAACTTACACTCCCAGTAACAGTGTAGGAGGGTTCCCGCTTCCCTTTTCTCTGCACCCTCTCCAGCATTTACTATTTGTACAATCTTGGAAGATGATCATTCTGACTGGTATGAGGTAACACCTCATTGCAGTTCTGTTTTGCATTTCTCTAATAATCAGTAATGCTGAGCAACTTCTCATGCACTCTTTGGCCATCAGCCTGTCTTCTTTGGAGAAATATCTGTTTAGTAGGTCTTCCACCCATTTTTCAATTGGGTTGTTTTTTGTCGTTGACTTGTAGAAGCTATTTTTATATTTTGGAAATTAAGCCCTTGTTGATTGCATGTTAGCAAATATTTTCTCCCAGTCTGTAGTTTGTCTTTTTGTTGTATTTATGGTTTCCTTTGCTATACAAAAGCTTGTGAGTCTGATTATGCCCATTTGTTCATTTTTGCTTATATTTCTATTGTCTTGGAAGACTGCTTTAAGAAAAAATTTGTACAATTTATGGCAGAGAATGCTTTGCCTATGTTCTCTTTTAGGAATTTTATGGTGTCCTGTTTTATATTTAAGTCTTTAGCCATTTTGACTTATTTTTATTTATGATGTGAGGGTGCATTCTAACTATTGATTTATATGCAGCTGTCCAGCTTTCCAAACACCACTTGCTGAGGAGACTGTCTTTTCTCCACTGCATATTCTTGCCTACTTTATCAAAGACTAATTGACCATGGGTGTGTGATTTATCTCTGGGCTCTCTATTCCATTCCACTGGTCCATATGTCTGTTTTTGTGCCAATATCATGCTGTTTTGATTAGTGTAGCTTTGTAGTATAGTCTGAAGTTTGGGAGGATTATGTCAATGGCTTAATATGTAAAGCATACATATAAATATCAGTCTTGCCACCAAACATTAGTTTCATTCAGTTGAACATAGGTACTGTGTGAGACTCATTCATTTTGCTTTTTTCTTTCTCTTCTATCGGCAGTGCTTCAAGTTTAATCTTTCCAAAATTCAATTAAAACATTTTCCTTCAAACATTGCTCTTTATCTTACACATCTCCACTCACACCAAGCTTTTCCACACATGGTCCCCAGGGGTGCCTTGCAAACCATTCCCAGCTCCTCTTCCTTCACCTCTTAAATGCAACACTGTCTTAGCTGTTTCTAATCATGATGGATTCTGCTCCCCCAATGATCTTCCTCATTTGCTCCCACCTTTTCACCCCAATAGCCATGACCTCAGTGAAGGCCCTTACTGTCCATATCCTGGACCATTGAAGCAGCTTTCTAGTTGCTTCTCCTGCCTCTGGTTCTCTCTTCAGATGGTAGACAATTTCCTTTCTAAGAAACAAGTCTAATCATGCCACTTTCCTGAAAACCCTCTGATGGCTCCACTGCTCAGAGTCCAGGCTCTGTACCCAGCACCCGAGACCCTTCAGATCTGGCCAGCCTGCATCCTGGGCCTCACTCCTAACCACTTGCCATGTACCCAGTGCCTTAGAAGTGTTGGCCACCCCCCATCTGCCTCCTCACACCATCTGTGCCTTGGGTGCTCAGAACCGTCCCTATCAACAAAACTTCTAATGCCGAGTGCACATCCCAGCTGAGATGCCACAATCTGAAGTGTTTCCTGCTTCTCCACCTCTTAAATAGCAGTCCCCAGACAGGACTGCCTCACCAGGAAACTTGGTAGAAATGCAAATTCTCAGAATCCACCACAGACCTTCTGAGGCAGAACCTCTGGCCACGGAGCAAAACGATCTACAGTGTAACAAGCTGATTCACATACATATCCAAGTTCACGTTCAAAGCACCATGGTCATGCCACCACCCTACCTCACATCACGTTGTAATCACCTGTGGTTCCTCCTCCTCACTGCTTGACAAGGAGAGCCTCACATGCAGGGAATCCCATCCTTATTTCCTCAATGTCCAGAGCACACAAGTCTATCAACCTCTTCTGCAAATTCAGCAAGAAGTCATATTCCTGACTTTTTATACTCCTATTCATGACACTATTTTTTAAAAGACCACCATAACTTTCCTCCTGACTCTGTCCATCCAGCCCTCCCTTAATTGCCAGATTCTACATGGATGGCAACCCTGAGAAGGATGGTTGGACAACTGCTTTTGTGTCCAAAGAACAGACTACGAAATCCTGCTCACCTAGCCAGGCAGCCTGAGCACCAACTTCTTTTCCTTGGCAATGGACCTAGTGAGCAAGTTTTTAGGGAACTGGCTTTTGTCCAACAGCTTGAGGACTAGATAGTCATTTATCTGTAATTGGCCCCAGACTGGTTTCAGAGGATAATTGTCACAAGGAAACCTTCAGGCCCAAACATTTCATGTTCTCAGTAAGGATAACCTCATGACAGATTGATGGAGGGGAAAAACGAGACAGCAAAACTGGATGTGCTTGATTATTGGCTCTCTTTAGAGACACTTATCTCACACCATAGTGCTATTTTAATATAACTTTGAGACATGTTTATATGAAGTGAGAGAAACATTGAAAACAGTGGTGACACCCTGATGTCTATATCACCCGACCCAGAGTATTAAATACTAATAAATAAGAAAGGGCAGGGATGGTATCGTCTGTTCCCTAGAGGAGAATCCAGACCTGGGTAGGCACTTGACAAATATCTGTTGATGACTGATTATTTTTCCCTTCATCCTAGTAATTCTATTTTAGTCAAGTAAGAGAACCCACATGCCATAAATATGCAGTTTTCACATCCTTTTTTTATGTAAAGAGAATGAATAACCAGACCCATTTGAACTACAGAGTGCAAACTCATTCTGTGTTTTGTTTCCAATTCCTCAGCCTCCCCCAGTCATCACTCTGGAGATTGGGGATCCCCCACCCTTAATGATCTGCTGACCGAAGCCTGGGGCACAGAAGCTCTTGGGCAACTTCCCAGCACACTGGCTGTTAATAGGAACAGCAGATACACTGCTTCCTGGCTGGGAAATCAATAGTTCTTTGTTGATTAATAACTGATTTCTCCACTGATCAAGCGCACAGATCAATGCACCGCCCCACCTCCCAGGCCTTCCAAGGAGCCAAGCTGCAGCAGGGGCTCCTGCCATCCTTCTCAGGTTTCATCCTGCTCGGAGGATGGCCGAGACACTCCAAAAGGAACAGGAAGACTGGGCCACACCCAGAATCCCGCTTTCACATTTTAGAACCGGGCGTCTGTGTGCCACCCCCCGACGCACACTTCCTGTCCACTAGATGGCGCTGAAGACCCGCATTTGTTCTCGGTGCTTGAAGAATGAAAAATAACAGGCGGAACGATGTGGAATGCTGAAAATTTATGAAAGTCAATCCTTTCAACATTCTGGCCTTGCATGCATCTTGGCAGGCCCTTGAATAAAAGGTCCATCCAAATGAATGGAAATATACAACATGCCCATTTATTTATGACACTGCCAGCCTGAGCATCCATGGCTTCCAAACAAGCACCTCCTGGCACTTTTGTGTATAAAATAAAGCAGCTGTTTGCACGGTGCATAACAATAAATGTATCCCCTAAAGAGCATAATTTCTGACACCGAATATGGAAGAGAAAGTCTGCGATGTCCCAAGACACTGCTCAGTAAAACCAACCCATTGTCAGACCTCACACTCAGTTACTCTTAGCATCCTAACACCCAGCAGAAAATTAGTAGGAATTTAGTCAGAGATGAGCCTCTGTGTTCCCACTGATCACTTTCTCCTTAGGACTGAAGGGCAAATTCATGTCAAAATCCAAGTAATTCAAGGCTATCATGGCATTTCTTAGACTGTGGTAACACCCCCCTTCTGATTATTGCTTCTCACATTTTGCTGGGGGGAGGAAGGGGGGATTGGCCAGTAAATATGGCTTATTTGGAGAGCAATCAGACTCTTCTGTAAAAAGGTGAATCGTGTCGTTCCATTGCTTGCTTTCCTTTGGGCCCTGAGAGCCTGTCTTTGCAGCAACATAAATACACTGGGCTTGGCTGGGGGGCAGCCACCAGCTTCCCGTCCACAGGATGGACGGGGGGGCTTAACCTTATTTGCAACGGACCACCCCCTTCTCACCCATTTTGAACTGTCTGGTTAACTCGCTTTGGAAAGGAGTATCAATAATTCAGCGTTAGCCCGTTGGCATGTCACCCTGACAGATGAAACAGCTACAGGGCCATTGATTGCACAGCAGAAGAGAAGTCCCCCCTGCACCCCCACCTTCCTCCGCAGGATCAGTGAGAAGAGGAAAGCCTGTCCAGAGACCGTCACCCCTGAGGGGAGACCCGGGCATCCGAGGGCCGGCCGAAGGCCTCGGTGCAAAGATGCGCAAGGCAAGTGATGGGTTCATGAGTATGGTTGAAGCGATCTGTTCCTTGTTCTGTGTTTCAGCCGTCTTTGGAGTCATACGAATTAACAGCTCCATAGAGAACTCTGATCATGCCACCTAATGTTTTTATTCCTCATTCTCCAAAACCATGCCTCTGAAAGTGATTAGAAACAGATTTCTGTATTTCCGTAAAGAAAAAAAAAAAAAAGCTGTCGTTTGTCCAAAGTGTTGTCCATCCTGGGCGCCTGAACCCCCTACCTTTGCTCGGCTCCTCTGGGTATTTTTGCTGGGT
Source organism: Cervus canadensis (assembly GCF_019320065.1). Classification (NCBI taxonomy): domain Eukaryota; kingdom Metazoa; phylum Chordata; class Mammalia; order Artiodactyla; family Cervidae; genus Cervus; species Cervus canadensis. Next base: position 25,511,089 of record NC_057405.1, read on the forward strand.
CTCCCCTAGTTGCCCCCGCCCCGGGCCTGGGCTCCAGAAGCACCTCCGTTTCTGCTTCCGCGGGGTCTGTCCACCGGGATCAGTTGATGAGCAGCACCGATTCCACACGCCTATCAGGACCCCCACCCCCGGCCACTGCGCACGCGCAATCTTAGGCTACCCACCTCCCCCAGACTCTCCCTGCTGAACTGGGACCCCACCCTGCAGCGTGACTTCACTGCCTGACGCCCTTTGTCTCAGGGAAGGGTCTCTAGAGGCTTTACAGGTGGCACTGATGAAATTGCTAAAGATGTTTAAAAGAACAAGTGCGTCCATGCCTTAGGAGTGAGAACAAGAGGGTGGAATGAGCGTTAAGCCGTGTCTTTTCCTCTCAGCTAGAAGCATCTCTAGGCTCCCAAAGGACATGATCAATCTTATTAATGATTTGCTCTGACCTACTAAACAGTCTTCTGCCTAATACTAATAATGCTGCTGCTGCTAAGTCGCTTCAGTCGTGTCCGACTCTGTGCGACCCCATAGACGGCAGCCTACCGGGCTCCTCCATCCATGGGATTTACCACGCAAGAGTCCTGGAGTGAGGTGCCATTGCCTTCTCTGACTAATAATACACATTTGCATAAAGTTTTTAACTTTGCAAACACTCCTTGGTTCCTGTTACTCATTTAAACATCGCAAACCCACTTGATAACACATTGCTTTTTAAAAGTCACAAAAACTGGGATTCTGTGGAATTAGTGACTTAACTAAAGTTTGGGGGCTGATCAGTGACAGGGCCACGTCTTTGGAGTCTAAATCCTGTATTTTTTTTTTCTGCCTCTGTCTTAAAAAAGAAATTCACTGCCTTACCAGTGCTGAGTTCATTACCTATGTTGGAATAATATTGGAAATACATTTCAAAAATGTTGCAAAAATATTTATAGCTCACAAATCTATGGAGATGCCACAAGAATAAAGTGGGATCAAAGCAGAGTGGAAATATTAATAGCATGAGATTTAGGATCTGACAACAAACCTGTGCCAATCCTTACTACTCTGTGCAAAGTACTCTATTCAACAACCCGAGACTGCTTTCTCTTTTTTAAATAAATGTATTTATTTGGATTGTGTTGGGTCTTCACTGTGGTGGCTTTTCTCTGGCTGCTGCAAGTGGGGGCTTCTCTCCTGGCTGCATGTGGGCTTAGATGCCCCACAGCATGTGGGGTCTTAGTTCCCTGACCAAGGATTGAACCCATGTACCCTGAACTGCAAGGCAGATTCTCAACCACTGGGCCATCAGGGAAGTTCCCTGTTTCCTCGTATGTAAAATGGAAGTAATTTCTACTGAATACATGTGGGAGGATTAAAAATCTAGCAGATATGAAAGAACGCCTGTTAGATTTATTGGCACCTAATAAATACTAGCTTTTATCAACTATTTTATCTTTATTAACATCAACATCATTATCATTGAAAACTATGGAATTAAAACAACTCCAGGATAATCTGTGAGCTCATGATGATGATTTCAGTAGGTGCAACTGTACAGAAAATGAGAAAACTGGCCTTTCATCCTGACGGGTGGTCCAGATTGGCTGACTGGCTCTTACTAACAGCTTAATGTTTTTCCATCCTCTGGATACTGAAAGCTATTTTATTGTCTGTAAAAGTAAGTTTGGCCAGAGAAACAATTATTCCCAGAACTCTGAAAACTCTGGAAGACACGGGCAATTTGTTTTGTTAACAATCTGCCAGTGATACACCAAACTCTGCCTCTGTTTTTCCCCCTTGTCCCTGTCATTGTCAATTACTTTGCACCATGTCAGGATCTGGAAAACAGTTAATCAGGTTGGATTGCTAGGCAGCTTTGAGTTGGCTTTGATTTAATCACAAAACATGCTGCTGCATCCATCAATTTTCCTTTTATGTCAGCTTCATTATGTGACATTTTACCATTGTTCATGGCAAACGTGTTTGCCGACTTCCATGTCACAGAAGAGAAATGTGGTATAAACAGAAGAACCCATGGGGAAGGGCAGCCAAGACAAAGGTGTGGAGAGAATTTAAAGATGTAACTTAATGAAAAACCCAACTAGTCCAAATCCGTGAGGCCTGTGTAAGAAAATGTGACCTGTCACAAGAAGGTAACAGCACCGCTTGCATTCCACCAGAGCAGAAGTGTGATGAAAACATCAGGAAGCATCTCAGAGGTGGGCTGAAGGCATTGATCAAAAAGCATTGTGGACACTGCTTGGAGAAAGATAGACATTGTGCCCTTCAGATGTGGTGAGAGGGTAGATCTCATGGTAAGTGCTGCTACCACAAAAAAAGTAGGGAGACAAAAAAATTTTGGAAGGTGATGGATATGTTGATTACTTGATTATCATCTGTGTGATGGTAATATGAGGTCTACATACATCCACCAAATCACCAAATCATATTATGTACAGCTTTTATATACTGATTATACCTCAGTAAATCTAAGGGAGGGCATTTATTGAGAACACAAAAGCAAAGAATGGCACAGAGATCCTGACGGTAAGAAGACCATGGCAATATTCTTTTCTTAAGACTATGGCCTAATTTTTTTTTTAATTAAGGGCTATTCTATTTGTTTAGAGGGTCTTCCCAGGTAGCAGTAGTGATAAAGAACCCACCTGCCAACGCAGGAGGAGACACAAGAGACATGGGTGCAATTCCTGGATCAGGAAGATCCCCTGGAGGAGGAAACGGCAATCCACTCCAGTATTCTTGCCCGGAGAATCCCATGGACAGAGGAGCCTGGCAGGCTACAGTCCATAGGGTTGCAAAGAGTTGGACGCAATGAAGCAACTTAGCATACACACAGCATCTTCGAGAACACCTGTGTATGAGGCAGGGAGACCCACCCTCGCCGACCCTCACTGGACCGTGGCCTCTTCGGCTGGGAAACAGTGAGTGTGAAGGCTGCTGTGTCCCCATCGTCAGCGTGCCAACTGCCCCGGTATCCATGATGCTCTGCTGGGGCTCACCTTCTGTTTACACGGGGGACCTGAGACTTCGAAAGCCTTGCTCAGTCCACTCTCCACAAATGTCTACAGTGTTGGAGCACTTTCTATGAACTTACTGATTTTCTCTCTTGGGACTCACATTTAAGCTTCCGGGGTAGGCCAGCAAGGCACAAGTGTGTCTACGTGGCCCACAGAGGAGTCTGTTTCCAGAAGCCACGGTTGTGCTTCCCTGGGTTGTGCTGGTGAACACTGGCCCCTGGGCCTGCTCAGCCTGGGGAGGCAGGAGGTGGTGCCGGAGCCCAAACAGTCTTGGAAGAGCCTTCGGACAAAATGTGTAAGACAGGGATCTGTCTCATTACGGTCAATCGGTGAATACAAAGGAGTGTGGGCTCACACGTGCCCGTGTGTGTGTGTGTGTGTGTGTGATGTCATCAAACACACTGACCCAAGCTTGGTCACTGTATTCACAAGCAGTGACTCTGGTGATCATGGAAGTATTGAAAACTCAAACCCATATTTTAAAGTAGAGTGTGATATTCAAAGGGAACTGTTTCCAGTGGGTGCTGTGTGCTAAGTCACTCAGTCGTGTCCGACTCTTTGCGACCCCGTGGACTGTACCCTGCCAGGCTCCTCTATCCATGGAATTTTTCAGGCAAGAATGCTGGAGTGGGGTGCCATACCCTCCGCCGGGGGATCTTCTGGACCCAGGGATTGAACCCGCATGCCTTATGGCTCCTGCGTTGGCAGGCGGGTTCTTTACCACTAGCGCCCCCACGTGGTGAACTGAGATAAACGGGAGACGGGCTTGGGGACGGTTCCCAAATTCTGCTCTCGGGCAAGCGTTGAGCCATCCCATCTCAGACAGAAGAGGAACAGGGAGCTAGCGTTTGTGGCCGTTGGAGCATAGTCACTGGGTCCTTGGTGCCCGAGAAGGAGCCTCATCACCACCGCTGACGCCTGAGCACCCTGAGGCCGGGAGGGGGCCTGGGGGCGCGTGGGGGACCGGAATAACGACCTGCTCGGGAGGACTTAAAGGCCACCCTTCTCTGGGCGCACTGCCGCAGTTCTGAGGGCGCCAAAGTCAACTGTGGAGGCGTAATTTTTTACATATATATATATACATGTATGTGTATATATGAATACATATATTCATATATAGAATATATATGAATTCTATATAGGTTCTGAATACATATATATGTATATGTGTGTGTGTGTGTGTGTGTGTGTGTGTGTATTCTTTTTCAGATTCTTTTCCCTCATAGGTTATTATAAAACACGGAGTATAGTTCCCTGTGGTGTGTAGTAGATCCTTGTTGGTTTTCTGTTTTATATATAATAATGTGTGTCTGTCTGTTAATCCCAAACTCCTAATTTATGCCTCTTTCCTTTCCCCTTTGATAGCCATGTTTATTTTCTGTGTATATAGGTCTCTTTCCGTTTTGCCTAGATTCATTGTATCATTGCTTTTAGATTCCACATATAAGCATATGGTATGATATTTGTCTTTCTCTCTCCAGCTTATTTCACTTAGTATTATCATCTGTACTTCATCCATGTTGCTACAAATGGCATTATTTCATTCTTTTTTAATGGCTAGTATTGCATGTGTGTGTATATATCACATCTTCTTTATCTGTTCATCTGTCAATTAATATTTAGGTTGTCTCCATGTCTTGACTATTGTGAATACTGGTGCAACGAACATTGGAGTGCATGTATCGTTTTGAATTATGGTTTTCTCTGGATATATACCTGGGAGTGGGATTGCTGGATCACATGTTGGTTCTATTTCTAGTTTTTTAAGGAAACTCCATACTCCATAGTGGCTTCACCAGTTTACACTCCCACCAGCAGTGCAGGAGCATTCCCTTCCCTCCATACCTTCTCCAGCATTTGTTGTTTGTAGACTTTCTGATGATGACCATTCTGACAAGTATGAAGTGATACCTCTTTGTAGCTTTGATTTGCATTTCTCTAATAATGAGTGGTGTTGAGCATCTTTTCATGTGTCTTCTGGCCATCTGTCTGTCTTTGGATAGAGGTCTAAGTATTTTTACTATACATTTTTTAAGCAAATTGAGTTCCTTTATAATCATATTTCAGAGACCTCATTTTTTATGGGGACCTTGGTATATATATAGTTCAATGTCATTTCTTTTCACAACAATACTTTCTTGGTTTCCATTTATTTTATGTGGCTTACACAGTGTTATTTCTCTCCTTTCATCTGAATTAGCTAACAGGAAAACCCAAAGTGAGTCTTAGCGATCCAAGTGATGTTTGTCATAAAAAATGCAAGCTGTCAAAAACCACCTCCAAATCTGCACAGAGTCAACTAGCTTCACTGTTTGTCTATCTCCTAATTTGCCACAGCACATTCATCCCATTAGGTTTTCCCAATGGGTGAAGAAAAAGGGAGAACCTGATCTTTTATTTTTTTTGCTGTTATTAATGTTTCATTACATAAAAGGAAAATATCAAACAGATTGGGTAGAGTAGTCACTTTTGTAAAAGGAAGTAGGGCAGACAGCTTATCAGGCAGAAGAGAGAACTTTAGAAAGGCAGAGAATTTGGTGAACAAAGAATGCATTCTGATTAAACACACATTATTCACCAGCTCAGCTCAAGTCTGTCATTAACCCCCACAAAGGCCTTTCAAATGACATACCTGGAAATGAGTGAAAAGAAACATTCTCGAAAGATGACATCCATTCTTTATATAAAGGTGAAGGTTTAAAATAAAATATTAAATTGTGCCAGGCATCAGTCAGCGCTTTTTTCAGTACCCTTAATCGAGTCAATGTCCAGGCAGGTTGTGAATATTGCAGCACCTTTTGGAGGGAAGCTATGAAAAAAATTGGGGCCTGGTTCGGTAATTTGCTGCAAACACAGACATAGAGGTAGTCAGCTATAGAATTTACAAAATATTTAGGCATACTTTCATGCAGATTTTCTTCTTCCTTAAACATTAAAACAGTCGGAAACCTTCTTTTCAGAGACCTGACCTCAGGTATAGCAAACCTAATTTTTCAATAAAGGCAGGAAACAATAATACCCTTACAACACATGTACCATTTATCTTGAAAACTATATAATGTGTTTATTATCAGTAGGAATGTTATGTTAGGATAAATAACATTTTATGGAAATGAAGACTATAGCCGAGGTGATGAGACTTAAGGACACACACAGCATGTACAGGCAAACTCACTCTAGAAAGACATCTGCACATCTACCCAGAGGAAACTCTAAGCTGAAAAGATACACACACACCCATGTTTACTGCAACACTGTTTACAGAAGCCAAGACACGGAAGCAACCTAAGTCTCCATCAGCAGATGAATGGATAAAGAAAATGTGGTGCATGTACACAGTGGAATATTACGCGGCCATAAAATGGATGAAATAATGCCCTTTGCAATAACATGGATGGACCTAGATCTTATCATACTAAGTGAAGTCAGACAGAGAAAGACAAATACCACATGATATCACTTATATGTGGAATCTAAGATATGATAGAATTGAAATTACTTACAAAACAGAAATAGACTCACAGACGTAGAAAACAAACGTATTGTTACCAAGGTGAAAGTGAGGGAGGGGATAAATTGGGAATTTGGAATTAATTTATACAAAACAGATAATCACCAAGGACCTACTATAATCTGTTCAGTCACTCAGTCGTGTCTGACTCCTTGTGACCCCATGGACTACAGCACAACAGGCTTCCCTGTCCTTCATTTCCCAGAGCTTGCTCAAACTCATATCTATTGAGTTAGTGATGCCATCCCACCATCTCATCCTCTGTCATCCCCTTCTCCCACCTGCAATCTTTTCCAGCATCAGGATCTTTTCCAAAGAGTCAGTTCTTCACATCAGGCGGCCAAAGGATTGGCGTTTCAGCATCAATCCTTCCAATGAGTATTCAGGATTGATTTTCTTTTGGATTGATTGGTTTGACCTATTTGCAGTCCAAGGGACTCAAGAATCTTCTCCAGCACCACAGTTCAAAAGCATCAATTCTTCAGGGCTCAGCCTTCCTTCTGGTCCAATTCCCACATCCATACATGACCACTGAAAAAACCATAGCTTTGACTATGCAGACCTTTGTTGACAAAGTAATGCCTCTGCTTTTTAATATGCTGTCTAGGTTTGTCATAGCTTTTCTTCCAAGGAGCAAGTGTCTTTTAATTTCATGGCTATAGTCACCATTGCAGTGATTTTGGAGCCCAAGAAAATAGTATTTGGTAATAGCTTGTAAAAGAAAAGACTCTAAATCACCTTGCTATACAGCTGAAATTAACACAGCATTGTAAATCAAACAAACAAACCCAACAAAACCCAACAAAAATTTTTAAAAGAAAGAAAGCAATTATGACTAAGCCTTTCAACCTCAGCTAAGAGGAATTTTGCTTTAAATATGAATGATATAGTAAAAAGTTATGAAACATTCAAAAATGAATAAGTAAGAAAGATATCCACCCAACACATGTGCGAGTCTCTGCTTTGGGGATCTATGCTTGATGTCCTTATAGACTTTGCTCTCCTTATATCGCTGTGGTTCCCAACAGTGCCAGAGATCAAATTACCAACATCCATTGGATCGTAGAAAAAGCAAGAGAGTTCCAGAAAAACATCTACTTCTGCATTATTGACTACATCAAAGCCTTTGACTGTGTCAATCACAACAAACTGTGGACAATTCTTCAAGAGATGGGAATACCAGACCACCTGACCTGCCTCTTGAGAAACCTGTATGCAGATCAGGAAGCAACAGTTAGAACTGGACATGGAACAACAGACTGGTTCCAAATCAGGAAAGGAGTAGGTCAAGGCTGTATATTGTCACCCTGCTTATTTAATTTATATACAGAGTACATCATGTGAAATGCCAGGCTGGATGAAGCACAAGCTGGAATCAAGATTACAAGGGGAAATGTCATTACCATCAGATATGCAGAGGACACCTCCCTTATGGCAGAAAGTGAAGAAGAACTAAAGAGCCTTTTGATGAAAGTGAAAGAGGAGAGTGAAAAAGTTGGCTTAAAGCTCAACATTCAGAAAACTAAGGTCATGGCACCTGGTCCCATCACTTCATGGCAAATAGATGGGGAAACAATAGAAACAGTGACAGAGTTTATTTTATTGGGCGCCAAAATCACTGCAGATGGTGATTGCAGCCATGAAATTAAAAGACGCTTACTCCTTGGAAGAAAAGCTGTGACTAACCTAGACAGCATATTAAAAAGCAGAGACATTACTTTGCCGTCAAAGGTCCATCTAGTCAAGGCTATGGTTTTTCCAGTGGTCATGTGTTGGTCCTTTAATGGACCGGAACCTGGTGGTTCCGAGAGTAAGAGAGAGAAAGAGGCTGACATCCCCTGGTTTACGGGAAAGCCAATAGAGCCCTGTTCTTACGGCTCGCGCTGCTGCACGGAGGCACCAGGCGCCCTCTCGAGTGGGTGAAGGCACAGTGCGCCTTCTCGAGAGGGTCTTAGAAGCCCGGGCAAGAACGTGAGCTCAGCGGGCCTCCGCGCTCCAAGGAATTAGCCAGAAATAGAGAGAGAGAAAGGGAGAAGGAATAGAAAGAAAGAAAGAAAGACACGGGGACCAAAGCTCTGATGGAGCAAAGGTGTTTTAATCAACATGGCGTGGGCATACATACTGTAGTAATTCTCAGCAAAGATAAAGATTAAAATTCCAGACTTACAAAACATAAGATGATCCCTATCAAAGAGAGAGAGTTGCAAACAATCATCTTTTACCATTTGGCTCATAAAAAGGAAGTCGGTACTTATCACCGTAATGAGAAATGCCTGGATTCCTCAGCCCCGGGAAAGGCGTGCCTCTCCTCTTAATTCCTGAATATTCAGGAATCAATAAGGGCCAGAGGGTTCCTGACAGATCCAAAACAGCACACAGGAAGCCTCTTGTTAAATGCTTCCTGACAGTCATGTATGGATGTGAGAGTTGAACCATAAAGAAAGCTGAGTGCTGAAGAATTGATGCTTTTGAACTGTGGCATTGGAGAAGACTCTTGAGAGTCTCTTGGACTGCAAGGAGATCCAAATAGTCCAACCTAAAGGAAATCAGTCCTGAATATTCACTGGAAGGACTGATGCTGAAGCTGAAACTCCAATACTTTGGCCACCTGATGCGAAGAAATGACTCATTGGAAAAGACCCTGATGCTGAGGAAGACTGAAGGTGAGAGGAGAAAGGGACAACAGAGGATGAAATGGTTGGATGGCATCATCGACGCAATGGACATGAGTTTGAGCAAGCTCTGGGAGTTAGTGATAGACAGGGAGGCCGGGCGTGCTGCACTCCATGGGGTCATAAAAAGTCAGTCACACAACTGGACAACTGAACTGATCTTCCAGCAGTGACCTACCATGCTGTATGGTATTATTCTTAGCTTTCTGTGTATTAGGATGTCTTTGCATCTTAAAGAACCCTTGTGGCTGGGGAGAGTCTGCCCTCCCAGGGCGGCCAGCATTAAGAGACAGGAAAGGTTACAGCTGGGAGCAGGCCATTGACATGCAAACTAAGCAACCCAAAGCCCATTTCCCTAGGAGCCCCAGGAGGCAACAGGCCTGTGCCTCCATCATCCCAGGGCAGGTACCAGGCAACTAGACACACCCCTAGAGCCCAAAGCCACCAACGTTTGAATAAACTAGCCATTCCTAACCTGTTTTTTCTGCCTGCCTTGCCTTTCCTCAGGAAACCTCAGTAAAGGTCCTGGCGTAATGCCCCCACCCCCAGCCCGGTCACCCACCTCCTGACCACCCGGGGCCTCTGCCACTCGGCCCGGCACGTGTGTGCCTCCTGCCTCAGGACCGGAGTGTGTCATCACCTTAGTTCTCCCCAGCTCCGTCCCACTGCTCCTGAGGCCACACTGACCAACCACCTCACTTAGAAACCATGGACAAGTGCTGAGAGCAGACACACGTAAAATTCCCTAAGCGAGCGTATTTGCATGATTGGAGAGTCCATTTTTCTGTCTGTCACAATGGTGCCCACCCCTTGGGATGCTCACCCCTGGGTGTCGTGCACTCACGAAATCTCACATTCACAGGAAAGATGCATCATCTCTCTCTGTCTCTCTCTCCCTCACTCCATCTAATGGCCTGCTTTCTGAACCCTAGGAAGTGCTGAAGGTCACCAAAAGGTTGAGGAACCAAACACTAAAACTTGCTAAATCACGTCCTAAGATAGTTCAGAGTGCATTCTGAGATGGGTTCCAATCTACCCTGGAGAATGTCCTCAGCACTCAGAAGACCTTCCTACCTAAACTGCATCGTGTGGGGGACGGAACATCATTCAGAGTGTCAGGTACCCCCCACCTGACAGAGATGACTTTTTATCTCCAGTAATTGAGTTGAAATGTCCCTCCTTATTAGAGACCAACTGTCCTCACTGGGATCTAATTATCCTGTTCATTGGCCAGCAAGAGTCCTTTTTCTTAAAAAAAAAAAAAAAAAATTCTCTTTTACACAAGAATACATGATTTGCTTAATTTAAAAATTCCCAAGCAATATTTTACTGAGTTACCACAGACAAATTGAGTATAAGAGAGCCGTTCCAAGTTTTCCACTCCACTTTAGGAAGGCATGATCTCATCCCCAATGGTACCGCCAATAGCCCCAAACCTGTGAATAATAGTCTCAATCAAAATAACCAATGAATCAAACAAAGTGACCTCAACAAGGAAGTCTTTAATTAAGTATCTGTGTTTCCTTACAATGGAGTGGTGAGGGGATTTGATTTGCTATCAATCACTATGAGGAAAAAGAAATGAGGAGCTAACAACCAAACTGAAAGAAGAAATTTAAGTTTTTTTAATCAACTTACAATGTGTCCTGGGGTCAGTAGAAGTTCAGCCTCATCTTTTAACATGTAGACAACTCTGACTGTCAGTCAGTTCAATCGCTTAGTCATGTCTGACTCTTTGTAACTCCATGGACTGCAGCATGCCCAGCCTCCCTGTCTATCACCAACTCCCAAAGCTTGCTCAAACTCATATCCATTGAGTCAGTGATGCCATCCAAACATTGCATCCTCTGTCATCCCTTTCTTCTCCCACCTTCAATCTTTCCCAGCATCAGGGTCTTTTTCAATGAGTCAGTTCTTCACATCAGGTGGCCAAAGTATCGCAGCTGAAACTGAAATGAACATTCAGGACTGATTTCCTTTAGGACTGACTTGCAGTCAAGGCCTTGGATCTCCTTGCAGTCCAAGGAACTCTCAAGAGTCCTCTCCAACATCACAGTTCAAAAGCATCAAATCTTTGGTGCTCAGCTTTCTTTATGGTACAACTCTTACATCCATACATGACTACTGGAAAAATCATAGCTTTGACTAGACGGACCTTTGTCAGCAAAGTAATGTCTCTGCTTTTTAAAATGCTGTCTAGGTTGATCATAGCTTTTCTTTCAAGGAGCAAGCATCTTTTAACTTCAAGGCTGCAGTCACCATCTACAGTGATTTTGAAGTCCAATAAAATAAACTCTGTCACTATTTCCATTGTTTGCCTATCTACTTACCATGAAGGGATGGGACCAGATGCCATGACCTTAGTTTTCTGAATGTTGAGTTTTAAGCCAACTTTTTCACTCTCCTCTGTCCGTTTCATCAAGAGGCTGTTTAGTTCTTCTTCACTTTCTACCATAAGGGTGATGTCATCAGCATATCTGAGGTTATTGATGTTTCTCCCACAATCTTGATTCCAGCTTGTGCTTCATTCAGCCTGGCATTTCACATGATGTACTCTGCATATAAGTTAAATAATCAGGGTGACAATATACAGCCAATACAATATACAGTACTCCTTTGCCAATTTGGAACCAGTCTGCTGTTCCATGTCCAGTTCTACCTGTTGCTTCTTGACCTGCATACAGGTTTCTCAAGAGGCAAGTCAGGTGGTCTGGTATTCCCATCTCTTGAAGAATTTTCCATAGTTTGTTGTGATCCACACAGTCAAAGGCTTTGGTGTACTCAATAAAGCAGAAGTAGATATTTTTCTGGAACTCTCTTGCTTTTTCTATGATCCAACGGATTTTGGCAATTTGATCTCTGGTTCCTTTGCCTTTGCTAAATCCAGCTTGAACATTTGGAAATTCTCAGTTCACATACTATTGAAGCCTGGCTTGGAGAATTTTGAGCATTACTTTACTAGTGTGTGAGATGAGTGCAATTGTGCAGTAGTTTGAACATTCTTTGGCATTGCCTTTCTTTGGGATTGGAATGAAAACTGACCTTTTCCAGTCCTGTAGCCACTGCTGAGTTTTCCAAATTTGCTGGCACATTGAGTGCAGCACTTGCCCAGCATCATCTTTCAGGATTTGAAATAGCTCAACCGGAATTCCATCAGCTCCACTAACTTGCTCGTAGTAATGCTTCCTGAAGCCCACTTGACTTCATACTCCAAGATATCTGGCTCTAGGTGAGTGATTACACCATCGTGATTATCTGAGTCATGAAGATGTTTTTGTACAGTTCTTCTGTGTATTCTTGCCACCTCTTCTTAATATCTTCTGCTTCTGTTAGGTCCATACCATTTCTGTCCTTTATCGAACCCCTCTTTGCATGAAATGTTCCCTTGGTATCTCTAATTTTCTTGAAGAGATCTTAGTCTTTCCCATTCTATTGTTTTCCTCTATTTCTTTGCATTGATTATTTAGGAAGGCTTTTTATCTCTCCTTGCTATTCTTTAGAATTCTGCATTCAAATGGGTATATCTTTCCTTTTCCTCCTTTGCCTTTCATGTCTTTTCTTTTCGCAGCTATTTATAAGGCCTCCTCAGACAATCATTTTGCCTTTTTGCATTTCTTTTTCTTGGGGATGGTCTTGATCACTGCCTCCTGTACAATGTCATGAACCTCTGTCCATAGTTCTTCAGGCACTCTATCAGATCTAATCCCTTGAATCTATTTCTCACTTCCACTGTGTAATTGTAAGGGATTTGATTTGGGTCATACCTGAATGGTCTAGTGGTTTTCCCTACTTTCTTCAATTGAAGTCTGAATTTTGCAATAAGGAGTTGGTGATCTGCTGCTGCTGCTGGTGGCAAGTCACTTCAGTAGTGTCCGACTCTGTGCGACCCCATAGATGGCAGACCACCAGGCTCCTCTGTCCCTGGGATTCTCCAGGCAAGAATACTGGAGTGGGCTGCCATTTCCTTCTCCAGTTCATGATCTGAGCCACAATCAACTCCAGATCTTTTTTTTTTTTTTTTTGGCTGACTGTATAGAGCTTCTCCATCTTCAGCTGCAAAGAATATAATCAATCTATTTTCGACATTGACCATCTGGTGATGTCCATGTGTAGAGTCTTCTCTTGTGTTGTTGGAAGAGGGTGTTTGCTATGACCAGTGTGTTCTCTTGGGAAAACTCTATTAGTCTTTGCCCTGCCTCATTCTGTACTCCAAGGCCAAGTTTGCCTGTTACTCCAGGTATCCCTTGACTTCCTACTTTTGCATTCCAAGTCCCCCATGATAAAAAGGACATCTTTATTGGGTGCTAGTTCTAGAAGGTCTTTAGGTCTTCACAGAACCATTCAACTTCAGCTTCTCCAGCATTACTGGTTGAGGCATAGACTTGGATTACTGTGATATTGAATGGTTTGCCTTGGAAATGAACAGAGATTATTCTGTTGTTTTTGAGATTGCACCCAAGTACTACATTTCAGACTCTTTTCTTGACTTCTAAGAATCTTCTTGACTTCTTGAATCTTCTAAGGGATTCTTGCCCATGGTAGTAGATATAATGGTCATCTGAATTAAATTCACCCAATCCAGTCCATTTTAGTCCGCTGATTCCTAAAATTCTGATGTTCACTCTTGCCATCTCCTATTTGACCACTTTCAATTTGCCTTGATTCCTGGACCTAACATTCCAGGTTCCTATGCAATTTTGCTCTTTACAGCATCAGACTTTACTTCTATCACCAGCCACATCCACAGCTAGGTATTGTTTTCACTTTGGTTCCATCTCTTCACTCTTTCTGGAGTTATTTCTCCACTAATCTCCAGTAGCATATTGGGCACCTACTGACCTGGGGAGTTCATCTTTCAGTGTCGTATCTTTTTGCCTTTTCACGCTGTTCATGGGGTTCTCAAGGCAAGAATACTGAAGTGGTTTGTTGTTCTCCAGTGGACCGTTTTGTCAGAACTCTCTACCATGACCTGTCTGACTTGGGTGACCCTACATGGCATGGCTCATAGTTTCATTGTTAGACAAGGCTGTGGTCCATGTGATCAGTTTGATTAGTTTTCTGTGATTGTGGTTTCCCTTCTGTCTGCCCTCTGGTGGATAAGGATAAGATGTTTATGGAAGCTTCCTGATGGGAGAGACTGATGGTGGGGGGAACTGGGTCTTGTTCTGATGGGTGCTCAGTAAATCTTTAATCCAATTTTCTGTTGATGGTCGGGGCTGTGTTCCCTCCTGTTGTTTGACCTGAGACCAAACTGTGGTAGGGGTAATGAAGATAATGGCCACAGTCTCCGGTTGTGGCCCAGTTCAAATGGGTGTTCACAGTGACACCCACTGTGAGAGTCTTAGTCACCTAGGAAAAAATCAATTATGTTCAATACTTTCCACTGACAAGGGTCAAAGAGCAGCATGGTAACTTCAAGAAGTTTCTTAGAAATGATTCAATCACAAGGGTCTTCTGATTTCTTCTGACTTAATCTTGGGGTACCTTTGACCAGAATTACCTCTTTATCAAGTTGGAATCAATCAAAGTCTTATCATCAGTTTATTCTCTCTTGAAAATATTTTCATGTGGTTCTTCAAATGTCAAATCTATTATATGTGTGCTTTCTGAAATTTGCTTATGATAACCATCTTGTAGCAGAAAAGACTTGACTACTTATAAAATTCAAGTAATACAACCAAGTAAAATACATTCAAATAGGTTTTTAAAAAAATCCATAGATATAATAAAAGTAAAAAAAAGTTAAACTGGAACCAGGAGTGAGGTAGGCACAAAAGTTAGGCTATAAAACCCTCACATTTGGAAGTATAAACTATAATTTTGTCTTCAACCCTTTAGAAACCAAGTATTTGCTCTAGAATTCTTCAGTTTCACATAAAACCAAATAGAGCTCAAGGGAGCAAGCACCCATAAAAACTAGCTAAAAACCAGCCTTTGAGATTCCAACAGGAAAATTAAACAGGACAAAACTTTCCTACAGTCTTTACAGATCAACATGCCCCAGAAGCAGAGTGTGAGGGGTGGGGAGTGGGGAGTGGGGGGTGGGGTCTTACAGAGGGGATTTGTGTCTCCTGAATCCAGTCAGATCCAACCCACAGAGACACCAGTCTTAGCAAATCAGACAGCCAAGAAAGAGGCACCTATGCCTGACTCTGCCCACTGGGCACACTTTCTCCTTCCTCTGTCACTGTGAAACGCTCTCATCGAGAAGATTCTATTTTGTCTGTTTTTCACACAGTCTAAAAAGAGCCTCAAAGGTAAAAGCCTAACCAGCAGAAACTCAACCAGTACAAAGCAAAAAATAATAAGACCCACATATGGAAACCCACTTCATTAGTTTTTCAAAGAATATTATGAATATTGAAAAAGTAATATTATTAACTCCAAATTAATGAATTCCATTCACATTACTTTGTGGTTGTTGTTCAGTCACCCAGTCATGTCCAACTCTTTGTGACCCCATGAAATGCAGCAAGCCAGGCTTCCCTGTCCCTCACCACCTCCCGGGGTTTGCCCAAGTTCACGTCCATTGCACTGGTGATGCCATCCAGCCATCTCATCCTCTGATGCCCTCTACTCCTTCTGCCCTCAATCTTTCACAGCATCAGGGCAAGGAAAAATTATAATATCCCATTACCTAGAATATCATAAATGTTGAGATTCCCTCCCTGCTAAAGAAGTGCTGGGCTCTGGAGAGCAATAGGGGGAATCCTGGCAGAGTCTGAAGTCCCTTTCAGACCCTACATGGTACAAGGAGGGGAGGGGAGGACGCAGAGCCCTGGGAGGCAAGAGAGGGCCTTTCACACAGCAGTTTCTCTCCACTCTCAAGGCCACTGATACGGACCAAACTAGAGCAGTTAGAAGGAGCAAGCAAGTATGAGTCTTAAGAGGCTCCAGATGCCACCTAATGGTATCTCTCTCTGTGTGTCTCACACACACATGCACGCACATTCAGCCAGACCCAGTGGGCCCGCAGACGATAATGTTACAGAACCAAACTTGGATCCAGTTACCCGAGTGCAGTAACGCTAATCTAGCCATCATCTCCTGATGGTTTGGAGTTACACGTTTTCCTGTCAACTTGAACATCACACAAACTGCGATATATAATCCAATCAACATTTTTGACCATCTTCTACGTGCGGAGCCTCAGCCTCAGTGCTGTGGGCGATAAAAATAAACAAACACGCCCCCGGTAACTCACGGAAGGTGGGGAGATCAGAGGAGTTTGCAGGAAAACGGCAAACACATATAAAGTACTGAGAAGAACATGCCAATGCCAGAGTGCCCAGGAGGAGAGACTGCCATGCAGGAAGCAGAGAAGAGCCCTTGATTGTCCACGCAGGGTCGAGATGCTGAACTTGGATTAGGACTCCAACAGGAGGGCAGAAGGTGGTGGCGGAGGGGGGCACCCCACGGCAGTGGCGGCAGACTCGATAAGGCAGGAAAGTGAGTGGAAAGTATGTAGTGAGAACAGTGACTGAATGTGTCCTTGTGGTTATTACAGTCACATGATTGCTGTCGGATTTTGTTTGTAAAAGACTTAATTGTCTTGCAACTTACCCCAAAAGGTCAGTGAAACCTTAAGTAATTAATTCTAATTCTTATGCTAAGGCCATGAAAAAGTCAGTGCTTCACATATAAATTTTCATGGGCTGGTTCGAGGTTACCTTTCCCCACTCTAGGGGAAGGTAGAGTGGTGTGTTATTTACAACCCACCTGAGACTCTCTTATTGGGCTTCCCTAGGACTCAGATGGTAAAGAATCTGCCTGCAATGTGGGAGACCTGGGTTCGATCTCTGGGTTGGGAAGATCCCCTGGTGGAGGGTCTGGCAACCCACTCCAGTATTTTTGCCTGGGGAATCCCCATGGACAGAGGACCCTGGCAGGCTACAGTCCACGGAGTCACAAAAAGTTGGACACGACTGAGTGACTAAGCACTAAGAATGTTAACTTGCCTATTTTGCAGCATTCTGGTGTGGTAAATTTCCAGATACCTTGAGGAATGTCCATGAGAAACAATCACGAAGCTGTTAAATGAATCCCTTTCACAGGAGAGTCACATGTTAGCGTCCCAGTTTAGGTGTGTCCAAATTGGCAACTGCAGCATCTGTTATGGTACATTTTGCATTTAATAGTTACGTGGCTACCTCTTCATTGAAATAATCAGTTTATATACAGAGGAGAAAATTGGTTTTGCAGCCCAGAAGTAGTGCAGTAGGCAAATGAAGCAGAATGAAACGTGATTATAACAAAACTGATATGGTAGGTGACATATTTAATAAAACTCATGGCTCTTCATAGATAAGGAGTTGCTAATATAGATGCGTCAAATAAAATGTTAATTGTACCACAGGAGAATTACACAGTATCTCATCGTTAGTGGAAAAGGTAGGAAGACGACATAATTGCTTCACTGAAAAATTAAATAGTGTTATCTTCTTTGTAAAAAGTAATGCCAGGAATCTCAATAAATTCTTAGCCTAACTTTTCAGGAAAAAAGTGTATTTTATTTTTAAGTGGTGCAATGCAAAACATTTTAAGTAGATGATATAAGTATCACAGAACCATTTGAGATTCATATTTCCAAACTATAGAACAATTAGGAAATGAATTCACCTATTTAACATACTTTCCCAGTGTGACAAATCAAAATCATTCCATTGTAGGGCTTAAAAAATTGAAAAAGTTGAATTACTTTTCTGGGCTTCCATCCTAAAACAATGTAAGTTAAGGTTACAGCTTAGATAACAGAGATTTGTTGGGATTTGACTCCTGAATTTCATGCCCTTATTTTCTAGTTAATTTGGTACTGAGAAATTTTTTTTTCCCCTCTGGAGGTCCATTTTAGTTCATTTGTATCTTAGTCTTCCCCCTAAATTATTTGCGTGATTCAGAAAGATGCGTAAAATGTTGTAAGATAAAAGTTGATGAAGAGGAAAGGAAAACAAGGAGAGGAAAGCAGTGTGAAATAAAAATTTATATTTTATGTCAATACAAGAAATATCTAAACATAAAAAATTCTTCACTGCCCTGTGGCCTCCTCCCCCCCAACCATGCATCATACACATGCGTTATGCCTCCACCAAACCTCCCCACCATCAGGGATACCTGTGCTGTGCTTAGTCGCTCAGTTGTGTGGGACTCTTTGCAACTTCATGGACTGTAGCCCACCACGCTCCCCTGTCCATGGGAATCTCCAGACAAGAATGCTGGAGTGGGTTACCATAACCCCCTCCAGGGGATCTTCCCAACCCAGAGATCAAACCCAGGTCTCCCACATTGCAGGCATAGTCTTTACCATCTGAGCCACCAGGAAACCCAAGAATACTGGAGTGGGTAGCCTATCCCTTCTCCTGGGGATCGTCCTGACCCAGGAATCGAACCAGGGTCTCCTGCATTGCAGGCAGATTCTTTACCAGCTGAGCTACCAGGGAAGCCCCCAAGAATACCCACTCAACCATAAAAAGGAACATTCTCCTAACATCAACAAGACAACTCCTTAACAGATAACGTCCTTTCTTGACCTTGTGAGGGGCCACAATGATGCTTAGATCTGCACTGGGTAAACTGTCAGTAATACCTCATTTAGTCTCACAAACTTGTCTAACCATGTCTTGACTTCTAAGGGGCGCAGCAGTTCTCAGAGCTTTTGACAGGCTACCCACCAGTTGTACTCCTCAATTTGGCTCGAATGAAGTTTTCCGTTTCTTTTTTAGATCAACCAATGAGTTTTTCATGGACAGCAGTGAGGGGCTGTGTATGAGGCAGACATGATGTCCTGTCCACAGATTTGCCTCTATGGCTTCTGGGTAGTTTAGTAAAGAGAGTGGACCACGGATCAGAGTCTTTGTGGCCCATCAAACTGTCCCAAAATGGTCACAGCAGCATTTCCTCGCTCCCAGTCGTGAGGCAGTCTCTCTTCCCCTCCCCTTGAGCCTGGTATGACTCTCTAGCCAGCTGCCCCAGCATGCATAAGGAAATAGAAGAGATGCTATGTGGTGTCTGTGGCTACATCATTAAAGCTGATACATCCCCTCCCAGCAA
Organism: Cervus canadensis; assembly: GCF_019320065.1. Taxonomy (NCBI): domain Eukaryota; kingdom Metazoa; phylum Chordata; class Mammalia; order Artiodactyla; family Cervidae; genus Cervus; species Cervus canadensis. Next base: position 25,530,324 of record NC_057405.1, read on the forward strand.
TCTCTTTCCCTTCCTAGGGATTCTCTCACACTAAGGACCCAGCCACCACGTGTGAGGAATCCCTGGCCACAGGGAGAAGCCACATACAAAAGTTCCAGCTGACAGCACCAACCAAGGTCACAGCCAAAGCCAGCATCAAAGGGACGAGCTCACAGAGGATTCCAACACCCAGCTGAGACCCCAGACATGGTGAGCGGAGGAGGCAAGACACCCCCCTGTGCCCTGGAGGGTTTCCTGGCCCGCAAACTCCCTGAGCATCATAAATGATCATTTTACACCACTGAGCTTGAGGGTAATGTAATATGTGGCCATCATCACTGCCACAGCCCTTTAGAGGAAAACGAATCTGGAGAAGCTCAACCATTCCCAGCTCTGAGACTAGAGACAAATTTCTCTCATGTGTCTTCACTGGGAGAGCACTGTGAGACAAGGAACAGGGTTCTCGGTGATGTTCGGATGGCAGACATGGGCAAGGTCTCCCCTTATAGTAATTCTCTGATTAGTGGGCTGATTGCATCAGGGCGAAGGGCAGTGTGACCAAAGCAAATACAAGAAGGAAGCGTCAATGCAGTTCACATCTCTAGCTCTCCGATGGCCCAGCCTGCTGTACAGATAGCTTACAGAGGGGAAAGTATGCACTTAGATGACCCTCAAAGATGCTAGCACCAGAGGGGCCAGGACTTAGCACAGAGGGGAGGAGAGGCTGGTGGCCTGAGAGGTCACATCAAAGTGGAACAACAGGGAACCTTTGGGACTTCCCTGATGCTCTGGTGGTTAAGACTTCCACTTCTAGTGCGGGGGTTTCACGTTCTATCCCTGATCTGGGAGCTAAGATGCCCCATGCCTTGGGGCCAAAAAACAAAAACAAATACTAAAAAGTAAACAATATTGTAGCAAATTCACCAAAGACCTTTTTTAAATGGTCCACATAAAAAAAAATTCTTAACAAGGAAATTTTATTTCTTACTCTTCATTCTGTTTGAAAATTTGACCCTAACCATGTCCTTACTTTAAAAAAAAAAAAAAAAAGACTTAAGAGTTAATGAGGCTTTGCATCTTATATGAGAAATTTATAGTCTTCTGAATTTGTCTCCTTTTTATTTTTTTGGTTATTTTAACAAGCCTTATATTAATAATATATTTTGTCTTTGTCAAGTTCTCTCCCAAATATGGATATCTGGGGACATATACAATCTTATTTTTGTGTGTTTGCCCTAACCACAGGCACTTTTTAGTTGACCCGTATTGCTTATCTAGTGCTACATTCATTACCACTGTCCTTTAGTTACTGAATTCTGAGAGCTGACATCTGTGTGATGACCAAGGCATAATCAGGGCATTGTGGCTTCTGATTGGCTGAATTCCCTGGAGTTCTAATTAGTCAGAACCTCAATCTGTGGTGTATCTTCTCATACAAGCACTTCCAGTGACATGACGCTGAGTTCATTTTCAATTTTAAATGGCACATACAGTATTTATTTGTTCTAAGTAGCTGGCAACGGCTAGTTGCACAAATCTTTAAGATTAGGTCTCTCCCTACAAGACAGCAAGACTCTGTCCTCATGTGTATATTAGAACATTGTGCACTCGTGTGACTGAGCTAGAAGCGTGCCTGGGTGAGACCCCCACCCGGGCAAAGCTTTGGAGGTGGCCTGCTTGCTTCACGGGTTATGGGAACTCTGCATCCATTTGGCCATCGCCATAAACATCCTTTCTCTCAGCATAACTGTTGATTCATAGAAAGTCTGAGGTTATACCCCTTGAAAGGCGTTATCTCTATGCTGCCAGTTAAGTTCAGAGACTTAGTGGGGATGGGTTTTACTAATACATCTTCTTCCGGAGGTTCAGATGGGATGGGATGGAGTGCCAACTATGCGACCTGCCTCTCCAAATGCTGCCATTCTGGGTGGCACACCATAACCAGACTGGTCTCAGTAGTGTCAGTAAAGGATTTATCCTTGTCCAGGGAGATGTTTTGGGCTTCCCTGGTGGCTCAGAGGGTAAAGAATCCGCCTGCAGTGCAGGAGACCCAGGTTCGATCCCTGGGTCAGGAAGATTCCCTGGAGAAGGGAATGGCAACCCACTCCAGTACTCTTGCCTGGAGAATTCCAAGGAAGAGGAGCCTGGTGGGCTACTGTCCAAGGAGTCACAAAGAGTCATCATGACTAAGTGACTAAGTACACAAGGAGATGTTTGGCCTTTGCCCTTGGACCCTGGAGGTGTAGTCTCTAAACCCTTCGAATGTCCTGCCTCATGAAACTGTTTACCAGGGAGCTCTGAGTCACCCCAGCAGTGTGATTTAGAGGGCAGGGGCTTTCAGCCCTTTTAGAGGGCAGTCAGTGGAATCAGCCCAACCTCCCAGAGAGCTAGAGGTTGAGGTCAGCCTTGTGGGTGATTAGCCAGCTTTACACAACTGAGCCCCTGTAAGGACTCTGGACACAAAGACTTGGGTGAGCTTCCTGGTGGGCAGTTCTCTGCATCTGTATCCCTCACTAATGCCAGGAAAATGATGCTGTCCATGAGGAGAGGACAATTGGACACTCTGAACTTGGATCTCTCCAGACTCTGCCCCAAGAGCTTCTTCTCTGCTTGATTTTAATCTGTATCCTATAGATCTAATAACCAGGACCATGAGTCTAACTTTCAGTGAGTTCTGTGGGTCCTTCTTGTGAAGTATCAGAACTAAGGATGGTCTTGGACTCCCAAGTTTGCAACTGATGTGGGAAGTGGGGGCAGTTTTGTGGACTGAGATCCTTCTAATGTGGCAACCACAGGGAGTCCTATAACCTTCTTGAACATTAACAACAGATGTTATCAAGGATTGTAGAGAAAATAAAATAGGAGGAGGTAGTAGACACATGTGAACTGAGAAGCAGTTCCTCAGCCACAACTGGTGGGGCTTCCTGAGGCTGGGTGGGAGGTTTAACAACCAGGTCAAACAGAGCACAGTCGGACACAGCCTACCTGTGCTGTGGTCTTGGGAAAAAATCCACATACCCACTGGGAGAAAATGCCCAGGTTGGAGACTTGGTCCAACCTTCAGGGGCTGTACCCTTTAGTAGGCTGCCAAAAGGTTAGAAAAACACAGACTCGGATGCCTCCTGGAATCCGAACACCTTTTCTACAAGTGCCAGAGCCCCCAGGTTAGACCTTCCTTTCCTTTTCTTTATACCTGAGTCTTCTGAGAAGGTATGCAGAGGCCCAGAACTAAATCCTAACTAGTTAAGAAAACCACCCAGCATAGGCAGAACGGAACTAGTTATTCAGATTTAACACTTGCTTAAGCCAGTTTCTTAGGAGGGAGCCATATACCAAGACCATCTATGATGGCTCTGCCATTGGAGAAAGTGGCCAACAAGGAACCAGACCACCAAGAGGCAGGAACACTATCGTCACTCCTGAGCTGACTCCCGGCCATATCTCCTGCGTCCAGAATCAACTGGTCACTGAGGTCAGACCAGAGTCTGTGCACGGAAATGTGACCTTTCCCCTGCCCATGTGACCTTGCATTCTGGCTCACGCCATCGTGGGCCCAATTTGTCCAGATACCAAAGAGTTTAGGTACCAGAGATCAGGGGTTCTAAGACACACGACTGAGATGACTTTCAGGAGCCATCGTCTAAGAATGAAACCCGTGCATTAACACCCCACCCATGGCTGATTCATGTGAATGTATGGCAAAAACCACCACAATACTGTAAAGTAATTAGCCTCCAATTAAAATAAATAAATAAAAAAGAAAGAAAAATAAATAAATAAAAATAAAGATGAACACCTGTGGGTCTTGTGAGACTTGCTGGAGGTATTTTACGGAAATTTCTCTGAGCGTGGGGCTTTCCTGGTGGCTCAGTAAAGAATCCACCTGCAATGCAGAAGACACAATATGCACAAGTTCAATTCCTGACTTAGAAAGATCCCCTGGAGGAGAGCATGGCAATCCACTCCAGTATGCTTGCCTGGAGAATCCTATGGACAGAGAAGCCTGGTGGGCAAAGAATCAGACACAACTGAAGCGACAGAGCATGCACTCTCTGAGCATACTGGGAACCCCATGGAGGGACGCTACCTGAACCATAGTCCCTGGGTCAGCGACTGTATCACTTGGGAACTAGTGAGGAACATAAATCCCCACAGCAGACCTGCTGAATCAGGAGCTCTGGACGTGGGGACTCTGGACACTGTGCTCTAGCAAGCCCTGCAGTTGGCTGTTTCTAATGCATGCTCACGTCTGAGCACCATCGCCATGGAGGGGAGGAGAGGCCACCGCTGGAGCCGGGCGAGGGGTGGGTATACGGCTTCCCCTGGGTCACCCCTGCTATGTTTATCCCACTGACCACTAAAGCCTGCCTTAAACAATCAAGAAAAGTGAAAGAGTGGGAGGAAGGAAAAATGTTAAACAAGACAATAAAGAGAAGGTAAATTTAGCCAAGGAAAGAACAAAGAATTGAAGACAAAAGGAAGGAGAACAGAAAAGGAGCAAACGTTTTATGAAGAAAGTAAAATTAGACAATGCTTTGGCCACCTGATGCGAAGAACTGACTCATTTGAAAAGACTCTGATGCTGGGAAAGATTGAAGGCAGGAGAAGGGAACGACAGAGGATGAGATGGCTGGATGGCATCACCAGTTCAATGGACATGGGTTTGAGTAAACTCCGGGAGTTGGTGACGGACGGGGAGGCCTGGCGCGTTGCAGTCCATGGGGTCACAAAGAGTCAGACACAATTTAGAGACTGACCTGAACTGAAAAGACAAGGCAGATGCAGGAAGCGTGAACTGGAGAGGTACAGGCAGCACTGCAGGAGTTTCAAGTCATGTGCAGGATCCAGGCAGGGCTGTGCCCATGTGGCCACTCCACCATCTGCAGTGAAACGACCTCTCAGGGCCTCAGTTTCCCTATCTGTAAAGTGGGTAGGGTCGCTCTGAGGAGTCAATGATGTGTGTGTGTGTGCTCAGCCTCTCAACTGCACCCAGCTCCCTGCAACCCCCTGAACTATGCATCCTCTGTCCATGGAATTTTCCAGGCAAGAATACTGGAATGGGTTGCCCTCTCCTACTCCAGGGGATCTTCCCAACCCGAGGGATCAAACTAGTGTCTCTTGCATCTCCTACAATGGCAGGCAGATTCTTTATCACTGCACCATCTGGGAAGCCCCTTCAATGACATAAGACACATTTAAAGTGCTTACCACAGTGACTGATACATAACAACTACTCAATCAAACTGGTTCTCTCTCTTTTTTTTTTTTAAGTTGCTAAAGAATAGTTTATTTACAAAAAGCCTAAAAATGTTGTCAAAGGATCAGATCGCCAGTCAAGGTTGGATGCATGAGACAAGTGCTCAGGGCTGGTGCACTGGGAAGACCCAGAGGGATGGGATGGGGAGGGAGGTGGGAGTGGGGTTCAGGATGGGGAACACATGTAAATCCATGGCTGATTCACGTCAATGTATGGCAAAAACCACTACAATATTGTAACATAATTAGCCTCCAGCTAATAAAAATAAATGAAAATAAATAAATAAATGAATAAAATTTAAAAAAAGAAGGATCAATTTTTAAACATTCACAAAGGACCAGAAATTTATGTTCCACTCCTAAAGAAAATATAAATACATCTACCTCTGAACACATACATAAAAATGTGATTTTTCATAGCCCACATGCATACTTTTAAAGGAAAAATAGAATTTTGCAGCCTCATGGGTGCTTAAACTTTAGCTAGTCTACCAGTTTATTTTTCAAAAAATAAAACTGAGGCTTAAGGATGTTTTATTTACTAGCCTTGTTTTTTTCTAATTAGAAATAAAAATCTATCACTAAAACAATGGCATCACTAAGCCACAGCAAATTCTGAGGTATAGAAAGGTGTATTTGTAAGGAAACAAGTAAAAAGCAGCGGGGAGAGGGGGAGAGGGAAAGACGAACAGAAAAGTGAGGAGACTGTTAAACCCAGTGGAACCGAATGATTGCGACCCTCATCGAGTCTTGGGAGGAGCTGGCTTCTGGTGCCTGCCTCCCGCGGCTGGGCTGGATCCAGGCTCTTTTCTGAGCCCCTTGGGGAGGCGACCAACATCCCTTCAGCTGTGTCTTGCCTTCTGACTTGTTCCAGAAGAGAAACTTCATCCACACTTGTGCCAGCCGGGGCCTTGGCTCTCGGTGCAGCCGACCCTGGCTGAGTAGCTCTGATCTGATTGGTCTGAGACCCAAGACTTGCAGGGTTCCTGTAACCTCAGGGGCACCTGAGGTGCTGCACCCCTCTCCTGGTTCTCTTCCTGTCCCCAGAGGGGATCCAGGTGGCCAGGCAGCCAGGCAGGTCAGGTAAGCCATCACCCTACCTCTCTTGGGCACGCCATATAGGAAGGGAGTGACCTTGCTTTCCTAGGAATACAGACAGTTGGTCTCCTTTCTCCTGGTGTGCCCTTGGCCATGCCTATCCTGAAGGTCCCCAGGTCCCCAGGATGAGGGGAAGGCCCCTTTCCAAAACGCCCATCCCAGCTGTGTATCAGGGCTCAGCTCTGCAGTACCAGGGGTTGTCCAGACACCAGTACACATGTGTTTTCATTCTGTTGCTTGTGTATGCGGGTGGTTCCCTTGGTAATCACTGAGGTAGGCAGGGGTCAAGATTTTGGCGGCCCCTTGCCATAACATGGACAAAATTTCACCTATAAGCCTAACAGCAGAGATTGGCCCCTTTTTAGAGGAAGACAGCAGGGATACCCCCTATGGAGGAGGCCCCACCGCCTTCAGTAAACCTCTGTGAAACCACGCAGGCCAGGAGTCAAAGCAGCAGGAGCTGGCCAACCATGCTCCCGGGAACTTGGGTCATTCATGAGTGCTTGGACTGAAGGCTTTAATTGCTAATACTCACAGAATGCATTGATATAGCGGCTGAGTTCATTGTTTCAGGGTTTCCAAATATTCATGCAAGCATTCAACAGACATTTAAGGGCCACCTACAAAAACAGATAGCAGGCATGCCAATTGCCATCACAGTGCTGGGTCATGGGGACAGGGGTTTTTAAAAAAAAATTTTTTTTAATCTATACTTCAATGAAAAACAAACCAGTCATAGAGGGGCTTTTTTAAAAAAATTCATTGAAGTACAGTTGATTTACAGTGTTGTGCTAATTCAGGTGTACGGCAAAGCAACCGTGAAAGTTATCCGTGAAAGTTGCCCAGTTGTATCCAACTTTTTGCGACTCCATCGACTGTATAGTCCCTGGAATTCTCCAGGCCAGAATGCTGGAGTGGGTAGCCTTTCCCTTCTCCAGGGGATCATCCCAACCCAGGGACTGAACCCAGGTCTCCCGCATTGCAGGCAGATTCTTTACTAGCTGAGCCACCAGGAAAGCCCAAGAATACTGGAGTGGGTAGCCTATCCCTTCTCCAGCAGATCTTTCTGACCCAGGAATCGAAACACGGGTCTCCTGCATTTCAGATGGACTCTTCACCAACTGAGCTATCTGGGAAGCCCCAGTTTTAGGTATATCCACTCTTTCCTTTTTTTTTTTTTTTTAAGATTCTTTTCCCAAATAGACCATTACAGAGTATTGAGTCAAGTTCCCTGTGCTATTAGAGGGCCTTTTCAAAACTATTTTGAGTGGGTATAGTATGATTCACAGGGTCCTTGGGTAAGGGGGTGGTGGGGGGGTGTTAATGAGAGACAGACATAAGAATTTAATCTCAAGTCTCAGGACTTACTCAGAAGTTCTGACTCACGGGCCAGAGTTGATGACCTGATTTCCATCCATCCAGCTCCAGGCAGGTCAGCAGCAGTCCTGCTGGGGCCTGCACTGGGGGTGCAGATGGAAGCACTGCCCTAAAACCCGGCTGGCTGGCTCTGTGTGGGCCCCGGGTCCATGTGTGCCCAGGACTGTGACCGTGCCTCCATCCCCACGTCTGTTAATGCGCCCTTTCCACAGTCCCTTTCCTTTAGCACAGTGCTGTCCCCCACCCCATAGCAGTGTGATGTGAGCAGTGGATGCTTGTTTTTTATTGAAGCAGAGTTGATTATGAATGTTGTGTTAGTTTTGGGTATACAGCAAAGTGATTGTTATATATATGTGTGTGTATGTATGTATATATATACACACATACACTTTTTCAGTCTCTCTTCCCATAAAACTTATTACAAAATATTGAGTATAGTTCCCTATGCTATACAGTAGGTCCTTGTTGTTTCTCTTTTATATATATAATGTGTATCCGATAATCCCAAATTCCTGGTTTATTCCTCCTCTCCTTTCCCCTTTGGTAAACGTAAGTTTGTTTTCTATGTCTGTTGTTCTACTTTTGTTTTGTAAATAAGTTCATTTGTATCATTTGTTAAGATTCCACATACAGATGATATCATATGATATTTGTCTTTTGCTGTCTGACTTACTTCACGAAGTATGATAATCTCTAGGATCCTGGATGTATTTCAAATTTCCTAGTAAATTAAAAAAGTAGAAAGGAACAAGTAAAGCTACCTTTACAAATATATTTTATTTACTCCAGTCCATCCAAATATGATCACTTCAACCCACCATCAAGATAATAATTAATGAGATATTTCACATTCTGATTTTGCACTAAGACTTTGAGTCTATGTGTCATTTTACACTGACATCAGGTCTCTGTCCACTCTAGGGCCTTACAGGCACTCAAGGGCCATGTGTGCTGGCCAGTAGCTACCCTGCTGGACACACAGCCTGAGCCACTCTTTCTCCAGTTTTCTCCTTCCTTCAACACCCAAGCTGTTTCTCTACCATGGCTGCCTCTCTTGTATAACTTGTAAACATCTGTCCATGGTGTTCAAAACTTTCACAAAGGCGTTGTTCTCATTACCTGCATCAGAAACACAAAGTTGCTCACTACCCATCACCGCCTTGCACATTTACAAGTGTCACCATCACAAGAGTCTCTGGAGCAGGCAGAGCTGGCTAGGATTATTTGCTTCTGTCTTGGTCCATTTGAACTGCTTGAACAAAATACTGTAAAAATGAGTGGTTTACCAACCACAGACACTTATTTCTCCCAGTCATGGAGACTCAATGTCTAAGATCAAGTGCAGCAGGGTCAGGGTTGAGTTCTCTTCAGGGTTGTGACCAGCTGGCTTCTCTTGTATCCTCACATGTTAAAACAAACGCTTAGCTCTCCATCCCCTGGCAAGGGTACCATCCCATCACGAGGGCTCTTCCCCTAACGTGTCATCCAAATCAAATCACTTCCCCAAAGTCCCACCTCCACATAGTATCATGCTGGGGATTAGCTTCAACATATGTCTCTGAAGGAGGACAAAAGCGGTATAAAGCGTCCCTCCTGGTCAATTTCTCTAAAAGCAGCATTAATAATACTAGCTAACACACAACTCTCATCAAGCACAAGCATTGTTTGAAGAACTCTACCGTATCAACAAACAATATGCTAAATGAATTTTTAAATATATATTACTGGAGGTTGTCCACTAACAGTCAAATGCCCTTGTTAAAATGGAAAAAAGGAAGCAATTTTTTTAAACCCAAGCCTTGTATGCCACATTACATGAGTTACAGACTGTGTAAGTACCCCTTCTTCTGTTAGCAGCAACAAAGAGAAAGCAGTATCAATAAACCCTTAGGCTCCAAAGAGATTGCTTTCTCTAAACATTGACCGGCATTGTTAAATTGTTGTGCCGATTACAAACAGAATCTCACATGTAGTTGAAAATCCTCATGAAGACCCTCAGGTAGTTCTTGTTTTGAGTGACAAAATGCAAGAGGTCAAAACAAAATGCAAGAGGACCCTGATCATTTGACCTCAAATTTATCATCTGACCTCAAACCCAGGTCTCTTTCTCTCTCCAATTTGTGCTTTTGTATAACAATGACCACTTGATTACTCATCTTTAAAAATGTGTGTAATCAGTTCTATCTAACCATCACCAACAGTACATATTCAGAAACCAAGAGTGCACCCTACATGATGACTATTACCGTCAATATCATAGCTGCAGCCACACTTACAGAACAGTTACTATGTTATTGTTCTAAGGGTTTGACACCTATCAACTCAATCACAAAGACTTTAAATGCTAAAATAACTTACACTTACAGATTCTTATTATCCATTCAACCCTTTTTACGTCTGTGGAGAACAGTTATATAAGAAAGAATGTTAGCTGTGGAATAAAAAAAAAAGGAATTGGATAAAAATTCAGTCCATACTTACTGGCTGTATAACTTTCAAAATGTTTCTCACTCTCTGTTCAGACCTTGTAGGGTTGTGGTGTGGAGTATGTTTAGTGCACTGAACAGAACCTGGTTTGTGATAACCCCTACATAGCATCTCTTAGTTTCAGGAGCAGCAGCAGGAGGTGAGAGATGGTGTCAAATTCATCACATAGGTAACCAGTGAGTGGGTATCCAGGATGTCTACTCAAGTCTCCTTGTTCTGAAGTGAAGTGAAGTGAAGTGAAAGTTGTTCAGTTGTGTCTGACTCGTTGCGACTCCTCAATTGTAGAGTCCATGGAATTCTCCAGGTCGGAATACTGGAGTGGGCAGCCTTTCCCTTCTCCAGGGGATCTTCCCAACCTAGGAATCGAACTGGGATTTCCTGCCTTTCAGGCAGATTCTTTACCAACTGAGCTATCAGGGAAGCCCTTGCTCTGAAGCAGTTCTTTATCCTGAGTGCCGTGTGCACTTGGCAAGGTTGACCTGGGTTTCAGGTAACTTCTAAACTCGGTAGCCAGCAGGGCTGGCAGAAGCATCTCGACACCGAGGTTTCAGTGTTTTATTACTGCCACTTTCTAAATACTCAAGTGCTACAGCGTGACAACACCTTGACTGCAACAGCCCTGACACCTAGGTGATTGAAGATTGTGTCAGAATGTGGATTTCATTTGGAATTTGAGGGATTTGTTTTTGGTTAGTTAAAGAGAGACTCTAAGCAACTATACCATAGTTTGGGAACAATAATTGCACAGGCTTAATTGCAGTCTATTTAAATAGAATTCTAAGCACTTTCCTTGAAAAATAATGGACTCAACTTTGCAGCCCTTAATTCTATTTCTGCTTCAGAATCAAGAGCTTTTAATGAGCTTCTTTTCTGACTAAATCTGTGTGGGTAAATTCCTAGATTGAGGCTATAAACTTCTGATGAGCAGAGGAATAAAAGCACAAACACCCTGTTCATTGTGCTTAAGGGATTCATATTTCATTTAGAACCCTGAATACACATCCAAGCCAAATCATATTATTTTTGGCACTTCAGAAACAGAAACTAATAATGTACATGTTTCAAGTGTCCAACTGCATGCTCATAAATTAATTTTTTTATGAAAATAGAGGCAACTAATTCAAGCTACTGGGCCACCATATTTAGAAGAAATTGTATTTGAAACATTGACAATGTTCTATTATTTTAATTTTTATATTTTGGAGGTGACATGCTTATATAACATGCTTTTACATACAGGAACAAGATTTACCTTTAAAACATGCGGGAGATAGTTTCTTATTTAAGAAGATGCTACAAATCCTCTTTAACCTTGTGTGGTGTAAAATGTTTGTGTCCCTCCAAAATTTACATAATGAAATCCAGCCTCCCAATGTGATGGTATTCAGTAGTGAGATCTTTGGGAGTAAATCAGATCATAAGAATAGCGATCTCAAGAAAGGGATTAGTTTAAACCTTAGAAGATCTCATCACATACACAAAAAAAGTTGTAACTATATGGTGATAAATGTTAACTAAACTTATTGTCATTATCATTGCACAATATATGCATATATTGAATCATGTTGTATATCTAAAACATATAATGTAAATGTCAATCATACCTCAGCTTAAAAAAAAAGTGTGGGATTAGTACCCTTGTAAAAAGGACCCCAGAGAGCTCTCCCACTCTCTTTCTGCCCTACAAGGATACAATGAGAAGTCAGAAGTCAGCAACCCAGAAGAGGGCTCTCACGAAACACCAAATCTGCTGGCACCAGCCTTCAGAATCTTGACAAATAAAGTTTTTATTTATATTACCCACTATTGGTTACTTTGGTGTAGTAGTCTAAAGGGTAGCAGAATATGCCACCTAAAAATATATCACTTTGACATAAGGATTATTTCAAGCTAGAGGCACTTGAAAGCCGGCAGATAGAAGGGAGACCCTCTAATCTGCCCCCCTTTCTTCCTGAAAGAAGGAGATAAATCTCCCTTGTGAAAGATGTATTCCCTATACCAGTAGAAAGGAGACATTCTTATTACCAGAGACGAGGAGCTGAGGTTGAGGAAATCTGTACCAACAGACCTTGGGAAAATAATTGGGATCTTCCGTTAGCATCCCCACATACAAGCCTCTCTGTCCAAGCTAGTATAAAAGCTTCGTTTTGCCACTTCTTTGAGATCATCATGGGCTGCCATGTCACATAAAACTTACACATTAACTTTGTTTTCTCCCTCTTTTCCTGCTAATTTTGTTTCTTTCCAGTCTGTTTTATGCCTATTTAATTCTCAGGGTCAGCCAGAGACCCTACATGTTGCCTCCCCCACAGTTTCTGGACAATGAGGGTGCTACCTTCAGAGCCTGGGATGCCCCATGTCTCAAGGGGCTTGTGGGGAGGGGTCCTGGGAGAACTGACCAAAGCTGGCAGAACATAAAAATTCTTAAAAGTCACCAGTCCAGGTTGGATGCATGAGACAAGTGCTCGGGCCTGGTGCACTGGGAAGACCCAGAGGGATCGGGTAGAGAGGGAGTTGGGAGAGGGGGTCGGGATGGGGAATACATGTAAATCCATGGCTGATTCATGTCAATGTATGACAAAAACCACTACAATATTGTAAAGTAATTAGCCTCCAACTAATAAAAATAAATGAAAAAAAAAAGGTCAGCTCTCCCAAGTCTCTAGCACTGATCAAGAGGGAAGAGTTTTCTTCTTGTCCTTTCTGTTCCATGGTCAGATTGGCAGGAGAAAAACATTTGTAAAAATAATTAATTCTCTGCATTGCAACTCTTGTGAGTTTTGTTTTGGGTGCCCAGAGATGACCGATCCTTTCCCTCTCAGGGACATTTTCCTCTATGTGTGTTTTATGTACTGAAAGCTTGATGGGCTTTACACTTGTCAATGGTCAGAGTGAAGGCCCCAAGAATGGGCAGGGCAGAATATGGCGGCACTCCATTGGCCGCTGGCATCCTACTGCAGTTAGGAGTCCTCTGGGAGCTTTGCCTAAGTCTTTGTTTTGGCTGCCAGTGGGAGTAGCTCTGAACCCTGAGAGGGCTGCATCTTTTGCATTATCTTTGGGGTTGGCTCATGGGATCACAGGGAAGCCATTGAAAGCCTTATTGGTTTTAAGCCATAAAAAGGTTTCTTGACCTGGAGTCATATTGAAATAGATATATCTTGCAAGATTTGAACTTTTGTATCTCAAACAACTTATTAGAGGTCTGCCATCCTAAACAAGGGGCTTCTCACATGGTGCTAGTGGTAAAGAACCTGCGTGCCAATGCAGGAAACATAAGAGACACCTGTTCGATCCCTGGGCCGGGAAGATCCCTTGGAGAAGGAAATGGCAAGCCACTCCAGTATTCTCACCTGGAGATTCCCTTGGACAGAGGAGCCTGGTGGACTGCAGTCCACAGGGTGGCAGAGAGTCAGCTGGACATGACTAAAGCAACTTAGCACACATGCATGGACGTCCTGAACAAATGACCTATAGTTCCTTATGGGAAGATCAGACTGAAGGGGAAAAAAGTAGGCAAAGATGAGCATCAACTCATATAAATTAGTAAATATGTTTCTCTATTTATACCTAACTCATAAGTGTGTGTTCAGCCACTCAGGCTTGTCCAACTCTTTGCGACCCTATGGACTAGAGCCTGCCAGGCTCCTCTCTCCATGGGATTATCCCAGCAAAAATACTAGAGTAGGTTCCCATTTCCTCATCTGGGGGATCTTCCCAACCCAGAGATAGAGCCCACATCTGTGGCTCCTGCCCTGGCAGGTGGATTCTTTACCACTGAGCGGCTTGAGAAGCCCTAAGAAAAATAAGAGCTAAAGTATTCATATAAATCTCAGAAACATAGAAATAAATCCCAATGTTTTTCAAGTTTGTGGGGTCTGGGATAATTTTCAATAAATAAAAGCTAGTTTAGGTTGGGATCAAGATGGCAAAGGAGTGAAGCAGAGCTCACCTTTCTCCGCAGAAACATTGAAAATACATCTACAAGTGGAATGATTCACACAGAACAGCTACTGAATGCTGCCAGAAGACCTCAGATGTATAAAAAGACAAGAAAACCTCTATGTAACTAAATAGGACAAAAGGGAAAAGAAAAAGAAGGAGTCCCTGTGCCCTGGGGAGGGAGCTATAGAAAAAGGAAAGATACCCACCCCCTGGGAAGGCCCCTCACCAGTGTCGAAATTAGACTGGACAGAGGGGGAGCTCAGAGCCTAAGAAGGGAGGGCGCAACTGGTTTGTGAGCAGCAAAACATATAAGGAATCAACAGCAAAGAAGGAACCAATAGCAAAATAACTGAGGCAGAAGAATGGAAAAATGACTTGGAAGATAGAGTGGTGGAAATCTCTGCATGGAAAAGAATAAAGGAAACATAATGAAAAGAAATGAGGACAGTCTCAGAGATCTCTGGGACAACATGAGTTGCACCAACATTTGAATTATAGGGATCCCAGAAGAAGAAGAAGAAAAAGAGAAAGGGCCTGAGAAAATAGTTAAGGAGATCATAGTTAGAAACTTCCCAAATATGGGAAAAGAAATAGTCAACCAGGTCCAGGAAGTGTAGAGATTTCCATACAGGTTAAACCAAGGAAGAAAATGCTGGAACAAACATTAATCAAATTAACAAAAATTAAATACAAAGACAAAATATTAAAAGCAACAAGGTTCATAAAAATAATAAGTAAAGTAAATAAATAAATGCAACAAAAGAAAAGCAATAAATAACATACAGGGGAATCTTCATAAGGTTATCGGCTGACTTTTCAACAGGAGTTCTGCAGGCCAGAAGGGAGTGGCAGGATATATTTAAAATGATGAAAGGGAAAAATCTACAACCAAGAACATGCTACCCAGTGAGGCTTCCACCGAGATTCCACAGAAAAATCAAAAGCTTTACAGACAAGCAAAAGTTAAGAGAATGTAGCAACACCAAACCACCTTTACAACAATTGCTCAAGTAACTTCTCCAGGCAAGAAACAAAAGAGAACAAGAGATGAAGGGAAGAAAAAAGACCTCCCAAAACAATTAAGAAAATGGCAATAGGAACATATATATCAATAATAACTTAAATGTAAATGGATTAAATGCTCCAGCCAAAACACATAGGTTGGCTGAATGGATACAAAAACAAGTCCCCTATATGTGCTGTCTACAAGAGACCCATTTCAGAACTAGGAACACATACAGACTGAAAGCGAGGGGATGGAGAAAGATATTTCATGTAAATAGAAGTCAAGAGGAAGTTGGAGTAGTAATACTCATATCAGACAAAATAATCTTTAAAATACAGACTGTTACAAGAGACAAGGAAGGACACTGTATAATGATTAAGGGATCAATCAAAGAAGAAAATATAACAATTGAATTATTTATGCACCCAATATAGAAGCACCTCAATACAAAAGATTGGAGAAGGCAATGGCAGCCCACTCCAGTACTCTTGCCTGGAAAATCCCATGGATGGAGGAGCCTGGTAGGCTGCAGTCCATGACGTCACTAAGAGTCGGACACGACTGAGCGACTTCATTTTCACTTTTCACTTTCATGCATTGGAGGAGGAAAAGGAAACCCACTCTAGTATTCTTGCCTGGAGAAACCCAGGGACGGGGGAGCCTGGTGGGCTGCCATCTGTGGGGTGGCACAGAGTTGGACACAACTGAAGCGACTTAGCAGCAGCAGCAATACAAAAGATAAATGCTAACAGCCAAAAAAGGGGAAATCAACAGTAACAAAATAACAGTGGGGCACTTTAACACTCCACTTACACCAATGGACAAATCATCCAAACAGAAACTTAATAAGAAAATACAAGCCTTAAATGACACATTAGAACATATAGACTTAATTAATATTTATAGGACAATCTATCCAAAAGCAGGAGACTAAACTTCCTACTCAAGTGCAACACGGAACATTCTCCAAGATAGATCACATCTTGGGTCACAGATCAAGTCTCAATACATTTAAGAAAATTGATATCGTAATCCAGCATCTTTTCTGACCACAACACGATGAGATAAGTAATCAATTACAGCGGGGAAAACGGAAAGAAACAGACACATGGAAGCTAAACAATATACTACTAAATACCAATGGATCACGAAAGAAATCAAAGAGAAAATTTTAAAATACCTAGAGACAAATGAGAATGAAAATGCAATGACCCAAAACCTATGGGATGCAGCAAAAAATAGTTCTAAGAGGTAAGTTCATATCAATATAATCTTACCTCAAGAATTAAGAAAAATCTCAAACAACCCAACCTTATGCCTAGAGCAACAAGAGAAAGAAGAACAAAGCCCGAATTTAATAGAAGGAAAGAAATCATAGAGTCAGAGCAGAAATAAATGAAAAACAAAGAAATAATGGCAAAGATCATTGAAACTAAAAGCTCATTCTCTGAGAAGATAAATTTGGTAAACCTTTAGCCAGACTCATTGAGGAAAAAAAAAAGAGGACTCAAATCAATAAAATTAGAAATGAAAAAGGAGAAGTTAAAACTGACACCACAGAAGTGTAAAGGATCATAAGAGACTACTACAAACAACTGTATCCTAATAAAATGAACAACATGGAAGCAATGGCCAAATTCTTAGAAAGATACAATCTTCTCTAAACTGAACCAGCAAGAAATAGAAAATATTAAAAGACTGATCACAAGCAATGAAATTGAAACTGTGACTGATAATCTTCCAACAAACAAAAGTCTAGGAAAAGATGGCTTCACAGGCAAATTCTATCAAACATTTAGATAAGGATTAACACTCATTCTTTTCAAATTCTTCCAAAAGATTGCAGAAGAAGGAACACTACTAAGCTCATTCTATGAATCCACCATCACCCTGATACCAAAACTAGACAAAAATATCCACCAAAAAAAATTATTACAGGCCATTATTACTGTTGAACTTAGACACAAAAATTCTCAACAAAATCCTAGCAAACAGAATCCAACAGTACATCAAGAGGATTATACACCATCATCAAGTAGGGTTTATCCCAGGGATGCAAGGATTCTTCAATATATACAAATAAATCAATGTGATATACCATATTATGAAATTGAGGAAAGAAAACCCATATGATCATCTCAACAGATACAGGAAAACCTTTGATAAAATTCAATATCCTTTTATGATAAAAGCTCTCCAGAAAGTGGGCATACAGGGAACATACTTCAACATGATAGAGGCCATCTATGACAAACCCACAGCAAACATCATTTTCAATGGTGAAAAACTGAAAGCATTTCCTCTAAAATCAGCAATAAGACAAAGATGTACACTCTCACCACTATTATTCAATATAGTTTTGGAAGTCCTAGCCACAGAAATCAGAGAAAAAAATTAAAGTAATACAAATTTAAAAGAGGAAGTAAAACTATCACTGTTTGCAGATGACATGATGCTATACATAGAAAACCCCAAAGATGCTACTGAAAACTACTAGAGCTCATCAATGAATTTGGTAAAATTATAGGATACAAAATTAATACACAGAAATATCTTGCATTCCTATACACTAAAAACAAAAGATCAGAAAGAGAAACTAAAGAAACAATCCCATTTACCATCGCAACAAAAAGAATAAAATACCTAGGAATAAATCTACCTATGGAGGCAAAAGACCTGTACTCAGAAAACTAAAAGATACTGATGAAAGGAATCAAGGACAACATCAAGAAAGGGAGAGATATACCATGTTGATTCACCATAGTCAAAAATAAACTCAAAGTGGAATAAAGCCCTAAATGTAAGAATGAACACTATGAAACTCTTTCAGGAGAACATAAGCAGAACATTCCTTGACAGAAATCACAGTGAGATCTTTTCTGAACCACATTCTAGAGTAATGAAGATAAAAACAAGAATAAACAAATAGGATCAAATTAAAAGCTTTTGCACAGCAAAGGAAAACAATAAACAAAATGAAAAGACAGTCCTCAGAATGGAAGAAAATATTTGCAAACAAAACTACTGACAAAAGATTAATCTTCAAAATATACAGACAACTCATGCAGCTCAACATCAAAAAACAAACAAACCTGAGAAAAAATGTCCAAATAGACATTTCTCCAAAGAAGACATGCAGATGGCCGACAAACACATGAAACAGTGCTCAACATCACTAACTATTAGAGAAATGCAAGTCAAAATTATAATGAGGTACCAACTCACACCAGTCAAAATGACCATCATCAAAAAATCCATAAACAATAAATGCTGGAGAGGGTGTAGAGAAAAGGGTACCCTCCTACACTGTTGATGGAAATGTTAACTGGTACATCCACTATGGAGAATAGTATGGAATTTCCTTCAAAAACTAAAAATAGAGCAATCATGTGACCCAGTAATCCCACTACTGGGCATACATCCTGAGAAAACCATAATTCAAAAAGATACATGCACCCCAATGTTCATTGCAGCACTATTTACAATAGCCAGGACATGGAAGCAACCTCAATGTCCATCAACAGGAGAAAGAATAAAGAAGGTGTGATACATATGTGTGTGCATGTTTACACAATGGAATATTACTCAGCCATAAAAAAGAACAAATAATGCCATTTGCAGCAACATGGATGAACCAAAGATTGTCATATTGAAGTCAGACACAGAAAGACAAATATCATATGATATCTCATATGTGGACTCTTACCAAAAAAAATAGTACAAATGAACTCATTTACAAGACAGAAGTAGAGTCACAGATGTAGATAAGAAACTTATGGTTACCAGGGAATAAGAGAGGCAGGGATAAATTGGGAGCATAGAGAACCTACTGTGAAGCACAGGGAACTCTACTCAATACCTTGTAAGGGTCCATATGGGAAAAGAATCTTTGAAACAAAGAGTAGCTCTTCAGCCCTAACCTGTGCGCCGCCGTCGCCGTCATGCTAGGCGCCGCTGTCCGCCGCTGCTCTGTAGCTGCAGCCGCCGTCGCCCGGGCCAGCCCTCGAGGCCTCCTGCACCCCACTCCGGCCCCCGGTCCCGCCGCCGCTGTCCAGTCACTTCGCTGCTACTCCCATGGGTCACATGAGACAGGCGAGGAGTTTGATGCTCGCCGGGTGACATACTTCAATAAGCCAGATACTGATGCTTGGGAGTTGTGTAAAGGGATGAACACACTTGTTGGCTATGACCTGGTTCCAGAACCCAAAATCATTGATGCTGCTTTGCTGGCATGCAGACGTTTAAATGATTTTGCTAGTGCCGTTCGCATCCTAGAGGTTGTAAGGGCAAAGCAGGACCTCATAAGGAAATCTACCCCTATGTCATCCAGGAACTTAGACCAACTTTGAATGAACTGGGAATCTCCACTCCAGAGGAACTGGGCCTTGACAAAGTGTAAACCCCATGGGTAAGATGGGCTTCCCAAGGACTTACTGATAATGCTACTTGATTGTAAACAGTCACCTGGAAATACTGATGATAACATATTACCTTATTCGAACAAGTTTTCCTTTGTTGAGTACCAAACCATGTAATGTAACTTGGACTTTAATAAAAGGGAAATGAGTTTGAACTGAAAAAAAATAAATAAAACAAAGAGTAGTATATGTACATATAACTGATTCACTTTGCTATACACCTGATACTAACAAAACATGGTAAATCAACTATACTCCAATAAAATTTTTCTAAAAGGCCAGATTAAGTTTGTTGGCTTAATAAAAATAGGCATGACTTCAGAGTTGTCCACGTTAAACATACTGCAGTCATGCAAATTTTTCTACCTAGGTTTACTAGTCAAACAAGCTTATGTTATCTCTATTAGATGTTGAAGATTGTAAAATTATAAATTCAACATAAGACTTAAACATAAAATAAAAAATAAATTATGAATGTATTTCAAGAAAGGCAATAAAAAAGGTTTAGGAAGAGCCATATGTTCCAACTTTTAGATTTTTTGCTTCTCTGTGTGGGTTTTTTTCATACTTTTCTGATTAGTCTACAGGAAAAGCAACTCAAGATGACGGATAGCTTTCCTTAATGTCTCATGAAATTTTGATGAGCAATTCAAGCACAGTTTGCTAAAAAACAAATGAATTAAATGGATGTAAATGGGATAAAAGTATATAAATGTATATAAAAGTATATAATAGAAGTATAAATACTTTTATATATATATAAGTATATATATATAAGTATAAATACTTATATAAAAGTATATAATAATTGTTTTATAAAATATGTTAAAAATAATTTCAAAACCTTTTTGGTATCTTAAAACCTCAAAGTTAACACTAACAAGTTAAATGATGGATATTCATTGACTATCAAGGCCCTTTCCAGATACCATAAAATACTGAAACATTAATTTCTAAACTTAAGTTTATCTATTCTTGACTTCTTAAGCTTTACAGAGCCAAAGGATATTTGAGTCTGCTGATATGTATATTTATTTTGTCACATGGAAAATTTGTATTAGGGAAAAAATGTACCTACAAATTATGAGATGATATATTCATAAAATATATTCATTTGCTATAGAATGCTAGTATTATGATAGGCAATCAATAAATATAAAGGAAATTACTAGAAACTAGAAAGGTGAAAGGAAAGTAGTATGTATTTTTAATTAAAAAATGGGGGGAGAAGGCATGAGATATGAATGACTTGTTTCTGTTAAGGAAAAAAAAAGACTAATTTTGTCCTAAAATAAAGTGACTGGTTGTTCCAGGCCCAAGAAACAAGAAATGAAAATGATTAGCACAAAATCTAAATGGATATATTTAGGAATTTGCAGAAGATCTATGGGGGAAAAGTTTTTTATGTTGCAAGGTCAAAGATGACTCAGATGAAATGGATTTATTTATGAGTTTTCTAAATGAGCTCAATAATATGCTGATAAAAAGCTAGTATCTCATTTGCTCTCAGTTAAAATGAAAAAGTTGCAGCTCTGCTTGGTGGGGGATCAAGACAATGGAGTAGGAAGACCCTGAACTCATCTTCTTTATGGTAACACCAAAACTGCAACTACTTACAGAACAACTATCTATTCCCTGAATACTAGAAGAAAGATGCAGGGGAGCAAGAAGACCTGGTAGGAGGAGTGCAGATGTGGTTTTTTGGGTCAGCAACCCACAAATGGAGGGAAACCACAACCATCACCATCCTTACTGAGAGTGAGGAGCCTGGGGCTCCCAACATGGAGAATGAGCCCCCAGAAAGTCCAGCTTTGAAAACACATAGGATTTGGGGTTGAGTGAGCAGAACAGTAGGCAACAGACTGTGCTCTTAAAGGGCATGTGCAAAATCTCACATGCCCCAAGTCCCAGCACGGATGCAATGGTTTGACAGGAGCCTGAGTCACTCTCATTTACTGATCTTGCAGGCAGTCCTTCAGAGGCCGGAGGCATGTGGGATCCCCCTAGGAAATGAGATGCTGGCAGCAACCATTTGGGGGATCTCATTCAACCATGATAGCACCAGCACTGGTTAGAGCTATTTCTTATTTAGTTTTTTTCTTTTTAATTTTTTTGGCTGTCATGCACTGTATGCAGGTATCTTTGTTCCCCGACCAGAAATTGAACCTACACCCCCTGCACTGGAAGCAGGGAGTCTTAACCATTGGACAACTAGGAAATTCCTCATTTTATTTTTAATTGAAGTATACTTAATTTATAATATCATGTTATTTTCAGATATATAGCACAGAGATTTAGCTATATATATATATATATATATATATATATATATATATATATATGTAGATAGATATGTTGAAACTAATGTATTAACTTCAGGTAGACATCACAGTAATTTTGTCATTATATATATATAATATGAAATATATATAAAGTAATCTGAAAAGAATATATATATATATTATTTTTAGATTATCTTCCCTTTTAGGTTATTCAAAATATTGAGTATACTTTCTTGTGCTATACAGTAGGTTCTTGTTGGCCATCTACTTTTTAAATTTATTTATTTTTTAATTGAAGGATAATTGCTTTGCAGAATTCTGCTGTTTTCTGTCAAATCTCAACATGAATCAGCCATAGGTATACATATATCCTCTCCCTTTTGAAACTCCCTCCCATCTCCCTCCCCATCCCACCCCTCTAGGTTGATACAGAGCCCCTGTTGGAGTTTCCTGAGACATACAGCAAATTCCCGTTGACTCTCTATTTTACATATGATAATGTAAGTTTTCATGTTACTCTTTCCATAATATCTCATCCTCTCCTCCCCTCTCCCCATCTCCATATGTCTATTCTCTATGGCTGTTTCTCCATTAATGCCCTGTAAATAAATTCTTCAGTACCATTTTAGATTCCATATATATGCATTAGAATATGATATTTATCTTTCTCTTCCTGACTTACTTCACTCTGTATAATAGGTTCTAGGTTCATCCACCTCATTGGAACTGATGCAAATGCATTCCTTTTTATGGCTGAGTAATATTCCATTGTGTATATGTACCACAACTTCTTTATCCATTCATCTGTTGATGGACATCCAGGTTGCTTCCATGTTCTAGCTATTGTAAATAGTGCTGCAATGAACAATGGGATATATGTGTCTTTTTTGATTTTGATTTCCTCAGGGTATATGCCTAGGAGCGGGATTGCTGGGTCATATGGTGGTTTTGTTCCAAGTTTTTAAAGGAATGTCCATACAGCCTTCCACAGTGGCTGGATCAATTTACACTCCCACCAACAGTGTAAGAGGGTTCCCTTCTCTCCACACCCCCTCCAGCATTTATTGTTTGCAGACTTTTTGATGATGGTCATTCTGACTGGTTTGAGGTGATATCTCATTGTAGTTTTGATTTGCATTTCTCTAATAGTGGGGGATGTTGAGCATATTTTCATGTTCTTGCTAGGCATCTGTATGTCTTCTTTGGAGAAATGTCTGTTTAGGTCTTTTTTCTACTTTTTGATTGGGTTGTTTTTCTGGCATTGAGTTGTATGAGCTGCTTGTATATTTTGGGAACTAACCCTTTTTCAGTTGTTTCATCTGCTATTATTTTCTCTCATTACAAGGGTTGTCTTTTCACCTTGCCTATCATATCCTTTGCTGTGCAAAAGCTTTTAAGTTTAATCATGTCCCACTTGTTTACTTTTCTTTTTATTTCCATTACTCTAGGAGGTGGGTCATAGAGGATCTGCTTTGATTTATGTCATCAAGTGTTCTGCCTATGTTTTCCTCTAACAGTAAAACAGTTTCTGGTCTTACATTTAGGTCTTTGATCCATTTCAAGGTTATCTTTGTGTATGATGTTAGGAAGTGTTGTAATTTCAGTCTTTTACATGTGGCTGTCCAGTTTTCCAAGCATCTCTTATTGAAGAGGCTGTCTTTCCCCCATTGTATATTCTTGCCTCCTTTGTCAAAAATAAGGTACCCATATGTGCATGGGTTTATTTCTGGGCTTTCTATCTTGTTCCATTGGTCTGTATTTCTGTTTTTGTGCCAGTACCATACTGTCTTCATGACTGTAGCTTTGTAGTATAATCTGAGGTCAGGAAGATTGATTCCTCCAGCTCCATTCTTCTTTCTCAAGACTACTTTGTCTATTCAAGGTCTTTTGTGTTTCCATATGAATTGTGAAATTTTTGTTCTAGTTCTGTGAAAAATACCACTGGTAATTTTATAGGAATCACATTGAATCTGTAGATTGCATTTGGTAGTATACTTATTTTCATAATATTGATTCTTCCTACCCAGGAATGTGGAATCTCTCTATATCTGTTTATGCCATCTTTGATTTCTTTCATCAGTGTCTTATAATTTTCTGAATACAGTTCTTTTGTCTCCTTAGATAGGTTTATTCCTAGATATTTAATTCTTTTTGTTGCAATGATGAATGGGATTGATTCCTTAATTTCTCTTTCTGATTTTTCATTGTTAGTATATAGAAATGCAAGTGATTTCTGTGTATGGATTTTGTATCCTGCAACTTTCCTAAATTCACTTGTTAGCTCTAGTAATTTTCTGATACTATCCTTAGGATTTTATACATACAGCATCCTGTAATCAGCAAATAGTGGGAGCTTTACTTCTTTTCCAATCCAGATTCCTTTTATTTCTTTTTCTTCTCTAATTGCTATAGCTAGGCCTTCCAAAACTATGTTGAATAATAGTGGTGAAAGTGGACACCCTTGTCTTGTTCCTGATCTTATAGGAAATGCTTTATGTTTTTCACCATTGAGAATAATGTTTGTTGTGGGCTTATCATATATGGCCTTTGCTATGTTGAGGTGGATTCCTTCTATGCCCATTTTTTGAAGAGTTTTAATCATAAGTGGATGCTAAATTTTGTCTCTTTTTCTTCATCTGATATTATCATGTGGTTTTATCCTTCAATTTGTTAATATAGTGTATCACATTGATTGATTTGTCTATATTGAAGAATCCTTGCATCCCTGGAATAAACCCAAGTTGCTCATGCTGTGTGGGCTTTTTAATGTGCTGCTGGATTTTGTTTGCTAAACTTTTGTTGAGGATTTTTGCATCTATGTTCATCAGTGATATTGGCCTGTAGTTTTCTTGTTGTGTGTTGTCTTTGTCTGGTTTTGATATCAGGGTGATGGTGGCCTCATAGAATGAGTTTGGAAGTGTTCCTTCCTCTGTAATTTTTTGAAAGCATTTTAAAAGGATAGGCATTAACTCTTCTCTAAATGCTTGGTAGAATTCACCTCTGAAGCCATCTGGTCCTGGGCTTTTGTTTTTTGGGAGATTTTTGATCACAGGTTCAATTTCAGTGCTTGTAATTGG
The DNA here is from genome assembly GCF_019320065.1 of Cervus canadensis. Taxonomy (NCBI): domain Eukaryota; kingdom Metazoa; phylum Chordata; class Mammalia; order Artiodactyla; family Cervidae; genus Cervus; species Cervus canadensis. The sequence goes on from NC_057405.1 coordinate 25,555,246, forward strand.
GTTGTTCATAATGTCTATTTCTTCCTGGTTCAGTTTTGAAAGATTGAACTTCTCTAAGAATCTGTCCATTGCTTCCAGGTTATCCATTATATTGCCATATAGTTGTTCAAAATAGTCTCTTATAATCCTTTGTATTTCTGCATTGTCTGTTGTAACTTCTTTTTCATTTCTAATTTTGTTGATTTGATTCTTCTCTCTTTTTTACTTGATGAGTCTGGCTAAAGGTTTGTCAATTTTGTTTATCTTCTCAAAGAACCAGCTTTTAGTTTTATTAAATCTCTACTACTGTTTCTTTCATTTCTTTCTGCTCTGATCATTATGATTTCTTTCCTTCTTCTAAGTTTTGGGGTGTTTTGTTCTTTTTTTCCCAGTTGTTTTAGGTGTAAAATCAGGTTGTCTATTTGATGTTTTTCTTGTTTCTTGAGGTAGGACTGTATTGCTATAAATTTCCCTCTTAGAACTGCTTTTGCTTCATCCCATAGGTTTTGAGTTGTCATGTTTTCATTGTCATTTGTTTCTAGGATTTTTTTTTATTTCCCTTTGGATTTATTTTTGTTATTTAGAAACATATTGTTTAATCTCCATGTGTTTGTGTTTTTTACAGTTTGTTTTTTTCTTGTAATTGATATATAATCTCATAGCATTGTGGTCAGAAAAGATGCTTGTTATGATTTCAATTTTCTCACTTTCAGTATATATGTGTCTTTAGGTCTGAAGTGGGTTTCTTGTAGACTGCATATATATAGGTCTTATTTTTGTATCCATTCAGCCAGTCTGTGTCTTTTGGTTGGAGCATTTAATCCATTTACATTTAAAACATTTGTTGATATATATGTTCCTACTGCCATTTTCTTAATTGTTTGGGGTTTGTTTTTGTGTATCTTTATCTTCTATTTCCTGACTACATAAGTCACTTTAACATTTGTTGTAAAGCTGGTTTGGTGGTGCTGAATTCTCTTAACTTTTGCTTGTCTGAAAAGCTTTTGATTTCTCCATTAGTTTTCAATGTGATCCTTGCTGGGTAGAGTAATTTTGGTTGTAGATTTTTCCCTTTCAGTACTTTAAATATATCCTGCCATTCCCTTCTAGCCTGCAGAGTTTCTGCTGAAAGATCAGCTGTCAAATGTAGGGGGTTTTCCTTGTATGTTACTTGTTGCTTTTCCTTTGCTGCTTTTAATATTCTTTCTTTCTGTTTAATCTTTTATAGTTTGATTAATACGTGTCCTGGTGTGTTTCTCCTTGGGCTTATCCTGTATGGGACTCTTCATACCTCTTGGACTTGATTGACTATTTCCTTTTCCATATTAGGGAAATTTTCAACTATAATCTCTTCAAAAATTTTCTCATACCCTTTATGTTTCTCTTCTTCTTCTGGGACCCTTTTGATTCGATTGTTGGTGCATTTGATATTGTCCCAGAGGTCTCTGAGACTATCCTCAGTTCTTTTCATTCTTTTTAATTTATTCTGCTCTTCAGCAGTGATTTCCACCATGTTACCTTCCAGCTCACTGATCTGTTCTGCTTCATATATTCTGCTATTGATTTCTTCTAGAGTATTTTTAATTTCAGTAATTATGTTGTTTGTCTCTCTATGTTTATTCTTTAATTCATCTAGGTCTTTGTTGATTCTTACATTTTCTCCATTCTGTTTTCAAGGTTTTTGATCATCTTTACTGTCATTATTCTGAATTCTTTTTCAGGTAGTTTGCCTGTTTCTTCATTTTTTTGGACTTGTGTGTTTCTAGCTTGTTCCTTCGTTTGTGCAGTACTTCTCTGCCTGTTCATAATTTTTTTAAACTTACTGTGTTTGAGGTCTCCTCTTCCCAGGCTTCAAGGCTGATTCTTTCTTCCTTTTGGTTTCTGCCCTCTAAGATTGGTCCAGTGGTTTGTGTAGGTTTTGTAAGGGTGAGACATGTGCTGAGTTTTGTTTTGTTTTGTTTTTTTCCTCTGATGGGCAGGGCTGAATGAGGTGATAATCCGTTCTTCTGATGTTTGTATTTTTGCCTTCTTTGTTGTTTGGATGAGGCATCCTGCACAGGGTGCTACTGGTAATTGGGTGGTGCCAGGTCTTGTATTCAAGTGGCTTCCTATGTGGGAATTCTCACTATTTTATATTGCCTAGGGTTATGAGTTCTCTGGTAGTGTAGGGTGTTGGCATGAGTGCTCCCACTCCAAAGGCTCAGGGCTTGATCTCTGTCTGAAGCGAGGTCCTGAAGCAAGTGACACCTCATTGCGTGCAGTGGGTGCAGGAGCAGTCATCTATTTTCATATATAGTATTCTCTATCTGCTAATCCCAAACTCCTAATTTATCCCTTCCCCCACATTCCTTTCCCTTTTGGTAAAGATAAGTTCTTTTTTCATGCCTGTGAGTTTCTGTTCTGTAAATAAGTTCATTTGTATCATTTTTTAGATTCTACATATGTGTTATCATATATTTATTTTTCTCTGTCTTACTTCACTTAGTATGATAATTTCTAGGTTTATGTTGTGGGAAATTGCATTATTTTATTCTTTTACAAGGTTGAGAAATATTCCATTGTATATATGTACCACATCTTTATCCATTCCTCTGTGGATGGACACTTGGGTTTCTTCATATATTGGCTATTGTGAATAGTGCTGCAGTGAACACTGGGGTACATGTATTTTTTAAATTATGGTTTTCTGTGTATATATATATGCCAAGGAGTGGGAATGCAAAGTCATATGCTAGCTCTGTTTTTAGTTTTTAAAGCAAATTCCATACTATACTCCACAGTGGCTGTACAAATTTATATTCCCACCAACAGAGTCAGACGATTTCCTTTTCTCCACATGCTGTCCAGCATTTATTTGTAGATTGTTTTGATGATGACTATTCTGACTGGTGTGAGGTGACACTTTATTGTAGTTTTGATTTGCATTTCTCTCATAATTATCAATGTTGAGCATATTTTCATGTGTCTTTTGACCATCTGTATGTCTTCTTTGGAGAAGTATCTGTTTAGATCTTCTGCCCATTTTTTTATTAGGTTCTTTGATTTTTTTGACAATGAACTGTATAAACTGTTTTATATATTTTGGAGATTAATCCTTTGTCAGTTGCTTCATTTGCAAATATTTTCTCCCATTCTGAGGATTGTCTTTACATCCTGTATATGGTTTCCTTTTCAGTGCAAAGCGCTTAAGTTTAATTAGATCCCATTCACTTATTTTTGCTTTTATGTCCATTACTATAGGAGAAGGAGCCAAAAAAATCTTGCTGCAATCTATGTCAAAGACAGTCTTATGTTTTCCCATATGAGTTTTAAAGAATCTAGTCTTACATTTAGGTCTTTAATCCATTTTGTGTTTATTTTTATGTATGTGTTAGGGAGTGTTCTAATTTCATTCTTTTATAACTAGTTGTCCAGTTTTCCCAGCACCACTTATTGAAGAGGCTATCTTTTCTCCATTATATATTCTTGCATTCTTTGTCATAGATTAATTGACCATAGATTCATGGGTTTATTTCTGGGCTTTCTATCCTCTTCCATTGATCTATTTCTGTTTTTGTGCCAGTAGCATACTGTTATGATTATTCTAGCTCCATAGTGTAGTCTGAAGTCAAAGAACCTGATTCCTCTGGTTCCGTTTTTCTTTCTCAAGATTGCTTTGGCTATTCTGCATCTTTTGTTTTCCCATACAAATAGTAAAATTATCTTTTCTAGTTCTGTGAAAAATAAAATTGGTAAATTGATAGTGATTGCATTGTATCTGTATATTTCTTTGGGGAGTATAGTCATTTTGACAATATTGAAGACTTGAACAATATTGACTCTTCCAATCCAATGACATAGTATATCTTTGCAACTATTTGTGTCATCTTCAACTGCTTTCATCAGCATCTTATAATTTTCAGAGTACAGGTCTTCTGCCTCCTCAGGTAGGTTTATTCCTAGGTATTTAATTCTTCTTGATGAGATACTAAGTGGCCTTTTTTCTATAATTTCTTTTCTCATTGTCAGTGTATAGAAATACAACTGATTTCTATGCATTAATTTTTCAAATTTACTAAGTTGACTAATGAGCTCTAGTAGTTTTTCTGGTCACAACTTTGTTGTTGTTGTTCAGTCAGTCAGTCATGTCTGACTCTTTGCGACCTCATGAATTGCAGCACATCAGGCTTCCCTGTCCTGCACTATCTTCAGGAGCTTGCTCAAACTCATGTCCATCGAGTGGGGGATGCCATCCAACCATCCCATCCCCTGCTGTCCCCTTCTCCTCCAACCCTCAATCTTTCCCAGCATCAGGGTCTTTCAAAATGAGTTGGCTCTCACATCAAGTAGGCCAAAGTATTGGAGCTTCAGCATCAGCATCAGTCCTTCCAATGAATATTCAGGGCTGATTTCCTTTAGGATGGACTGGTTGGATCTCCTAGCAGTCCAAGGGACTCTCAAGATCTTCTCCAGCATCACAGTTCAAAAGCATCAATTCTGCAGTTTCAGCCTTCTTTATGGTCTGACTCTCACATCTGTACATGACTACTGGAAAAACCATAGCTTTTACTGTATGAATCTTTGTCAGCAAAGTGATATCTCTGCTTTTAATACTCTGTCTAGGTTTGTCATAGCTTTTCTTCCAAGTTTACCTCTGGGATTTTCTATGTATAGTGTCACATCATCTACAAACAGTGACGATTTTACTTCTTTTCCTATGTGAATTTCTTTTCTTTTTTCTTCTCTGATCACTGTAGCTACAACTGCTGAAACTTTATTGAACAAAACTGGCAAAAGTGTACACTCTTGTCCTGGTCCTGATCTTAGAGCAAATGCTTTCAGCTTTTCACCATCAAGTATGATATTACCTGTGGGCTTGTCATTGGCTGCCCTGGTGGCTCAGAGGTTAAAGCGTCTGCCTGCAACGCGGGAGACCTGGGTTTGATCCCTGGGTCGGGAAGATCCCCTGGAGAAGGAAACGGCAACCCACTCCAGTATTCTTGCCTGGAAAATCCCATGTACAGAGGAGCCTGGTGAGCTACAGTCCTTGGGGTCGCAAAGGGTCAGACATGACTGAGCGACTTCACTTTCACTTTCACTTGTCATATATGGCCTTTACTGTGTTGAGGTAGGCTCCCTCTGGGTTTCCCTGTTAGCTGAGCTAACAGGAGACCTGGTTTGACTTCTGGTCAGGAAGATCCCCTAGAGAAGGGATAGACTACCCACTCCAGTATTCTTGGGCTTCTTTGGTGGCTCATTGGTAAAGAATCTGCCTGCAATCCTGGAGACCTGGGTTTGATCCCTGGATTGGGAAGATTCCTTGGAGGAGGGCGTGGAACCCACTCCAGTATTCTTGCCTGGAGAATCCTCATAGACAGAGGAGCCTGGTGGTGTGTGGTCCGTGGGGTCACAAAGAGTGACCACTCATTGGACACAATGAGTGACTAAGAAGAGCATAGCAGTCTCCCTCTATGCCCTTTTTCTGGAGACCTTTTATCATAAATGGATGTTGAATTTTATCCAAAGTTTTTTTTTGTATCTAATGAGATGATCATTGGTTTTTATTCTTCAATTTGTTAATGTGATATATCACACTACTTGATTTGCAGATACTGAAAACTCCTTGCATCCCTGGGGTAAATAACATTTGATCATTGTATATGATCTTTTTAATCTATTTGCTAGTATTTTGTTGAGGATATTTGTGTCTAACTTCAACAGTAATAATGACCTGTGATTTCCTCTTTTTGGTGGTTATTTTGTCTCTTGTTGTTATCAGGGTGATGGTGGCTCCAAAGAATGAGTTCTAAAGTGTTCCTTCCTCTGCAATTGGTAGAATCGTTTCCAAAGATAGGTGTTAGCTTCAGTTCAGTTCAGTTACTCAGTCATGTCCGACTCTTTGTGACTCGATGAATCACAGCACGCCAGGCCTCCCTGTCCATCACCAACTCCCGGAGTTTACTCAAACTCATGTCCATCGAGTCAGTGATGCCATCCAGCCATCTCATCCTCTGTCACCCCCTTCTGCTCCTGCCCACAATCCCTTCCTCCCAGCATCAGGGTCTTTTTCAGTGAGTCAACTCTTCGCATGAGGTGGCCAAAGTATTGGAGTTTCAGCTTCAGCATCAGTCCTTCCAATGAACACCCAGGACTGATCTCCTTCAGGATGGACTGGTTGGATCTCCTTGCAGTCCAAGGGACTCTCAAGAGTCTTCTCCAACACCATAGTTCAAAACCATCAATTTTTCAGCGCTCAACTTTCTTCACAGTCCAACTCTCACATCCATACATGACCACTTGAAAAACCATAGCCTTGACCAGACAGACCTTTGTTGGCAATGTAATGTCTCTGCTTTTTAATATGCTATCTAGGTTGGTCATAACTTTCCTTCCAAGGAGTAAGCATCTTTTAATTTCATGGCTGCAGTCACCATCTGCAGTGGTTTTGGGGCCCAAAATAATAAAGTCTGACACTGTTTCCACTGTTTCCCCATCTATTTCCCATGAAGTGATGGGACCAGATGCCATGATCTTAGTTTTCTGAATGTTAAGCTTTAAGCCAACTTTTTCACTCTCCTCTTTCACTTTCATCGAGAGGCTTTTTAGTTCCTCTTCACTCTCTGCCATAAGGGTGGTATCATCTGCATATCTGAGGTTATTGATATTTCTCCCAGCAATCCCAAACCCCAGGGTGACCCACCTGGGGGTGTGGGACTTGATTGTATTGAGTCTGCCCCTCCTGCCTATCTCATTGTAGTTCCTTCTTTACTTCTTTCATTGTAGAACATCTTTTCTGGTAGGTCCCAGTCTTTTTCACTGACAGTTGCTCTGTAAACAGCTGTAATTCTGTTGAGCTCCTGGGAGGAGCTCAGGGTCTTTTTCTTCTGCCCTCTTGGCCACTTTTTTGAGATTCCTTTTTAAAAGTTACAGCAAAACAGACTTTAAAAGAGCCTATATGATAAATCACTATTCTTTTGGTACGTGATGAAGCCAAGATTCATCAGAGTAGACTTGTTTTACAAATGAATTCATCTTCCTTCAATTATCTTTGATAAAAAATGGGGGTGATTCCCAGGGGGAAATTATGTTTCAGTAAAAGCTGTAACACACCCTCTTGGTTGAACTGTGCAGGGCTCACTGACTGGGCCTTTTCTCCTCTTTGTTTCTGGTTCCTGTCATTTTGTGCATTTTGTCATTAATTAATATTTCTAAGTTTTCTCCCACCTTCTCAACTTTACATCACTGTAAACTAAAATTGCCCTTTATCAGCCTGCAAGCTGAAGCTGGATGACTTGATATAAATTTCAAAAAAATCACCAAAACTGATCATGTATTGAATACAGCCCTCATGCCTGCTGTAGGCCACTCAGAAATTTCACCATGATATCACCTGATGCCATCACCAGAGATGGTCAACCTACAAAAAAAAAATTAGATTGCCCTTCCCTATTCTCACTCTACTACCTAAAGATGCTTCAGGGGCTTCCCTGGTGATCCAGTGGCTAAGAATCCATCTTGCAATGCAAAGGAGGCCAGTTCAATCTCTGTCCCCACACGTCATAGAACAGCTAAGCACATGAACCACAGCTACTGGGCCCATGCTCGAGAGCCTGGAAGCCACCACTAGGGACGCCTATGAGCCTAGAGCCTTTGCTCCGCAACAAGAGAAACCACCACAGTGAAAAGCCTGCATGCCACAACCAAGAGTAGCCCCTGCTCTTTGCAACTAGAGACAGCCCATGCTCATCAATGAAGACCCACCAGAGCCTAAATACATAAATACATCTTTTTTTAAAAAGTACAGTAAAGATGCTTCAAGCCCAACATCTAAAAAGTTCCCAACTGACTGCCCTCTGGACTCAAACATTGAGTTTATTATAATCGTTAACCTTTGTCTGTCTCTGTTTCCATAGAAATGCCCATTATTAAATGACTGTTACCCACATCATGTAAAGGCCTAATTCAGATATCCCCACCCCACAACTTCCACCCACACCATTGCCTCCTGAAACAGGACATAACTGTTTGACTGACTGACCAGTCTCAGGACTAAGAGACTGCTTCATGTGATATGGAATAATCTACCCACCCAGCTTCTAGTCCAACAGTCCCATCTTGGTAAACAAATGGTAGTATACAATCACTAATGTAGTTTAACCTTTAATTATGGAAAATCTGGAACATGCATAAGTAGGTCCAATAATATTAGTAGCTCCCACGTGTAATATCCCAGTTTCAGCATCAGCTCATGGCCAATCTTATTTCACGTCTCTCTTCCATTTTACATGTAAGCGACTTTACAGTGTTTAAAATACTTTCATCAACATTATTTCCTTTGATTCTCATGAAAACCATGAAAGGTAGATTATGTAGTTTTACAGTAAAATCCTTTTTCTAACAAGTTACTACTTTAATGTAAATGCTAATATTTAAGATAGTGAGGGGAAAAGATATAAAGGATGATAATATGCCTTTATGCAAGCTTTATTGGTTTATTTTTTGTGTGCATCCTAATTCACTAATAAAGAGAAAAGGAGGAACACTGGCATGTTTTATCTTCAGTTATTATTCAAACTAAATGAAATTAGTTTTCTACAAAATTGTTAGGCTCAATTGCCAATTTCTAATTTTCAAGAAAACTACTTCTACTGAATAAACTTGATCCCAACTCATCCTATAAGAATAGAGTTTTACTGTCAAACTCCTCTAATGTCACATTTTGTATATAATGGCTGCAAATATCTAAAATTTTAAGGAAACATTAAAATTTAGAACAATTCTAGGATAAAACTGATGGTTGGAAAGGATCCAGAGGCATGAAAATAAAACAAATGAGCCATTTAATTTGTGGTTTGGATGTCATTTTTCTGACAGTTATCAATGAAATTGCCATGTATCCCTGGAATTTGGGACTATCCAAATTATATATTTTGACATTGTTCTTCCACATAATTGTATCTGATATGGTAACAGAAAATATTTATGTTCACATGAGGTAGATATTGATTATCAATACATTCCCATTACATTATTCCTCCCACATGAGTTAGTTGATTCTTTTTAGAATCTGCTTTGCATACCTATATTATCATACAGATATTGACAAATATTTAACTGTGTATAGATTTTTTTTTTCTTGATCTCCTTCCCACTTAAGAATATGAAGGATGTACTCAAATGCTCTTGTGGAAGTTGATTTTTCACAGTAGCAGTACCACAGGCTCAAAAGTCAAATGGGATCAGCTCCATACAGAGCTCTAATGGGGTTGCAGTCTTTCTGCTGCCAAAGTAACAGTTGCATATTACTCATCAAAGTAAAATGTAAATTTAGTGATTCTGCAATATGTTTTTTGTTAACTCCCCAGATGAGGGTTTTTTTTTTAACCTTTGTTTGTTTATTTGAGAACAACAGCTGAATGCTGAAACACAGTAGCTGATGCCAACAATCCAAGGCTTCATTAGTACAGATGAAGCAATGCTCACTTTGTTACACAAATAATTAGAGAGATTAGATGAAAATAAACACCAAGAGGTTGTACAGAAGCTCTGGAGTTAGGTAATTATTTTCATTACTCTAGTGACTTTACCAACCTTCATTAGCAGCCACAGAGCACGTTTAAACTGTTTTATGTAAGAGCATCATAAACATTATGGGAACATACTACAGCTATCAGTGATAATGCTTCAGAAAAATTTTGTTCACGTTTCCATTTAAAGAAGCTGTTTCCATTCTGGTGCCCTGATAAATTCTCTCAATATTTTTAAAGCATAATACATTTTTTGCACTTAGTAGTATTTTATCCTCGTTTTTGGCTTCAAATGGACATTCTTGATTTTTATATCTTTGTATCTTTGCCAACACTTGATCATGAAAGATGCAGGTCCACATTTTTGAGTCACTGAATGGCATATTCAGTGACTTGAAATAAATGTCACTTGGACAGGGGCACCGTGTACTGGGAGTTGACTTCTTCTTTCTCCCCCTCTCTACCCCAGTTGGAGAAGGCTCTACCACACACACTAGTATCTCCTCAGGTGGGGCCCTATTTTGAGGCATTGTTAAGATGATCACGCAGATCCCCTGGTGTAAGATGTTCATTGAGGAAGTGTTAACTGTACTTAAATACCATTTACTGACTACTTATATGTTGCCAGCTGCTCTGCAAAATACTTTACCTAACATATCCTATTTAATCGTTATAAGATTTTGATGGAGTGTGTTCTATTAGCCATTTTTTCCAGATGAGGACACAGGCTCTGGAAAGCTCATTGACTTTCTAAAGTTGCCCAACCAACCCAGCTGGGGATAAAACCCAGGTCTACTCCAAGAACCCTCCTGTTCCCAGCAGATGAGTGGATGATGTACACCTGGGGGCAAATGCTGACTAAGGAGAACAGAAAAGATGCACAGACCTGGATGTGGGCGTGTTGGTTAACGGTTGTGTTGTATGACATCTGTGAATCCTGGGCCCCAGTCAAAATCTCAAAATAAATTCCAGAAGTTGATGATTTTGCAAGTGTTTCCTCTCTGAGCAGTCCTGGTTCTGGAAAAGAAGCAGTCAGGAAATAGGTTTCAAGGTTCAGAGGGAATAACCAAGGTCCCTACTCACAAAGGTGAGTGATGCTTTTAAGTTCAATTCTGTGACCACTTCAGTTTTACTCAGGTAACACAGGGGGCATTTTTCTTCAACTACATGTGGAAATTCCAACAGGATGAAAGAGACATTAGTCATCTTTGCAGGGTGGGCAGGTGTGTGTGCTGCTTTGAGAAACGCCTCCACCGAATTCCCTCCCCAACCTCTTCCCTTGCCTCCCCCCAAATGCTGACCCTGACGTCCCCAGGCGCATCCCTCGGGGCCTGACTTTTCTCGAGGCTATGTTATTTTCAGAGGCCCGCTAAGCTATCGGCGACCATGGGAAGGAGTCTGATGGATTCATTGTTTCTTATGTTTGGGGGCACTGATCTAAAGTGCAGTTTCAAGTATGAGCTAGTAGCTGATACTGGAAGGTGGAAGAGGGGATCCCTAGTGAGGGCGGCGCGTGGGGTTATTATTATACATTTCACTCTCGGGCTTCAGATTCTGGGCTGTAAATTAGGGAAATTCAGGACGCGCCAAGACCGGATGACAGGCGGGAGCAGCCAGGACGGGGCTGAGAAACCAGGAGCCTCAGAGCCGCTGGACACGCGAGCATCCGTCCCAGAGCATTCATTCCCCGTGCGCACACTCAGAGCGCGATCGCCGGGGTTTATTTATGAAGACGACTGAGGAGGACAGACAGCGAGGGAAGATGGGCTTAGAAATTATTTATCACAGGCTGGGGAAAGTCTTTGCCGCCGCTCCGCGAGCACCTCCCCTGCACGTGCCCAGGGAGCGCGATCCCGCTTTCATCTGTCCCATCGCAGGCAGCCAGAGGCTCAGCCAGCGGGCCCGCTAGACTGCAAACATCCAAACCAAGCGCCTGCGTCTTACTCGCGTCTTCCAGACACTGTCACGGTTCCACATGTCGCCGTGCCAGCGCTCCGTTTGGTTCCGAATGCACCGTGTTTGCCGCCAGGAGGGCCGCCCGCCCAGTGGCCTGTGTCGGGAGTGGCTTTTGCAGGCCGAAGCCACCAGCTAGACTCCGGGCACCTACGTCTCGTTTCCGCTGGGCCATCGCCACTGACCTCGGCGAGATCATGGCCCACTCTGAGTCCCAGCTTCCTCATGCAGAAAATGAAGGTGATTCTACTTCCCAGACCTCATCGAAAGGATCGCTGAGAGGGTCAAACGAAATCATTCCGGTGGCAGCCGACTGTGAGGAACTGTGACCCAGAGTACAGGAGGAAAATAAGTTAAACCTGATAACTCAGCTGGAGTTTTAGGAATTTTCCCGCAATGATCTCACTGCAGCCAGGCAGCAAAGGTTCGGATGGATCCTTTCTTCCGGGCCATCTCACCAGTCAAACCCCCACAGGGGCACCCCTCCCGTTTCTCCATGATCTCTGCCTTTCGGGGAAAGCGCTTCTTGTCTGCGCGGTGCAGTTCACCCCCAGCACACAAACCCCGCGCCGGGCGCCAGAGAAGGTACCCTACGCCCTCTCCCGCCGCCCCTCTCCTCTCACTCCCCACGCGAGGTCTCCCGCGTTTTCGGCACGTGCCTGTGTTTTCCTGGCTGGTCTCCAAAGACCTTGCCGCATTTCAGAAAGCTAAGAGCGCGGAGGTCGGGGGAGCGAGCGAGCGAGCATCCAGCCCCTCCCCGAGGCCGCGGGGCCCGACAGGGACCCTCCTCCCGCTCCCCCTCGGCGGTGCGGCAGCCGCCTCCAGAGTCGGCTCGCCCGGCCGCCTTCCCGCCTCCCCGCGCAGCCCCACGCCGCCAGTAGCAGCGCTGCTGTCTCTCCACAGGAGGACTGGGGGGGACGCTGGAGTCTGCAGCGCCCCCGCCCCCTCGCTTTTTCTTTCTTTCCAGGCTTTGGGATCTTGCTGCCGGAGCCGGGAGAGGTTGTACCGAGAGCAGCGCAGAGCGAAGAGACCCGGGCACAGGCTTCCGCGGCGGCGCGCGAACCGAGCTGGGCGCACGACATCCCAAGCTTCGCCTCCGGTTCTCGCCGCCCCGGCTGGGATGTAACGAAGGAGAGCGCTCGTCGCCTGTCCCCCACGCCTGTCTCCCCACCCAAGAGCGCACCAGGGACCCACGGCTGGAGTCGCTTTGCTTGCGGCGCCGCGGGACGGCTCTCAGCTCCCACGCTTCGGAAAGAGCGCGGTTGGATCACCACCTTCCCGGCGCCCAGCACAACTCCGGGGCCGGCGGCGCGCGCGGCTGGACCGAGTCCCGCTTCCCGCCGACTACCCGGAGTAGGGACCTCCCCGCCAGCCCGCCTGCCTGCACGCCCTGTAAGCCGGAGCTCCCCGCCACCTGCGCGGACCCCGCACGCCCGGCTCCGCGCCCCCGCAGCGCCCCGCCGCCCCATGGAGTGCGCGCGGGCCGCGGCTTCCTGAGCGCGGACGCCAGCGCCGTCCAAACTGCACGCTGGGGTCCCCCAGATCAGCCCCGCTTGGGGCGTCGGAGAGGTCGGGGGAGAGCGCACCATGAAGTCTGTGCTGTTCAGCCGCTTCTTCATCCTCCTGCCCTGGATCCTGATCGTCATCATCATGCTCGACGTGGACACGCGCAGGCCCGCGCCCCCGCTCACCCCGCGCCCCTACTTCGCGCCCTACTCCGGGGGCCGCGGGGGCGCCCGGCTCCCGTTCCGCCGGGGCGGCCCGGGGCGCGGCCGGGAGCCACGCAACGAATCGTGGCCGCGGCCGCCGCCGCCGCCGGAGCCGCAGCTGCCCACCATCTATGCCATCACGCCCACCTACAGCCGCCCGGTGCAGAAGGCCGAGCTGACCCGCCTGGCCAACACGTTCCGCCAGGTGGCGCAGCTGCACTGGATCCTGGTGGAGGACGCGGCGGCGCGCAGCGAGCTGGTGAGCCGCTTCCTGGCGCGCGCGGGGCTGCCCAGCACTCACCTGCACGTCCCCACGCCCCGGCGCTACAAGCGGCCCGGGCTGCCGCGCGCTACCGAGCAGCGCAACGCCGGCCTGGCCTGGCTGCGCCAGAGGCACGGGCACCAGCGCGCGCAGCCCGGCGTGCTCTTCTTCGCCGACGACGACAACACCTACAGTCTGGAGCTCTTCCAGGAGGTAGCGGCAGGCCCGGGCGGGCGGGAGGACACCCCTCGGGCTGGTCCTGCCACGGCTGCCCTTCCCCGCGCGCCCACTCGGGACTCCGGGCGCAGCGCCGCGGCTCGCGCTGACCCCCCGGGGCTGGAGGAGGGTGGGAGGACCTCCGGGACTCCTGGAGAGAGTCTGGCGGGGGCTTTGCTTACCCCCACCCCCAACACACACATACACACATACACACACACACACACACTCTCTCTCTCTCTCTCTCTCACTCACTCACTCACCGGCCCCGCGATTGGGCCGAAGCGGTGGTGCAGCTGTGAGGCTCCTGGAGGATTTCTAGGAACTGGGCTCTGGCCGGCCTGAGGATGGAGCCCCGTGAGGCCAGGCTGCAAGGAGGGATTCTGCGCCCTGGGGGCGGGCTAGGTGGTCTCTAGCGGCCTTTTAAGTGCACATAGGTGTGAGTCTGAGTCTAGAGCCATATCAGGAGGACGCTGAAGGTGGTGACTAAGAATCAGCCAGACACCCATTTCCCTGTTTGCTCGGCTGGAAATGGTTACTAGTGAAAACACTGACTTCTAGGGAGTTCTTCCCCCACCATCTCTCCCTGTAGCCCACAAAGGCCCTCCGTGACTCTAAAGATGACCGCCTTTCCGAGGAAACCCTCTGGCAACTGAGTTTGGGACTGCCCTGTCCTGCCGTCTGGTTGCGTTTTTTCACAGCCCGAGGTTATCAGCAGGACTGCCGGTTCCTTCTCCTGACTGTTCTCGAGGCCCCTCTTTGGCCACTTTTGCACCGGCCATTGCTGCTTGGTCCTCGCCGTGAGGTCCCCAGCGCAGCCTGGGATGGCACAGTGTCCCTTGGAGCCCACAGCCGCACAAAGCCAGCAGGCACCGGCTTGGAACAGGTGTTCGTCCCTGAGGCTGGGGCTTTGCAGCCTGAATGTGTGCGCATGCGTGCGCGTTCTGCTCAGGAGGCTGGGTTGCCCCGTTTTGACAGTTTTTTTGTTCCTCCTCCACACATATAGCGGGCAAAGATCTTGGACTTTTTGACATGCCTTGGGACTTCCCCAAAAGATCTTGGACTTTTTGACATGCCTTCCTCTTCCCCAAATCCTCAGCATCCTGACTCAGACTTCATCATCCCTCTCCTTCCCCTAAGTGAACTGGGTGATCTGTATGTCTAGACATCCCCTGGTGGCGCTAGTGATAAAGAACCCGCCTGCCAATGCTGGAGGCATGAGAGGCAGGTTTGATTTCTGGGTCAGGAAGATCCCCTGCAGGAGGGCATGGCAACCCACTCCAGTCTTTTTGCTTGGAGCATCGCATGGACAGAGGAACCTGGCGGGTTACAGGCCACAGGATCCCACGGAGCCGGACAGGACTGAAGCGACTTAGCACGCTCTTCACAGAAATCACAAAGGTCCCATGCTTTCATCCTAATATCTCAATTTGGCTTTCATAACCTCAGGATAGAGGTATTCTGTGTCTCTCCAGCCTCATTTTTCTGCCTGTGTGGCTTTAAAAATCCATTTCTTAGGGGCAGTTGTTGCCTTCATTTCTGTTCATCCCCTCTTCTTGAATAAAAGGATCAGTAATTGCTCTCCTCTCCTCTCTTCCATGCTTTCATGATGGAGGGCTTTCTTCCTGTATTTCTTCTGAAGAAATCAATTAGCTTGTCATTGTAGGGTATGGTCTTCATTATAACCAAGATTCAAAATATCAGCTCTTTTTTTAAGTTGGGTTTTATCGTGAGTCTGTCTGCGTATTCTTGCCCCCAAAAGACATGGTTTGTATTCTGAAGCACATTTCAGAACACCATCATTTTAACCCCCAAAGTCTTTTTTCTTTTTATACAACTTGGAGGTTGCTCTGCTTGTGAAAATGTGTAGTCTTAGGTAAGCAAAACAGTGCACATTTTTATTAATTAACCTTCAAGGGGAATGGGCTGTGGAGGGCAGTGAGTTTCCGTTTCTTCCCCGCTTCCAGCCCGCTGGTGTGAGGTGTTGGACAGAATGGAGGCGTTGGCACAGAGGGGCAGAGAAGCGGCCCAGAACACAGTCTTTCTTTGATGCTTCCCAAACTGAAAGAAGTCTTGTTTGTGGTGGATATGAAGCAGCAAGAGGTTTTTTCATTGCTCCATGGGGGAAAAGAAAGAGAGAAGATAAAAGAAAGAGGAGAGGATGGGGACAAAAAAAAAGTGTCAGCCGAAAGGAAACTGTATAGGGGAAAAAAATGATAAACTTTTAAGACACTAATGTTTTGTATGGTTGAAAGTAATGAAATATTCAAAATAAACTTACGAACATGTGTGTCTCTTATTTATGGAGAAGTGCCAAGTATACAAAATACACAACAGAAGGGATTTTTTTTAAAGCATAATATGCATGATACACTTTGAATTTAAGTTCTGTAGCTTCTCGGGGTTCCTCCCAAGCAGGAATTTTAGTACTAATCCCTTTCTGGCCCACCACCCCTCCCCCAACATAGCGTTTTTGAACAAAAAAGGCATCTCTCTGTTTACCAGGCATGTATGTTGAGACATTAAGTTCTCTTTATCACAGCACATTTTTTTCTTTGCATGGCAAGCAAGATTGAACTCTCTAAGAAGTCAGATTAGGGGAAATTATGCATCCTTAGTCTTGTATATTAATGGGATGCCCTACCTCCTCCAGTTCTAGATTAATGATTCCACGTGGATTGCAGTCTAGGCATTGCTCTCTTGGCGAAAAGGCAGGACCAGTTAAAACATCTAAAAACTATAGCTCCTTGGGGGAAGGGAAGATGCGGATCAGGGATGCTGGAGGGCCCAGCATATATCTCAGCCCTTTCTATGGCACACACACAAATTAGTTTTTAAGTAATTCACAGTACCTCAGGAAAGAATGTCCTGAGGCAAGCTTCATCTTTTATTCATGGTGCTTCTCATTTCCATGGTTGATGTTAACGCAGATAAGATAAAAGGAGGAAAATGAACCAGGTACAAATTAGCTCTCTAAGCATTGGCTGCCAATGAAGGAAAGGAAAAGATGAAAGGTTTCCAAATTAAATTTAAGGCACAACAGGCACTCTGGTGCAATTAATCCTCCGTGGTAGCTTAGCTGGAATTGAGCTTTCTTTTCCCATCCAGCTAGCCAGCCAGCCAATTTTCAAGCTCCCCTTTCAACTGAGCTGTGCGGCCAGGAAAGAAATATTTGCATCAAACAACCCTACATTTAACAGCCAAATCCATTTGCAAAGGAAAGCTGTGTGAATCGTGGCTGCAAAAGCTGAGCTGTCTGTCCATCAGAGATGGAGGTGCTTGGAGTTCTCCGGTTCCCAGGGGCCTCTACTCCTGGCCCTGATAGGAGTTTGCACTGCGGCTCTTAGGTAATCCTGGCTGCCTGCGGCCTGCACACCCCATCCATCAAACTCTCCGGAAAAGCTTATTTGCAAAGGATTTACCCAGCTTTCACAGAAGCAACAGCCACAGACAAATGGGACTGCAGCTGGTCACATTTTTTCAATAACACTATTGATCAGATTTCTGTCCTCTGCTAGAAAACCTTCCAGGATTTCTTGAGTTTAAAGAGGCCACTTTTCAGGTGAAGTTGCTTTCAACTTGAGGAAACCAGTTGAACCGAAAGTTTAACAAATATCACTTTCCAAGCAAGGGAAGTACTTAAAAATTTAACTTTCAGTCTAACGAGGTGAGGCTGGAAGACAAGCTGACTTTGAAACTGGTTACAGACTCAGGAAAGTCTCAGTTAATGAGATTGCATTTGGAAGACATTTGTGGAAAGTAGTGAACTAGAGAGGCCCTTTGGATGTCGTGTTGGGTGCAGTTAAGCTGTTTGTGTGCTGGGCAGGGGGTGGGGGAGGTGAGGGGTGAGTTCACCCTGCTCTTTTCTGATAATTTAGTTACATGTTCCACCCTTTACGTGCAGCTCATTGGAGCCATAATCCAAAGGATATTGAGATTTACAGTGTTTGGCACTTTCCCCCCTAAATAATAGATTCTGAATGTATTTCCTGGAAGGAGACAGGAAAGCTCCCTTTCCATTTCCCCTTGACACAGTTACTTACTGTAGAGTGATTATCTTCTCGAAGTGAAGAAACCTCTAAGATGCTTTTAGAGAGCACCATCCAGAGATGATTTTACCCGGAACGCACCCCTCACGTGTTATTTCTTCCCTCCTAAGAGCATGTTAATAGTCACGCTGTGAGTCTGATCACATGTGAGAATTTTGCGAAATGGATGTCTAGAAGGATGGACAGCTTTCCTAGTCTATCGGTGTTAAATCTGTACATTTTCTTTACTTTCCCTGGATGTATGGTACCTGAGCTGAGGCTCATTTTTGACAGGGTTTTCCTTGGACACCAGCAGTTTTCATCTGGATCTTGATATTTTAATGGATCAGAAATAACCCCTCGGGTTTCAAAGGCCTTCTCCCTTCTGCCTCTCCCTGTTGTCTTCCGTCATTCTTCTTCCTCCAACCTGCTTTCCACTGATTATTCTTTCTCATGAATAGACATGAAGACAAGTCTGGGTTATTGTGAGTGGCGATGACTGTGTGTCTTCTAAGCATTTAGACTGTTGTCTGCAGCTTCTTGGTCCTGGTGGGGGACTCCATTTTCTTCTGTCTACCCCACTTACCTCTCAATTGCAGGCTAGTAAATTTTCTCTTGTGTGAACAGTAATGGAATAGTAATTGCTTTGAAGGCGTGCTGCAAAAGCAGAATAGGAGAACCAAAGTCAACAGCCTTATTTATTAACTATTCCAGGTGCTACTCTAATAGTGGGTTTTTTCAGGACAGAATTTAGTAATTTTCAGATATGTTTACTCAGACCTTCTGGACTCTGATGTACTATCTGCTTGGTCTGCATAAATTAAGATAACATTATTTATATTTGATTTGTAGTGCTGTCGAAGCATGCAGTTTAGGTTTTATATCATTCTCAAGTTTTCCCCCTGAAACACATAATTGTCATACCAATCCATGGGTAGGTAGGTAGGCTGGTAAGTAGGTAGGTTTACAATAGATTTCCAGTTCATAGAAATACACTAAAATACTCCACTGTTACTACCAGGTAATTTTTGTGTACAACTTGGAAATAAACATGTAAAACACTCCTTATCATGGATACAAGCAAAATGAGCACTTACTATGGCCCAGGGACCACATTTAGGGTGTTACGTGATTCATTCATTTGATCATCATGACAGCTACTGGGTAGGTTCTAGTATGGCCCCCAGTTGCCCCCATTATAATGCTGATATTTAGGTGTGAACACAGTTCTTTGATGATTACAGGGATCTTTAAAAATGCAACCTGAATCTAACGTGGTCATAACCCTAATCAGTGTAATCAGTGTCTCCGTTTTATAGGTGAGCTGCCATAGCGGGAAGTCCCTTGAAGGGTCAAGCAGCTGTCTGAGACAGGATCTCCTGACCGGTACCCCAGGTCTGGAGCCTGGGGTACCCAGAGGGTCCGGTGTGGCCCATCTCACTAACCTGCACCGTCAGATGGGCGCGTGTCACCCACTGCTATGAGTAAAGCATCTGACCCGCAGAAGTCCGCTCATACTAGTCTAGCTGCTGCGATACTTGAACTCGGGCAGATCTGCCTTCCTTTTATTAAATTTATCCTTTATTGAGGCATAGTTGATTTACAATGTCGTGTTCCTTTCTGGCATACAGCAGAGTGCTTCAGTTATACATATAGGTCTATCTTCTTGGCTGTATCCACTCCTGATTTTCTCTCTTGCCCTTTTCTTCCTGACGTAACTTGGTTTTATGAAAACTTCATCTCCTCACTATCTCACTAAGGGACCATTTGACTTTTAGACTCTATTTTCAAGTCAGCTGAAAACTGCTAAATAAGCATAATAACCTGAAGTCTTTTATGGTTTTGAACTGTATATTCCTGGGAACAAGTAAGAATTAACTTCTGGGAAACTTCCCTGGTGGTCCAGTGGGTAAGACTCCATGCTTCTAATGCAGGGGGCATGGGTTTGATTCCTGGTCAGGGAACTAAGATCCCACAAGCTGTGGGGCACAACCAAAAATAAAATAATAATAAAAATTTAAAAAGTAATTAATTTCTGCAAGAAAATACAGCATTAACTTTTTTCCTCGATCGATGTACATACGTCAGCAATGGTAATCTGCTGAGCAGGTCAGAGTGGACAGAGTGAAGGGAAGAATACGTTTCAGGATGGAATGGAAATGGGGGTGACACTGGATTGTTTCCGGTGGGCTGGGTGGCTTACCATCGGGGTGGAGGAGAGGGGCTGGGCACTTCAGCGAATCTGAGCTGCCACTGACATGGCGGAGGGGCGCTGGGACAGCTGCCCCTGGAACACAAGCTTGTCAGATCCGTTGGTCTGGTATTGCTGGTCAAACCACCTGGCTCGCCTGCCTCCTCCCTTGTGGGTGGGAGGTTTGTTGATTGTTCTGTTTGGTTCTTTTGGTACTAGAAATTTCTCTGTATTAAGTGCAAAATTAGTAAATCATGAGTTTCTGCATGCTAGGAAAATCTTAAGGATGGCTGAGCTAAGGGAAGGTGAACATGAACCCAATTCGGGTTATATGGTTTTTTCCCCAAATAACTGAAAACTCAGTCGTTTTTTTCCCCCCTCTATCCACCTCCTCTATCTGTGGACAGAGAACTTTAAACAGTACCTGGTGGCTCGGTGGTAAAGAATCCGCCTGCTAATGCACGAGATGTGGGTTCGATCCCTGAGTTGGAAAGATCCCCTGGAGGAGGAAATGGAAACCCATTCCAGTATTCTTGCCTGGAGAATCCCATGGAAAGAGGAGCCTGGTGGGCTACAGTCCATGGGGTTGCAAAAGAATGGGACCCAACTTGGTTTTAACAACAAACAGCAACAAGTTACATGCAGCATCTAAAACTGTCCTTATGGCAGTCTGCATTGTCAATTGCATCTTCATCTGTCTAGTGAAAGCTACGCGTGCTGAAGGCTGAACATTCTCCACTGAAATCTCCCTGATCTAAGTTATCCTCAGTAGTGTATCACTCCACCAGATCCCTTGTGCCCACTTCAGCTTAAACACGACCATGTTTAGAAGATGTTTGAAAGGAACAAATCAGTATCCTTCTCCCCTACTTAACAAGTGTTAGTTGCACACCTCCTATGTGCCAGACTCTGTGTTAATTACATCAGGATGGAGTCCTCCTGTGATCACAGAGTATCCCTGCCCTCTTCATTTAAGCCTCTGGACCTAATCTGTATGCTAAGATCAGAGCCTGCTGAGAAAAATGCAAGTGCCTAGGCGTGTAGAGCAGAAGCCCCTGATGGAGTCATGAGTTGTAGTTGTGGTTGTGGAAGAAGTGACATTTGAGCTGACATCTAAAGGATGGAGGGGGTCTGGTGGCGGGGGTGGCGGGGGGGGAGAGGGGGGAGAGGGAGCCGCGTTTTAACCAGTCTGTGAATTTGGAAAGTGTTACACAGCAGTGTGAGGGGCATGCCTTTACTTTTTCACGTGTGCTTTTTAGATCCCCCTGCAGGCAAATCTTTAATCTCTAATTTTTTAAGAAGAACTTGGATAAGGTAGACACTAGATCAAGAGAAAAACTGTAGATATATAATGCATATCTGGCTGTAGCAAGGAATCATTAATGTAGACGGTCATGATTCGTCTTAGCAGCTAACATCAGTATTGAGGTTCACTGCTCTCCTACTAGAATTTAAACTCTGTCAAGGTAGGTATTTTCTTCTGTTCACTGCTGTGCCTCTAGTGTCCGGCATATTGTAAGTGTTCATTCAATACCTACTGAATGAAGGAGTGGGTTGCAGGAAACGTTGGATCTAAGGGAGTCCATCCCCAAAGGAAGCTGTTTCTAGAAACAGAGATTGTTGGATCACTGCCTTGAAGTTTGTTCATGTGACTAGGGTTATACTGAGCCCTTTAAGTAGTAGCTGGAAGAAAAATTGGCTCCTGCTCTGACTCTGAGAGCTTTTAGTGCTAAGAAGGAGAGGTGGGGAGGGAGACCCACGAGCCTTAGTCTGTAGCCAGGCATCCCTGTGGATGCTTGAGACAACGAGAGGGTGTGGGGTGACCGCAAACCCACAGGATGTTTGAGAGGCGGGAGGCTGGTGGGGGGCTCAGGTGGGAGCTTGGGGCTTAAACAGCCTCAGGTTCCTGTCCAGGCTCATCACCTGCTGGTCATGGGACATGCGAGAGGGTTGCCTGCCTCCTCCGATGGCTCCGAGAAGTACTGAACGGAGGAGGGCTATAAATGTTCTTTCCTGCTTCTGTACAGGTGACTGCCCAGGCGATGGGCCCCCAGGGAGCCATGCTGTCTCACCTGGGGAGATGCTTCTGAGTTCTCTGCTCCTGAAACCTAGACTGTTTCAGTCTGGAGAGGAGGATGGGGCAGAGGTACAGGACTTTCCCAAATTAGTCTGTGCCAGGAGGAACCGGT
Source organism: Cervus canadensis (assembly GCF_019320065.1). Taxonomy (NCBI): domain Eukaryota; kingdom Metazoa; phylum Chordata; class Mammalia; order Artiodactyla; family Cervidae; genus Cervus; species Cervus canadensis. The sequence continues at coordinate 25,577,279 of NC_057405.1, forward strand.
AGATGGGGGATTTGAATTACACCACTGGGTTAGGACAATGATGAGAAAGACATGAATTTAACAGGGCTTGTCTATAAGGAGTCCTGGAGGAAGCAACATGTGAGAGAGTAAAAAGCATCTTAAGGAGGTTTTAGGCTGGAAGGAGGTAGCGCCGTGTTCTCTGTGGGTGTGGAGCTAGTTTGGGACGGGGTGGAAGCTTGCAGGTTGGGTGCCTGGGTCTCAGAGGAGGACATACATGCACCTCCCTGCAGCTCTTGGGTGTGATTGTCAGTAAAGCCCTTGCCCCTGGCATGGACCTGAGATGCATCGCATAATGGATTCTTTCTGGCATCAATGAATGAATCAGGGAGATAGTCTGTTACGTAGGAGAGGGCAGCTTAATAGGAATGAAGTGAATCTGTTTTTTTTAAGTTTTTACTGGGATGTAGCTGTCTTACCGTGTCGTGTTAGTTTCTGCTTACAGCAAAGGCAGTCAGTTATACATTTGCAAATATCCCCCTTTTTACTGATTTCCTTCCTGTTTAGGTCCCCACAGAGCGTTGAACAGGTCCTCATGAGTTATCTGTTTTATCCTTATCTGTTTTATAAACAGTATGTATACATGCCAATCCCAATCTCCCAGCTCTTCCCATTCCCCCACCCTTTATTGTCTGCATGTTTGTCCTCTATGTCTGTGTCTCAATCTCTGCTTTGCACATGGGTTCTTTGAACCACCTTCCTAGATTCCACATATATGAATTAACAGATGATATCTGCTCTTCTCTTTCCGGTTTACTTCACTCTGTGTGACAGTCTCTAGGTCTGTCCACGTCTCTGCAGACAGCACCATTTTGATCCTTTTTGTGGCTGAGTAATATTCCATTGCATATCTGGACCGTAACTTCTCTACCCATTCCTCTGTTAATGGACATCCAGTTGTTTCCATGTCTTGGCTGTTGTAAACAGTGCTGTTGTGAACACTGGGGTGCGTGTATCATTTGGAATTAAGGTTTTCTGTTTTTTAAAGCACATGATTAGAAGCAATTGCTTGATTTTTAAGGTCGCTTGCTGGATGGGCAGGTTAGGCGTATGGGTCTCTCCTGCACCAGCTGGCCGAGGCGGCAGGGAGGCTCCAGTCTGACAGATTCTCCTTTGCCCGGTCCCTCCAGTCTTGACTGGATCACAGGCGTGTCTGCTGCCTGGCACCAACTGGTAGGTCCACCCTGAACCGCCTTCTTGTTTTTAAAATACTGCTTACATTTTCGTAAATAAAAACATCTTAAAGCTCATTCCCTGCCATCTTAAGGAAGATGTAGCAGTTGGGAGAGAAAGCACACGTGTGTGTCCACGTGTCCTTCCAGCCGCAGGTCCCTGGGCCATGTTGATGCACAGAGTTCTTCCCTCTCCCTGTTCTTTCTCCACAGACCCTGTACCATCCCGGTCAGTCTCTGGTCAGACGGGTGGCCACCCCCAGGGGTCCTTGGCATTTTCTGTTCACCTAACTACTAAAAGAATTTGATAAAATTGCATGCCTTCTAGGATATTTTCAAACTGATGACTACATTTTAAAAATCATGTAAAATAGTTGCAAAGCATATGATTTCCATATTGAATCAATTTCCATATTGAATCACTATGTTGTACACCTGAAAAGAGTATAATATTGCAAATCAACTATACTTCAATTAAAAAACACTTTTATGATTGAATTAACAGCATATGTCCCTGATGATTCAGGCAGGAAAGAATCTGCCTGTAATGTGGGAGACCCGGGTTCGATCCTTGGGTTGGGAAGATCCCCTGGAGAAGGGACTGGTTACCCACTCCAGTGGTCTTGACTGGAGAATTCCATGGACAGAGAAGCCTGGCGGGCTACAGTCCATGGGTTCACAAAGAGTCCGACACAACTGAGCAACTAACACTTTCACTTTCAACAGTATATTTAGTAGCAGTAATCAAGTTACCAAAACAACATAAATCTTACAAAGTTGGATAATTAACTATTAAGTATAAAAGCTACATATCTTGGAACTTGATTTCTTAATGACATAGGTGAAGCATTCTCTTGCTAATGATGCATACTCTGTGTCATTGAGAGTATTACCTACTGCTGGAAAGAGATGGGATTTAGCATAAGTTTGGTTCCCTTTACGTCACCCTTGTTTCCATAAAATAACTATGATGGAAAGCATTTTCTTCCAGCAGTGTTCTTCAATTTTTTGAACCCTCAAGCTCTAAGCCAAAGACACTATGTTGATCTCTTAGCAGAAATGATTTTAATAATATATTGATAACATTAGTTCTTCAATTTTGTTGAAAAAGCTAAATAGAAATGTTCTGTCTTCTAAAAGGATGAGGTTACCCATTCACTAGAGAGAGGAACTTTCTTAATAAAGACAGCAGTATTTCTGATAATCTGTGATTGCTCTTGGAGGTTTGATCACAGTGAGACAATATATTTAATATGATCCAGGATGGATATGGGACTTCCCAGGTAGCACTGGTGGGAAAGAACCCGCTTGCCAATGCAGGAGATGGAAGAGAAACAAGTTTGATCGCTCGGTCGGGAAGAGCCCCTGGAGGAGGGCTTGGCAGCCCCCTCCAGTGTTCTCGCCTGGAGAATTCCGTGGACAGAGGAGCCTGGCAGCTACAGTCTACAGGGTCCCAAAGAGTCGGACACAGCTGAAGCGACTGAAAATGGTTGTTTTGGTGAGAGGAGCATTAAGTTAGGAGCCGGAAACTGTGGGCTCCAGGGCCAGCGGAGCCCAAGCCCTCCGTCCTTCACCTCGCAGGGGTGTTCATCCTTTGCTGTGGGCTAGGCGCCCCCTCCCGGTGTTGAGATGGTTCCTTCTCATCACGTGTCTGAAGTTAGGAACCACAATGCCCTTTTTACACACGAGGATCAGCTGTATGGCGGGCCGGGGGGTGACGTGTCCAGGATTTGGTGAGGGAAATGCCCATGGGTCAGAAGGGCAGCTTCCCTGCCCGGCTGGACCCCTGCTCTCCAAGGGGTCTGGCCCCAGGAGCGGGGAGAGCCGGCAGAAGACAAGATCCACTGGGCCCCTCGCTGCCCCCGCTGCGTGGCCCCAGCGGTCAGCCTCCAGGGTCCACGTGTGGACACGCGATCATCTAAATAAACTCGGCATTGCAAGACTAAAATGCCAGTGTCGTTTTTAAAGGTCGGGCGACAGTTTGGGGATATTTTTGTAACTTTGCAAAGTTCTTCCTTTGCGTCTGTTCTCACTGGTGAAAGTGCTCCAGGCGTCCTTGGGACGCCTCTCTGCGGGGAGCTAAAGCCTTGCTTTGCAGAGATGCTCAGGCACACCCCCCACCCCGACCCCGTGCTCAGAGCTGGGGCTGGGCCTCATCCCCTGACCCTTGGCTTCATGCCCGTGACCCCTGCTGTACATAGGAGAAGACGGCGTTTGTGATTTTTTTTAACCTGTTCCCGCCTTGCCTTTTCCCCTCTGTTTAGGGGTTTTTTAAAAAGGATTTTAAAGCAAAAACATAATGAGAACCTACTGTATAGCACAGGGAACTCTATCCAGTGCACAGTGATGCCTACATGGGAAGAGAATCTAAAAAAGAGTGTATATGTGTGTAATGGATTCCCTTAACATGTAAATCAACTGTACTCCAACAAAAATTAACTTTAAAAAAACCCACAAAAATTAAGATGAAGTCAGATTGACAATCTTTGTGGTTTCTGCAGGTGATGATTTGGGGTTTTACGGTAGTCCAGCATTTCCTCTGAAAACCAGTTGTCTTGTGGGTTAAAATACAGGCATTCACTTGGTTGCTCTTGTAATGCCAGTGAGATTTAAAAATAAATGCCTCTCCTCTGCTTCTTTTTAGGTCTTTCTTCCCTCTTTGTGAAGGGCTGTGGGGGAGAAACAAAAATTGAGTATTCTTATTGTATTCTGGTAAAATATATATTCCATGAAATTTACCGCTTTAACCATTTTTAAGTGTGCAGTTCAGGGGCATTTAAGTGCATCCACTCTGCTGTGCAACCATCTCCCTCTCCATCTCCAGACTTTTGTCTTCATCCAAGCTGAAACTCTGTCCCCTTTAAACAGTGGCTTCCCGTGTCCCCTCCTCCAGTCTCTCATAACCTATAGTCTACTTTCTGTCTCTATGAGTTACACTATTTCAGATGCCTAGTATAAGCTAGAATCATACACTCTTTGTTCTTTTCTATCTCACTTCCTTCACTTAATATCTCCAAAGTTGATCTACATTGAATCAAAATTCCATTCTTCTTTACCATTGAAAACTCTTCCATTATATGTGTAGACAGTATTTTGTTTATCCATTCCACCACCAGTGGATCCTGGGCTGTTTCCACCTTTTGGCTCTTGTGAGTGCTGCCTTGAACGTTGGGATGCAAATGTATGCTTGAGTGTCTGCTTTCAGTTCTTTGATGCGTACACATACAGAAGTGGAATTGCTGGATCACATGGTATTTCTGTGTTTAAAAGACTGTTTTTCCAGCTATTGTTGTTTATTTTTTATAATAACCATCTAAGGGTTGTGAGGCGGTATCTCTTTGTGGTTTTGGTTTGCATCTCCCTAGTGATTAGTGATGCGGACCATCTTTTCTTATGCTTATACTGTTTGTAGACCTTTTCTGAAGAACTGTCTGTTTGTGTACTCTGGTCATTTTTCAGTTAGCTTGTTTGGTTTTGTTTTGTTTGTTTTTGTTGAGTTTTAGAAGTTCTTTATACATTCTGGATAGTAGTCTATATCAGATATGTGATTTGCAAATATGTTCTCCCTTTTTGAAGGGTGCTTTTTTTCAAATTTCACTGATAGTGTCCTGTGATTCCCTAAAGTTTTAAATTTTGACAGAGTTCAGTTTATCTGTTTTTTCCTTTGTTGCCTGTGCTTTTGGTGTCATGTCCAAGAAATTGTTGCCAAATTCAGTGTCATGAAGCTTTTCTCCTATGTTTTCTCCTAACAGTTGCATAATTTCAGCTGTTTTGTTTAGGTAATTAATGTTGATTTTGTTGTTGTTGTTCAGTTGCCCAGTCATGTCCCAACTCTTTGAGACTCCATGGACTGCAGCATGCCTGGCCAATCTGTCCCTCACCATCCCCTAAAGTTTGCCCAAGTTCATGTCGATTGCATTGTTGATGCCATCCAGCCATCCCATCCTCTGATGCCCTCTTCTCCTTCTGCCCTCAATCTTTCCCAGCATCAAGGACTTTTCAGTGAGTCAGCTGTTTGCATCAGATGACCAAAATACTGGATTTTCAACTTCAGCATCAGTCCTTCCAATGAGTATTCAGCATTGATTTCCCTCAAGATCAACTCATTTGATCTCCTTGCAATCCAAGGGACTCTCGGGAGTCTTCTCCAGCACCACAGTTCAAAGGCATCAATTCTTTGGCGCTCAGCTTTTTTTATAGTCCAACTCTCACATCCATACATGACCACTGGGAAGACTGTAGCTTTGACTAGATGGACCTTTGTCGACAGAGTAATGTCTCTGTTTTTCAATATGTTGTCTAAGTTTGTCATAGCTTTCCTGCCAAGAAACAAATGTCCTTAATTTTTGTACACAGTATTACATATTATCTTTTGCATGTGGATATCTAGCTTTCCCCAGCACCATTACTGAAAGGACTGGCCTTTCCTCGTTGATGGTCTTGACACCCTTGTTTAAGGTCATTTGACCAAATATATGTGGCCATTTATTTCTAGGCTCTTTGTTCTACTCAACTAGTTGCTATGTTTGTCTTTTGTCAGCTCTATTCTATTTTGGTTATTGTTGATTTCTAGCAAGTTTTAAAACCCGAAACTGTGGGTCCTTCAACTTTCTTTTCCAAGGTTTTTTGGACTGTTTGGGTTCCCTTAAGATTGCATATGAATTTTAGGATGAATCTTTCTATTTCTGCAAAAACCATTGGAGTTTTGATAGGGATGGTGTTGAATTTGCATATTGCTTTGGGTAGTATTGGTATCTTGACAATATTGTCTTTGAATCCATGAACACAGAATATCATTCCATCTTTGTATGCCTTCTCTAATTTCTTCCAGCAGTGTTTTATGGTTTTCAGTGTATAAATATTTTGCTTCCTTGGTTAGGTTTATTCTTAATAATTTTGTTCTTTTTGATGTTACCTGTTAGGGGTTTTAAAAAAACATAAGTTAGTTTGGGTTTCTGTCTCATCTCTGAAAAATATTATTGTATGCTACTAGTAGAACTAAAAAAATCCAGGACTGAGAAAAAAGCTTTAGGTACACAGAGCAGCAGAATTAGATCTCAAAAGTATGGTACAGTGTAGAGAAAATGATGGAAAAAAAATCTGTTCCATAACGCCATTTATGCATGTTTAAAAACAGCACACTAAGTATTACACATTTCATGAGGATACACACAAATAAAATAATTCAAGATCTTCTGAACTGTGTTCCTTGGAAGAGTGGTTTCTGGTGAGGCCTGTCTGGTACGTGGGTGCTCAGTCTCTAAGTGGTGTGCGACTCTCTGTGACCCCAAGGACTGTAGCCCGCCAGGCTCCTCTGTCCATGGGATTTTCCAGGCAAGAATACTGGACTGGTTTGCCAGCCCAGTATTGGGCTGGTTGCTTCTCCAGGTCTGTCTAGATATGATTTTAAATGCCTTGATTCTTGTTCATGTTCATATCCAAGGCTGACCTCAAACATCATCAGAGATGAAACTTGTCCTGAAACACAGAAGGAAGAGCACCCCTTATTCCAGGCCTGGATTTGTGAAATTGACTTGGCACAGATTTTCCTAGAAACTAAATGTCTTTTGTTTCTTCAACATGTAAGCAAAGGCTTTCTCTGTTGGCGGGTCCCAGTGTCTAGGCTAAGGTTGGAGACTCTGTCCCTGAGCAGCATGGTGATGGCTGATACACATACTGTTCTTACCTACGTGCCAGAGTCATAGCCCTATGAGGCGCCTCTAAAATGTCACTATACCCATTTCCATAGGTGGAAGGAAGCACAGAGAGCCTCACCTATGGCCTGAGGCCACACAGCTAACTTGAGCTGAAACTGAGCTATGAATGATGAGAGGAGGTTTCACAGACCCGCTTCTTCACTCTGCTTTTTCAGTTTTTTGCTGTTTTTGTTTCATTTTGTGCCCTTATTTCCTTCCTTCCTTTGGTTTTGATTTTATTTTTCTTCTTTTAAAAAATGTATTGAAATGAAAACTTAGATCTTTGATTTTTCTATCTTCTTCTCATGTCTGCATAAAGTTATACACTTCACTCTAAGCACTGCATCCCACAAATTCTGGTGCTGTGCTTTCATATAGTTCATTTCAAATGTTTTCTAGTTTCCATTGATCTATTTTTTCATATCTTGTTCTATAATTTTACAAATAATTCAAAGCATGTCACTTAATTTCTGAATGCTTAGGTTTGTTATCGTCTTTGGTTCTGATTTCTAGTTCAGTTCTTTGTGGTCTGAAAACATAGGCTAGTTTCACTCAACTGAAATCTATTGAGATTTGCTTTGTCTTCGAGCGTATAGCTGTTTTCAGTGCTTGTTCCGTGTGTGCCTTAAAAGGATGTTTACTCTGGTGTTGCTGGGCAGAGAGTTTTATACACATCAATTTGTCAAGCGCTGTTTAAATTCTCTGTATCCCCACTAATGGCTAATGTGCTTGTTAACATTTCTGATTTTCATAGTGAATTTTCCTTTCTCCTTTTAAATTTATTTTTCCTTCATCTATTTTGAAGCTGTGTTATTTGGTGCCCACAACTTCAGATTTATTTTCTTCTTGATGAATTGACCCTTTCATCATTATGAAATGTCCCTCATTATCACTGGTAATCTCTTTGTCTTGAAAGCTATTTTATCTGATACTAGTATAGCCACAGTAGCTATCATAGGTAGACTGTTTGCATGATTCCTTTTTCCATCCTTCAATTTCATCCTATCTCTCTTCTTATGTTTAAAGTGTATCAGCTGTAAATAGCATAATGTTGCTTCTCATTTCTTTATCCATTTTGCTTTTCCAATACTCTTCTCTCAAGTTAAAGACTTAACAGTCAGTAAACAAAGCACTATTTAAATAACCCCTGCTGTAAATCTTGTGTGAGTAAGCAACCTCTGTATTTTGTTGCCTATTAGACTTTCTGAATTAGGTTACCTTTCAAGACTCACCTATATTTTTACTTCCCACCAAAGTAAAGATTGGCCATGATAACTTTGTAAAATAACCTTTTACTGAGGCTACAAAGAGGCTACTTACTATTCTAGGGAATGTCTTATCATAATCTTCCTTTTTAATATTTTCTGGGGGACTTCTCTGGTGGTCCAGAGGCTAAGACTCTGTGTTCCCAGTTTAGGGGCCTCAGGTTCAATCCCTGGTCAGGGAACATGCTGCAACTAACAGTTCACATGCTTCAGCTAGAAATCCCACATAGCTAAATAAATAAAATAAATATTTTCTGGGAGTCCTTAATTGCTTCTGTAACCTTAGAGACTTCCCTCCCTGTTTCTCTTTTATTTATTTGTCACATATTCTGAATATGCTTTCCACCAAGAGAATCAGCAATTTTTTTCTTTTCCTTAGATTCCAGGTACAGAGGTACAGCTGATCTTACTTCTCAGGTCTGACCTGCTATCAGCATCATCCTACGTGTCTCCCCATTCTGTTGTGTATTTCCTTTTATCCTTATCTTCAGGCATCTATTCTAGTATACATGCTATGGATTGTTTCATTTGTATGTGTCTTTATGAAATATATAATGTTTTGTGTGCAGTATTTTAAATGTATATAAATGGCATTATGGAATATATTTTTTCTATTTTTCTGTGTTGTAACACAGAAAAAAATGTATTTTTAATTACTATATGCATCTCTAATCCACTGCTTCTAACTGTGAAGCTTTTTTAAAAATTGAAATTCTCATAAATACTCTATTTATTTGGGAAATTAGAATTTGTCATGAGGTACTTTGCTGTATTGATCATGGTAGCACTCTAGTGCTTTATTAATTGGTGAAAAAAATTAAAATTTCAAACCTGCTACTAAGAGATCATTTTGTCAAAGACTTTGCCAAAACGGTGGTAAAGTTCCTACTTTCTGGTGAACTATGTCTGAGTAAATGTGAATGTTGCACAGTGATGACCAGTACCTCCAGCTCCTGGGAGTAACTCCCCAGGGAGGATGTCCCCGGCACTGTGGCCCTCCCCGACTCAGGGTCACACATGGTGGATCGCCCCAGTTGTTTATAAGGACCAGAGAGGGAACTGACTTACACAGCCAATGTGTAAGTCCATATCAGGAAGTCCAGATGGAGGGCAGGGTTCAGGCTGACTTAGAGAGTCAGTGGCATCATCACGGGCCCAGGGTCCCATCTCCCTGCATGCTCAGAATGTCAGCTTTTGTGCCGGCTCTTTTCCTACCAGTTATGGAATGGCTGCTGCAGTTCCAGCCATCACATCCAGACATGGCTATGTGCTGAATTCCTTAGGAGTGGGAAAGCCTTTCTCACAAGCAGCCCAGTGCCCAGAGTCCTTCCTCTGATGACTGGAACTGCCAACATTCAGAGTCATCACTGATAAGTTAGGATTCACTCTTGCTCTTGGAAGAGGGTCGCCCTCTCCTCAGTCATGTTTGGGGAAGGGGTGGAGAAGACCAGTCACTGCTAAGCTAAACTGAAGCTCAGCCAGTAAGGAAGAGAAGAGAGTAGGCATTGAGCAGGCGGCCAGCAGTGTCTGCCGCAGGCAGTCTCTGCTGCCTTTCACATCATTTCTGACCCTTGGTAAAGGTTGTGATTTTCTTCATTTGGTTCCTGCTCTTTGCTCAGTGAGTTTATGCCTAGCATTAGTTACTTGATATTGCTACAGCATTGTTATTTTCCATGGTGTTTGTTGGTATATATGGAAGCTATTAGTTTTCAGTCACCTCTGTTCAATTTTCTGGTATCTGTGTATCTCTGTAAGTTTCCATGATCCCTTTCTGGAATAACATTAGATGATAATTAAATCCTGGGAAAGAAACCCAGAGGACATTGAATGGAACAGGGGACAGAATGGAAGAGTAAGAAGACAGACAGTATTTTATTATATTCCATTTCTGTGAAAAGAGAGTTTACATCTCATTGTCTAGGGGAAAAGGAGGATTGTGTGTCTTTCTTAGAACTCACTTTAAGACACTGCTGTGTGCGACAGGGGGCTCTTTAATGTCCCAGAATATTAAACCTGATGCTGGAACTGCTGCTGCTGCTGCTAAGTCACTTCAGTCATGTCTGACTCTGTGCAACCCATGGATAGCAGCCCACCAGTCTCCTCTGTCCACAGGATTCTCCAGGCAAGAATACTGGAGTGGGTTGCCATTAACAACATCTTTTAAGAATATCTGAGTGTTTGGGGGACCTCTTTTCCCCACTAATTTCTCTGAGTAGAATGGGAGATGGGTAGTTGGTTTTCACATAGAAAAATTAAGAAACAAATGAAAGAATTTTAATTTCCTCACATACTCATAGTACTGAGGAAACCAGAAGAGAGGTCTTTACAGTCAGTGCTCATTCGAGAAAATAGGTTGAGCACAGCCAAGGGCACAGCCATAGGGAACTCTGTGTCTCCCATGCAGTGACTGATGGAAGGGATTTAAAAATCCAGTGTATGCCCCCCAGAACCCCCACCCTCTACACACACACACACACACACACACATGCATGCACGCACACACACAGCACATTCTGAGACCATATTCATTTCTTTAATGCTTTCAGTTCAGCAGTATCAGTTTATAACTTTTTCCTGAGTGTGGGTTGGCTTCTTTGTATCAAAGTCTGTCTGTTACATGCAAAGGCTGGTGGACTACTGAGATTAGCCATCAGGTGTGGGTTGGAGCTCCAGGTGCCTGAACTGAGTGAGCTGTGCAGTTGGACAAACACTTTCTTTATGGACTGGACATAGTGCAGAAGTGAGTGAGGTGCTGTCTGCCATTAAAGACCCCAGGACTCGGGAAATGGGGCGGGGAATGTGAGCAAAAAGAGCAGGTTTTAAAGGGGGAAACCACTTAGTGTATTGAAATATGTTAGCATGCTGATTTGTGAAAGTTTTCTGCAAACCTAACTATATATTTGATTTTTTTCATTTTTCAGTTACTACTGCATTTAAAAAACGTTTATTACAATTTTTAAAGTGCATTTACAAAAGTGTAAATGCAGTCCACTTACAGTCATGACACAATAGCTGTATTCTCCACGCTGCACAATACACTCTTACAGCCAGTCTTAGACCCAGCGGTGTGAACCTCCCACCCCCTCACCTCTATCCTGTCCCCCCATGTCCCCCGCCCCACTGGGAACCACTAGATTGTTCTCTGTATCTGTGGGTCTGCTGCTTTTTCTGTTAGTTTGTTGTATTTCTTAGATTCTACATTTAAGTGATATCATACAGTATTTGTCTTCCTCAGTCTGACTTACTTCACTTGGTACAGTATCCTCCAAGTCCATCCACGTTGCCGCAGATGCCAAGTTTTCACCCTTTTTCCTGGCTGAGTACTATTCCACTGTGTTTATGTACCACATCTTTATCCAATCATCTGTTGATGGGCACTTAGGCTGCTACCACATCTTATACATTTGATTTTATATAAACTTTTCCTTTTTGATGTCCAAATAAGGATTAGCAGAGTTGTTGGCAATTAATTTATTATATTTATATTTTCAATAAGCATCCAATTTTACTAAAGTATATAGGTCTATACAAGGAGTAGTGGGACAGATGAGGCTTATTTTGAGGTTTTAGAAGGAACATATCTTAACCTTGATGGCAGGAGAGAGGATGGCTCTTGGGGAGGGGGGGGATGCACCTCCAGAGGAGAGCCTGCTCTCCTGTCCCGCGTTGTTACAGTAGCACCCTACCCTGAGGCTGGGTTTCTTTTCTGCAGCAATGCCTCATTTCCTAGAAGCCCAGCATGCGTGTGTGCTAAGTAGCTTCAGCTGAGTCTGACTCTTTGTGACCCTGTGGACTGCAGCCCGCCAGCCTCCTCTGTCCATGGCATTCTCTAGGCAAAAATACTGAAGTGGGTTGCCATTTCCTTCCCCAGGGAATCTTCCACACCCAGGGATGGAACCCTCACATAAGAGACATAAGGGTACTCTCTTACATCCACCTGCATTGGCAGGAAGGTTCTTTACCACTAGCGCCACCTGTGAAGGCTTCTAGAAGCCCGGAGGAAAACAGAAACTTAAATAGTCCTAGATTTGACTATGATAAGTCCACACAGACAACAAAATTTCCCCGTGACTGGTTGGTCTCGCCGACAGCCATCTGTTTCCTCATAAGTACATTGAGGCTAAACCTTTTTAGCAAGGATACCACAGATGAGATACTCCCTTCTCTCCTGTGTCCAGTGACGTGGCACCAAGGTCAGGTCGTCTTATGGACTCTGACGCCAAACTGGACCACTTGGTCAAGGGGTGGCCGCCAAGTCTCTCCATGGCAGAGGCGCATTTTTCTTTTATAGTCTGTAAGTGCCCCATAGACGGACACTCTGAAGAGTCATGAGTATCTTCTTTCTGGAAAACTTTTACCCAGGAGTTTGCACATCCAGTGGTGATTCTCGCTTGAATCAGTTATTGCCCAACTTGGGGCCACCCCGTGGAGCTTCTCTCTTGGTGTCCTTCTGCACTTGTTCACTGGTGTCCTTCTTAAAGGACAGCTTCTCTCTAACCAGCCCCCCAGTCTACAGCCACTCCACCCCCGCCCAATGTGTTTCAATCTGTCAGTGTCATTCATTTCGACGCTCAAATTGTTTACAGCTTGGCCAGCAACCCGTCTTTATATTCTGTCATTTAGCACTTCCTTTGCTTCTTTGATGCAAAGCATTCTAAACTCAAACTTTGTCCCCGTGTGAGACCTGGAATCAGCCACTTCTCCAAGGAGACCTGGTTCCCTTTAGTGTAGAATGGTGTTTACAAACCAGGATCTTGGTGTTAGGTGTGTTTATTGCTACTGGGGTGTTAATAGTTTTAGGACTTTTAATCATGAGTTCGTATTAAAACCTCCACATGGGTTTTGTTTTTAAAACCTCAGCTTCACTGAGGGGTAATTTACTGACAATAAAATGCACTCATTTTAAGTGTAGAGTTTGGTACATCTTAACCCCCCTCTACAGGCTGGTACATACCATCTGACATACCTGTTTGCTGGCAACTGTGTGTGGTGGCTCTAATCTGCTTTCTGTCTCTACAGATGAGTCCATATATTCTAAAGCTTCGTAGACAAGGAAGGATACAGTATGCAGCCTTTGTCTGCTTTCTTTCACTCACCATTGTATTTTCGTGATTCATTCATGTTGTTGTGAATATCAGTAGCTCATTGCCTTTCATTGCTGAGTAGTAATCCATTGTATGGATACATCAGAATCTGTTTTTCTGTCTCAAAGCTGTATCGGGGCCATTTCCAGCTTATGGCTGTTATGAGTAAAACGGCTGTGGATATTAAGATACAAGTTCTGTGTGGACAGGTGTTTTCATTTCGCTTGGGTAAATACATCGACATAGAATGAGTGGATCAAGATATCTGCTAACCTGGTAAGACGCTGCCCAGGGGTTTCCCAAACCATTTTTACACGCCTGTAGGGAATGTTTCCTCACACTCGCATTGATCTTTGGTGTTGGCAGTCTTTTAATTTTTGCCATGCTAGTGGGCGTGCAATAGTATGTTACTGCAGCTTTCATTTCTGTAATGACTGAGGGTGTATGCTAACTGATCATTCCTGTTTCTTGGATGAAATGTCTGTTCAAATCTTTGGCCAGTTTTTAAACTGTCTGTGGTGGCTATGCTTTAGGCTTTTTTATTGAGCTGGGAGAATTCTGTGTATTCCCAATACAAGTCTTCTGTTACATATATGTGCTGCTGCTGCTGCTAAGTCACTTCAGTCGTGTCTGCGACCCCATAGACGGCAGCCCACCAGGCTCCCGGGTCCCTGGGATTCTCCAGGCAAGAACCCTGGAGTGGGTTGCCAGTGCCTTCCCCAGGCACATATATGTATGGGGGTATTTTCTCCAAGCTGGTGACTTACTTTAAAATTTGGTGAACCAGTATCTTTTGGAGAGTTAAAAATTTTAAGTTTGATTAAGTCCAATTTGTGAATTGTTTAGGGTCCATATTTGTAAGACCTTTCTGAGGAATCTTTGCCTATATATATAACAGTTTGCATCTGGTAATCCCAAATTCCCAATCCCTCCTTCCCCTACCCCTCCACAAAAAGTTTCTTTAAAAAAAAAATATTATATTATATTAATATATAATTATATAAATATATATAATATACATTCAATTAATATAATAATTATATATAATATATAAGTATATATAATATATAAATAAAATTATAAATAATATATATAATAATTATATAATTATTAATTAATTAATATTATAATATTAATTTCTGCTGTACAGCAAAGGGATTCAGTTATGCATACATATGTGTATATACATATATATATATTCTTTTCCATTACGGCTTATCACAGGATGTGGAATACAGTTTCCTGTGCTATGCAGTAGGACCTTGTTGTATAAACACTAATTTGCATCTGCTAATCCCAAACCCCCAGTCCATCCTTACCCCACCCCTCCACAATGGGTTTCTTTTCTATTTCCTTCTACAAGTTCTCTAGCTTAAGCTTTCGTGCTTATGTCCATGATCCCATTGAGTTAGTCTTTATGAATACTGTGAGATACAGGGGTGGAGATGATTCCCTCCCTTCCCTCACCCGTGAAGGTCCTTTTGTTCCAGCGCAGTGTGTTAAAGACTATCCTTCTCCCCACTGAGTCCTCTTGGCATCTTAGGGGGGAAAAATCGGCCAGGCATATGTGGGAAGAGCTGTTTCTGAATTCTGTCATCTCTCCCATTTACCCCCGTGTCTGTCTTTACACTGGCACCACGGTGTCTTCACCTGTGATAAGCTGAGCTCAGCCAGCTCCTCCCAGGACTCACAGTCAAGTGCCCTCAAGCAAGTGACATAATTAAGTCTAGCTGGCTGTGTGTGAGCAGTATTGCATTTTTTGTATTAAAACTAAAGGACTAAAACTTCAGCCTGATTGATTGTCATTTACTAATGTTTTTAATTACGTCCCTTACCCATATATTTCTCATAGCTGTTATTGTTTCTAATGGGGTCTTTTACATACATAAGAAAGCCTTCCTAAGTGATCAATGCAAAGAAATAGAGGAAAACAATAGAATGGAAAAGACTAGAAATCTTTTGAAGAAAATTAGAGATACCAAGAGAACATTTCATGCAAAGATGGGCTCAATAAAGGACAGAAATGGTATGGACCTAACTGAAGCAGAAGATATTAAGAAGAGGTGGCAAGAATACACAAAAGAACTGTACAAAAAAGATCTTCATGACCCAGATAATCACGATGGTGTGATCACTCACTTAGAGCCAGACATCCTGGAATGTGAAGTCAAGTGGGCCTTATGAAGCATCATTATGAACAAAGCTAGTGGAGGTGATGGAATTCCAGTTGAGCTATTTCAAATCCTGGAAGATGATGCTTTGAAAGTGCTGCATTCAATATTCCAGCCAGTTAGGAAAACTCAGCAGTGGCCACAGGACTGGAAAAGGTCAGTTTTCATTCCAATCCCAAAGAAAAGCAATGCCAAAGAATGATCAAACTACCACACTCATCTCACATGCTAGTAAAGTAAAGCTCAAAATTCTCCAAGCCAGGCTTCAACAGTACGGGAACCATGAACTTCCACATGTCCAAGCTGGATTTAGAAAAGGCAGAGGAACCAGAAATCAAATTGCCAACATCCATTCAATCATAGAAAAAGCAAGAGAGTTCCAGAGAAACATCTACTTCTGCTTTATTGATTACACTAAAGCCTTTGACTGTGTGGATCACAGCAAACTCTGGAAAATTCTTAAAGACATGGGAATACCAGAACACTATCTGCTGCCTGAGAAATCTGTATGCAGGTCAGGAAGCAACAGTTAGAACTGGACATGGAACAACAGACTGGTTCCAAACTGGCAAAGGAGTACATAAAGGCTGTATATTGTCACCCTTCTTATTTAACTTCTATGCAGAGTACATCATGTGAAACGCTGGGCTGGATGAAGCACAAGCTGGAATCAAGATTGCCAGGAGAAATATCAATAACCTCAGATATGCAGATGACACCATCCTTATGGCAGAAAGCAAAGAAATACTAAAGAACCTCTTGATGAAAGTGAAAGAGAAGAGTGAAAAAGTTGACTTAAAACTCAACATTCAAAAAATGAAAATCATGGCATCTGGTCCCATCACTTCATGGGAAGTAGATGGGGAAACAATGGAAACAGTGAGAGACTTTATTTTCTTGGGCTCCAAAATCACTGCAGATGGTGACTGCAGCCATGAAGAAACCTAGACAGCGTGTTAAAAAGCAGAGACAATACTTTGCCAACAAAGGTCCATCTAGTCAAAGCTATGGTTTTTCTGGTAGTCATGTATGGATGTGAGAGTTGGACGATAAAGAAAGCTGAGCGCCAAAGAATTGATGCTTTTGAACTGTGGTTTTGGAGAAGACTTTTTTTTTTTTTTTTTTTGGAGAAGACTCTTGAGAGTCCCTTGGACTGCAAGGAGATCAAACTAGTCAATCCTAAAGGAAATCAGTCCTCAACATTCATTATAAGGACGGATGCTGCAGCTGAAACTCCAATACTTTGGCCACCTGATGTAAAGAACTAGCTTAATTGAAAAGACCCTGATGCTGAGAGAGATTGGGGGCAGGAGGAGCAGGGGACGACAGAGGATGAGATGGCTGGATGTCATCACCGACTCAATGGACATGAGTTTAAGTAAGCTCCGGGAGTTGGTGCTGGACAGGGAAACCTGACGTGCTGCAGTCCATGGGGTTGCAAAGAGTCAGACATGGCTGAGCGACTGAACTGACTGACTGATATACTGTTTGCACATTAAATCTGCAGGAACAGTCCTCATCCTCATCTGTGCAACAGTGTTGCCTCACTGTATACAGCACATCCCCTACGTACAAACCTTCCGATTGTGAATGTCGGTGACGTGAATCTGCGTGTGCATGTCCAGTCACACACGTAAGTTCATGTGTCTGGTGTATGCTGTCATGCATGTGCCTCTTCTACAAGTCGGTGTGCTTGTAGAGTACTAGAAAAAGTACCGCTAGTAGTATTTATATTACTAGAAGCACTCTAGGACTTCTACTGTACAGGAAAGCACACAAAAGCACATCACTGAAATTGTACAGTGTCTTTATTCCAGGCTCAGGAGGTCACCTGTGAAGAGAGGAAAAGGAGCTACTACCCAGATGTAACTGGATCACTTTTTCAAGAGGGCAGATAGAATTGAATCCAGTAAGGAACCTGCGCCATCAGAGTCAGGCGTGAGTGAAATCGCAGCTTGCCCTCCGTCTCCTATCGCTGGCGATCCTTCAGCTCCACGGTCTCCCACCTCCTCTCTCTCCCCCAGTCACTCACTCTTCTTCCCTGTCCGCTTGATGCCCAGCCCCTGCATGCCCTATATTTTCAAGGCACTGTACTGTAAAGGTGTTTTATTTTTTGTACCTGTGTAAAAAGTATTATGTGTCTCCTACAGTACAGTATTATATACACGATTGCTAGTTGAATACCTGGGCTAACTTTGTTGGACTTAGGAACAATTTGGGCCTAGGAACATGCTTTCACGATGAAACTCATTCTTATGTAGGGACTTATTGTACTTGGAATGTGTGACTCATCTGGTCTGCTTTCTAGGTGCCTACTTTGGCGATAGGACTGTCCCCCGTGAGAGCACAGGCTGGTAAAGAATCACATGTAGGTTCAGCTTTGGGGGCTGTGTTGGGGGGCGGAGAGGGGACTGGCCTGGCGCTGCTGCAATCCAGCTGCTGTCGCCTTAAGGGGATCCAGCCCAGCGCACCAGATCGTCAAGGAGGCCAGATGGCTTGGGGTCTACTATGTCTCCATTTAAAATGCAAAACCTCTGTACAGGCCAGTCCAGACTCTCCTCTCAGGCCACGTACGGCCAGATGCCCTGCTATGATCTCTGGTCCACATGGTGACTGAGGGCAGGGAAGTGAGTGAGAACTTGACCCTAGGCTAGAGAATAAGTCTGCATCATCCCCTACCCATCAGGGCTGGACAGAGAAGGAGTAGCCACTCCAGGTGCTGTGGAAAGAAAATTTTAAAACAGACTTCATATTTAACACAGTTTTGGAATTACCGAAGAACTGAAGAGAGTGCCCCCATATCACACACCCAGTTCCCCCTGTTGCTAACATTATATATCAGTATGTTACATGTGTTACATGTATTGTAATGAATGAACCAAATTTGCTAGAGTCTGTTCTTTATTCAGATATCCTTAGTATTTACCAGGTATCCTTTTTCTGTTCCAGGATCCTTTTCTGGACACCACATTACATTCAGTCATGTCTCTGTAGGTTCCTCTTTGGCTGTGATAGTTTCTCTGATTTTCCTTGGTTTTGATGACCTTGACAATTTGGAGGAGTGTAAGTGAAAGTGTTAGTCGCTCAGTCCTGTCCGACTCCTGGCGACCACACAGACTGTAGCCCGCCCGGCTCCTCTGTCCATGCAATTCTCCAGGCAGGAATACTGCAGTGGGTAGCCATTCATTTCTCCAGGGGATCTTCCCGACCCGAGGATTGAACCTGGGTCTCCTGCACTGCAGGCAGATTCTTTACCACCTCAGCCACCAGGGAAGCCGTGTTTTTAATGACTTTGATGCTTTAAAAGAGTACAGGTCAGGTATACTGTAGCATGCCACTCCACTGAAGTTTCTCTGAGGTTTTCCGCATGATTAGAATATGGTTGTGGATTTGGGGGAATAAAAGTACCATTTTCATAATATCAGGTTAAGGGTACCTACTATCTACACTTTTGTATAGCTCATTATTTTGCACTGTTTCTTCTCTAGCCACTGGGACCTCTTTCAGCTGGCTGTGTTCTTCAGACAGACCCTCATTGATGTGGGTTTGTGTGGGATCTTTGCCTTTTAAACCCCTCCTTACTTTCTGGTGCTGCAGGATGATTTAGGCTCATCTTGTGTATTTCCCATCTCTGTGCTGGAACTGGCCGTTTCTCCAAGGAGCCCTGGTTCTTTTATTAGAAAGACCCACAGAGGTTAGAAAAGCCCGTGGAGGGACAGTGCCACTCGCAGCATATCAAGGGCACATGCTGTCAGCATGACTTAAACCCGTGGACGGTGTCCTTGAGTTTTCTGCACTGTGACGTTTCTTCCACGCTGATCTCTCTAAAAGGGAGTTCCTATGCAGCCCACGACGAAGGAGCTCTACCTCCTTGGTTGAGAGGAGGGCCACCTACATATGGAATTTGGAATTCTTCTGAGTAGGAAGTTGGTATATTCCCCCTTTGATGATTTATTCACACATTTGTTTATATACTTCAGTTGTATTTGTGTTTAGTGTTTATTTTGTAGTTTGTAATCCAATTTTGTTGATCAAGTTGTTCCATCTTTGGCCATTGAGTAGAGTCCTGTGGGCCTTTTTATATGTCCCCATCAATGTGTTTGTTTTGTGTTTTTGAATGCCTCCTTGCTTTCTGGCTCTGAAGATACCTGGGATCATCTTGTATATTTCTGCGCCAGCCCTGGAGTCAGCTGCTTCTCGAGCAGCTCTGGTTCCCTTTATTAGCGCACGGTGTTAGTAACCATGATCTGGGGCCAGGTGGGCCCGTTGCTGCTTCCAGGCCCCTCAGAGGACAGAGCAAGGAACTGTGTGTGTACTAACCAGCGTACACACGTGTCTATCTATTGCTGTTGTTTAGTCTCTAAGCTGTGTCTGACTCCTTTGCAATTCCATGGACAGTAGCCCGCCAGGCTCCTCTGTCCATAGGATTTCCCAGCCAAGAATACTGGAGTGGCTTGCCATTTCCTTCTCCAGATCTTCCAGAGCCATGGATCCTGCTTGGCAGGTGGATTCTTTACCACTGAGCCACCTGGGAAGCCCCATCCATAACCATCTCTGTAGTAAGCTGTAACCATCTATAACCCTCTCTATATGAAGCTAAACATGAGTTCATACTGATGTCTCCAGCTCTCATCCATAGCCACCGGGGTCATGCTGGTCTTCTCTTTTGCCGTCTGTAAGTTCTCACTCCAGCAGTGAGAAGCCTGGCTCCCAGCAGCCACTGTCCGAAATGAATCTATTTTATTAAGGAATGCAGGAGAACGTTCCTGTCCGCGACCTGAAGCACTTGAGTTGCCTCCTTTCTGGAAAGTCCTGGGTCTTCGTGTCCACAGTGGCCAGTGCTTCTCGTGCTGTGGGCTTAGCTCAGGACTATGTCCCGGAGGAAGCCTCAGCAGGTTCCAGACCAGATCAGAATCTCTGAAATGTATCTCATAGCACCATCTGCTCCCTTAGAGCCCTTATCAGCATAAGATTTAAGTAGCTTGTTTTGCAGTTGATTGTGTTACTGACTTTTCTTTCCCGGAACATTGGCTTCATAGGCACAGACCTCATCCACCTCGCTCAGAGGCTGGCACTGGATGCATATTATATATGTGACTGATATTTAGTGGAAAGATACAGGAGGTATGAAGAGATGTGAGGTGTGGTCTTCTAGACTTTCTACCCAATGACACAAGAGAAAGGTTGAGTATACAGCATTAGGGGCATTTCTGCTTCTAGAATTCTTAGCTCCTTTAAGTAATTAGCTTCTGCCCCTCAGAAGCTCGTGCTGCGTAAATGGTTGCATATGGAAATCAAAATTATCTGGAAAAAAAAAGAAAAGATCCCGGGCAATATCCAGTTATGTGAAGGACACTGTGTGGAGTGAATAGCGCTGAGCCAAGGAACTGTTAGTTGAAGGAAATGGATGGTGAATCAGATGCAACAGAGAAAACAGACATGATGCTAATTTTCAGACTTGTTCCAAAGAAAATTTATGGATGTGCTGGATCATATAAATGTAGCTTCTCTGTTGGAAAATACCAGGTGTTCATGCACAATATTGGAAAGGACCCTGGGCTCCAGGTGCACACTCTCTGCTTCTTCATCACATTTGCAGCTCTCTTTCCTGTCTGTCTTTAGTTCTAAATGTGTATGCTGCCACATTTAGGGTGATTTTTTTTATTGTCGGTTTGGGGTGGCTTTTTCACCACTGAAATTATTAGTTTAAAAAGAAGGACATGGGAAGGACATGGGATGTAAAATATTTTATTGTATTTCTACTCCTTGAAGTTGCCTATAGCATTTCATGTTTTATAAGATCAAGGATTTTGCTCATTTCCCTTTGGAAAAAAAATAATATGACTTTCACTTACCAGTAGGTCTTAAAGGAAGCTAAAGACACTTGTTTAACTTTCTGTTTCACTCTAAGGGCATTCTGATGATAACGGACATGTGATCTGAAGTGTTCCAGTCCTGCAGCTGGCTGCAGGTCCCCAGACAGGGACCAAAGCCCTGTAGCTTCAAGTTGCAGGAACAAAGTTGGCTTAAGGAAACAGGAGCTGGTTGCTGGGAAGGGTCGCCAGACGTGGAGTGCAGGGCAGTTCCTTGCCTCCCTGCTCTCCTGGAGGAGATGCAGACAAACCAACACCCCCTGCCCTGGGGAGTTTGAAGGCATTTAGCCTGGAGGAGTGTGGAAACGTACCTAACACATCTTGTGGTCCTTCAGCCATTGGGTCTGCTTGTGATCTGGGCTGGTTGCTTGTGAGTCCTGTCCATTTAACTGGGAGTCACAGCAGGAGGAGTAAGTGATAGAGTACGGCTCTGGTGTTGAATAAAGAGGAAGAAAATGCCTTTGGGACCAGACCTGGTTATACGTTGTGAATCTTATTAATATGCAAAGTGTTTCCTCACTTTCTTAACATACAGCGCTTTACTCCTCGATTTCAAACTGGAGCTCACACCAGGTACCTGGAATTGTGCCGTGACATAGCTGCTGCTTTGTGCTAAGAAAGTAGGAAAACTTTTAAATATCGGGAATTATTTTAGTTTTAGGAAAATGCTTTTAGTTTTAATAGGAACAGTCATCATTACATCCCCCTCCCCTCAGAAAAGAATGTAGCTGCCAAGGACTCCTTAAGGAGCAGCGATGGAATGAAAAGGACGCAGAACAAAGATGGGTCCCAGGGGTGACATGCAGATGCTCTGCAAATAGCGCTGCCATTTTCCTGTAAAATGCCTGGCACACTCTGTAATGCAATGGTCCTGCACCGCCAGGCTGTACAATGAAGGATTCCACACTGAATCTCAGAAGCATGCATACATGGCAAAAGCATCTGGATCTTTCCGAAGTTGTAGACTACAGGCATCCCTAGGCGCCCACGGGAGATTGGCTCCAGGACCCACTGCGGGTACAAATCTGAGGATGCTAAAGTGCCAACCTGGACCCTCCGTATCCACAGGTTTGGCATCTGTGGGTTCAACGAACTGTGGATATGATGTGCTGCCCGTATTTAAGTGACTGACATTTTAAAATTTAGCATACTTGGAAATATAATCCTGCCACATCACCTGTGTTCAATAGTCATTGCTTCTCCTTTAGCACCTGATCCGCTGAAAAAACATGAACAGATGTTTGGTCTGAGCTACTCTCAGGAATTTGGAGCATGCAAACAAACCCTACATGTTCTAGCATGAGACTGGCACAGAAGTGTGAAGAGTTACTTCTTTGGTTCATCTCGTTACCCAGAACCCTAGGCCATTCTGGAATCTGTGGGCAAAATCCTTCATGTCTTACACTGTCCCGTTTGAAGTGAAAAGCTAGGCATTGAACCCATCTGGTCGTGTTTGCTAGTCCCTGTGGGAGTGTTCCCAGTTACGTGTGTTCTACTCTTTAAGGAAATTTCTCTTTTCCTGTTTCCTATCTCCTTCCATTCTTCTCCTGTCTGTCTGCCTCTTTGCCCGTGAGGCACCTCTTCACAGCACAGCTCATCCTGATTTCTTGCTACCCATGATTCACATATCCGGTATCACATGGTGCTCACATCCTTATCAAGAATGTTTCGGCCTTTGCTATATGCAGGCACAGCCTATGCGTTGTCAGGAGGACACCCACCCAAGTCTGAGATGGGGTCTGCTTACCAGCTTTCCACATTTAAACATTTAGTGCTCCAGGAAAAAGCAGTTTAGGAGCTGAAACATCACAGGCATTTTAAGGAAATATCAAAAAAAGGACACAGCGCTATTTTTGTGCCTTGTTAGACACAAGGCCATTTTGTCACTGTAAGAAAAACATGTATTAGATTTAACTTGGTTTTTCAGTATGCTTGGCTTTGAGATATCAAACGAAAAAATGGAAATGTTTCCCTTTTCTGCAGTTTTGCAAGAAGACAGGGGTCTGAAGGTGGAGTGAATTGAGAAGAGAACTGTATTTCTGTGAACTCTGAGTCTTTCCCCTTAAAGAAATCTAGGAGATAAACTTCTGGTTGAGGGCTGTCTTTGCCCAGAGCTCCATGAAGCACAAGAGCGTGTACCTGGAGAGGATCAGAGATTCCAGTCACTGGCACGGGGCATTCCTCGCGAATTTGGCCAAACTGCCTTTGAAAGGCAAGCGAATTTAGGGTACATTTTTCTTTCTGTCAGTCCGGAGGGTGCCTGGTGTCTGAGCGGAACTCCTGCTGTTACTGGACGTGCGGTTCCCCGGGGATCAGCCAGCCTCCTCATTTCTGGAGGTACCGAGTATTGTTGCAGATTCAGCTTTGAGACACGGAGACAATATCTGATGGCCACAACTTAGCTTCCAAGGAGGTGAGCGCTGTTCAGACACCGACCCACTTTATTTCTCAGCCCTGAGCCCCTGACTGAGTCCAGGGCGGCACAGGGCAGTGAACTGAAAATCTCCACTCCATTTCTAATGTGGCTCACTTTCCTTTCCTCCTTTCAGGGCCTTTTCCCTAAGGAACCTTCAACCACTTCTCTTTCTGCTTTTGTAGATGCGAACGACTCGCAAGGTATCCGTCTGGCCGGTGGGCCTGGTCGGCGGGCGGCGCTACGAACGTCCGCTGGTGGAGAACGGCAAAGTCGTGGGCTGGTACACCGGCTGGAGGGCAGACAGGCCTTTCGCCATCGACATGGCAGGTGAGGCGCGCGGATGGCGGGGTTTGTTCCTGCCGCCTCTCCTGGGTGTAACTGCACCGGGGGAAGGACGCTTTGAAAGACTGCTTTGGTTCAACCCTAGGCTGTATTACGTTCAGCCGATGAACTATTTAACTAAACCCTCAAAGCAGGCTTTGGGGGTAATTCAAGGAGAAATTGATTTTGGGGGTGATTAGAAAATGCTCATTCCACTTTGTCACCTGTCCATACAGCCATCCCTTTGTCCAGGGTGGGCTGGGGACAGGGGAGCTGGTGGGGACCAGACGTGGCCCAGGTTTCACAGGCTCTGCAGCCTGCAACTCTCTCTGCTTTAAGTCCAACTGGTTATAATATATCACATGTGTGCAGGTTATAGTATAATCACATGTGTTATAATATATCACATGTATAATATATCACATGTGTACTGGTTATAGTGTAATCACATGTGTTATAATATATCACATGTATAATATATCACATGTGTACTGGTTATAGTATAATCACATGTGTTATATCACATGTATAATATATCACATGTGTACTGGTTATAGTATAGTCACATGTGTTATAATATATCACATGTGTACTGGTTAAAGTATAATCACATGTATTATAATATATCACATGTATAATATATCACATGTGTACTGGTTATAGTATAATCACATGTGTTATAATATATCACATGTGTACTGGTAAATGTAACAGGGATATGGTATAGGCAAGCCAATCATTTTGATGATTGCTGATACATTTAGTGCTTATTGATACATTTAGTAACTAAAATATAAAATTGGATGACTGGTTGTTCAAACAGGGATTAACATTAAATATAACTGTCTTTTGAAGTTCTTGAAATGAAACTGTCTTTGACATTGGTTGAAGACCAACCAACTAAATTGAATAAAACCTACAGTAGACCACAAATTCTAAAATGCTGCTTCATCACAAAGCAACTCATTTTCTAGGGGTTATATAAAATGATGCCTGTGATTACTCTAGAAGGATGCAGTTTGAAACATGAGGCTTGGAGGCAAAAAAAAAAAAAAAAAGAAAAATCACTGACATCTATAACCTAGAAGATGAAGGCAGAGAAGCTTCAAAATTGATCTCATCCATCTTCAGATCTGAAACAGAGCTCTGTCTGTCAGCCTGGGCTTGGTCAAGCTTTTGTGTGTTATTTCCCAGCTGTAGTCGGAGTCACTACATTTGGAATTCTGATGGGATGGAGGCTGTGTTCTGACTGGCTTTATCACTTTAGTTCTGACAGTACTATAAATTTGAGGGAGTAAGGCTATGAAGAGGACTACGGATGAGAGCTGCTGGAGAGAGCCTTGTGGACCGCTGGTCCACTGCCCTGCGTCACAGGAGAAGACAGGCTAGGACATCCTTACTCAACATTTCCTGAGTGCCTCATTTGGGGACCAGGTGTCATGGCCTGTGACCCTTCCCTGATCCTCCTCTCCCAAACCCTTTCCCTGCATCCTAATCTCTCCATCACTCTTCCAATCCAAGCCCTACTCCTCATCCCCCAGTTCTTACCGCCCCAGAGCTGGGCTGGCCTCTCAACCAAAGCATCTTCCCGAAGGCAGACGGAGAGGCAGGTCAGCCGTATTTGGAAGGTCTCAAGGATTTTCAAAAGAGTTGTCTCCTCAGTCCAGTCTGAGTTTGCGGCTCTGTATGACTGACTGACTGACTATAACTTATAACGTGTCTTTTGAGAATCAAGGT
Organism: Cervus canadensis; assembly: GCF_019320065.1. NCBI lineage: Eukaryota > Metazoa > Chordata > Mammalia > Artiodactyla > Cervidae > Cervus > Cervus canadensis. The sequence goes on from NC_057405.1 coordinate 25,603,032, forward strand.
TTTTTGTTTTTTGTTTTTCTGTTCAGAAGTATCCCTTTGAGCAGACTTGAGTACTATTAGGAAAAATCTTGTGCTTCTCAGGGAGTTGGTCTCCTCATGTGGAATGAGGGAGTGAGTGACTGGTGAGCTCTTCTCTAATGAATTCCTCCCTTCCCTGGCTTCCAACCTTGGAAGTCCAAAGAAAAGTCCAGGTCCCTGGATTCTAAGTGAGGGTGTGACTGCTAACACAGCCAGCTGGCAGATAGCTGGTCCTAATTGTCCCCAGAGCCTTGCCTGAACTTCCCAGGAGCATCTCTGCCCATCACCCTGCAAGGTAACTTCAAGGTGAGAATAACATGGATACATCTTCCTGGATTTTGCTGTAAGAGCTTTATGTAGATGATCAAGTATCCAGTAAACAGTAAGCCCATTGAGTGTTTTGCATTGCTTCCCCCAGAATTTGGATCCAAATAGATATATCCAAAATTCAAGAAAGGCACATGGGTTTTGTGATTTAGGCTGGATAATGATAAGATATTTGATGCTCTTTCACTGCCAAAATCTCTGGGAAACCTTTCTCCATGACATGACTTATATTTAGATTTTTCTAAGCCCCTTATTATATTTCAAAGCATAAGAGCTATCATAAAAAAATGAATGATTTGCTAATTTTGTATTAATTATAATTATTTTAAAATAGGAATAAAATTTCTGCCTCAAAGAAAACAACTTTTGAAACACTAAATTATTTTATTCACGCATGAATTTGCTTTGCAAGTTAGTTTTCGGTAAATTATTGATATTTTTGGAAATCTTTACCTGACAGTGATTGGTAAGATTGATAGATAAAGATCTGACTTTGAGGCAGTTTGTTCTCATCCTAAAACTTGAAACTCCACAGCTTTGTTTAGATTCCATATAATCCATTTATTCTTAGTGGGACAAGAGGAAGATCTTTTGAATGTTCTTGTACAAACGATACTTCCCACCCCAATTTCAAGGGACAGATACCCACAGTCACAATCTCTGGAGAGAAGGAAGCAGAAAGCCTGCTTCCCTGCTGCACCCAGGAAAGCCTGAGAAGCACTGCTTTAAAAATGGTTGTGATCATTGCATGACAGGCCTGCATTGGAGCCCGGGCCTCACTTGGATTGCCACAAACTGATTAAAAATGTAACTGGCAGCTGCATGGGGACCTGGCTCCTTGGGCCAGCACCAGCCTGAAGGCCCATGGAATGTGGAGCCAGCCATGTGAGATTGTTACCTGCAGGCCCACAGCCCCATGAGACGAACATCCCTGTAGCCAGCCAGGCCAGGGTCCAGGCTCCCACCAGCACACTCACAGTAGCCTGCCCAGCCACAGAAGAAGAAGGCACGCAGCCCACAGAGGAGGCACCCCTAGAGCATATAGCTCTGGAAGAGTAGCCTGTGGGGCCCCATAGGACATCTCCGACATGAGGCCACTTCTCCAAGATCGAGAAACGTTAACCAGCCCACCTAACACATAGAAATAAACAAAACTGGGCAAAATAAGGAGATGGAACAATATGTTCTAAATCAAAGAACAGGACAACCTCAGAAAGAGAACTAAAAAAGTGGAGATAATGAATTTATCTGATAAAGAGTTCAAGGTGGTAATTATAAACAAGCTCATCAAACTCAGAAGAATGAACAAACATGGTGAGAATTTCAAGAAAGAGCTAGAAAATATAAAGAAGAATGAAGCAGAATTTAGGAATACAGTAAATGAAATAAAAATTACACTAGAAGGAATCAACAGTAGATTAGATAATATAGAGGAACAGGTCAGTGATCTGGAAGACAGAGTAGTGGAAATCAAGCTGAACAGAAAAAAAAAATTTTAAATGGTGGTAGTTTAAGAGACCTCTGGGACAACATCAAGTGTACTAACGTTCACATTAGAGGGCTCTCAGAAGGAGAAGAGAGAGAGAAAGAGGTAGATAACTTATTTGGAGAGAAAAGTAGCTGAAAACTCTTAACCTGGGAAAGGAGATTGACAGCCAGGTCCAGGAAGCAGAGTGTCCCAAAAAAGATGAACTCAATGAGGTCCACACCAAGACATTATAATTAAAGTGGCAATTATTAAAAAGAGACTCTTAAAAGCACCAAAAGAAAAGCAAGTAGTCACGTACAAGGGAACTTCCATGTGACAATCAGCTGTCTTTTTGTCAGGAACTTTGCTGGCCAGAAGAGAGTGGCATGATATATTCAAAGTGATGAAAGGAAGAAAAAACAGGAATACTCTACCTAAGAATACTCTACCTAGCAAGGTTAGCATTCAGATTTGAGGAGAAAGGATTTTAAAGGTAAGCAAAAGTTAAAGGAATTCAGTACCACTGGGCTTCCCTTGTGGCTCAGCTGGTAAAGAATCTGGCCTGCAATGTGGGAGACCTGGCTTTGACACCTGGGTTGGGAAGATCCCCTGGAGAAGGGAAAGGCTACCCATTCTAGTGTTCTAGCCTGGAGAATTCCATGAACTGTATAGTCCACGGGATCTCAAAGAGTCAGGCACGACGGAACCACTTTCACTTTCTTTCACTTTCAACCAGCTTTGCAAGATATAGTTAAAGAGGCTACTTTAAACAGAAAAGACCACAACTAAAAATATGAAAATTATAGAAGGAAAAAAATATCATTGGTAAAAGCAAATATATAGTAAAAGCAATAGATCAGCTGCTTAAAAAGCTAAAAGACTAAAGTATAAAATCATCTGTATCCACAATAAGAAGTAGTTAAGAAATACACAAACAAAAAGATGTAAAATAATAACACTAAATAGACTAAATGTTCCAATCAGAGAACATAGAGGAGCTGAATGGATAAAAAACAAGATCCATGTATATGCTACCTACAAGAAATTCACCTCATCTCTAAAGACACATGAAGACTGAATGTGATGTCATGGAAAAAGGTATTCCACATAAATGGAATTGAAAAGCAGGGTATAGCAATACTTACATCAGATGAAAGGCTTTAAAACAAAGAAGAAATGAGACAAAAATGAATATTATATAATGATAAAAGGATCGACCCATCAAGAAGATATAATAATTGTTAATGTATAGGCACCCATTATCAGTTCAGTTCCGTCGCTCAGTCGTGTCCAACTCTTTGCGACCCCATGAATCGCAGCACGCCAGGCCTCCCTGTCCATCACAAACTCCCAGAGTTTACTCAAACTCACGTCCATCGAGTCGGTGATGCCATCCAGCCATCTCATCTTCTGTCATCCCCTTCTCCTCCTGCCCCCAATCCCTCCCAGCATCAGGGTCTTTTCCAATGAGTCAACTCTTCGTGTGAGGTGGCCAAAGTACTAGAGTTTCAGCTTCAGCATCAGTCCTTCCAATGAACACCCAGGACCGATCTCCTTTAGGATGGACTGGTTGGATCTCCTTGCAGTCCAAGGGATTCTCAAGAGTCTTCTCCAACACCACAGTTCAAAAGCATCAATTTTTCAGCGCTCAGCTTTCTTCACAGTCCAGCTCTCCCATGCACCCATTATAGGAGTACCTAAATACATAAAGCAAATATTAACAAACACAAAGGGAGAAAATAATATAATACATTACAATATTATTAATAATAGGGACTTCAGTGCCCTACTTATATCAGTGGACAGATAATCTAGACAGAAAATCAATAAGGAAAACTGACTTTAAATGACACATTAGAGCAAATGAAGTTAATAGATTCAGAACACGTCATTAAAAAATAGCAAAATATATACTCTTTTCAAGTGCACATGGAACACTTTCCAGGATAGATCACACAAAACAAGTTTCAGCAAATGTAAGAAAATTGAAATGATATCAAATGTATTTTCTGATCATAACAGTATGAAAATAGAAATCAAATACAGGAAAATAATGCAAAAAACCCAAATATGTGGAGACTAAACAACATACCACTAAACAACCAATGAGTCTTGAAGAACTCACAGAGGAAATTTTAAAAAATACCCAGAGACAAATGAAAATGGAAGCATAAAGTACCACAGTCTATGGGACACAGCAAAAGCAGTTCTTAGAGGGGAACTAGAGGCATAAAGGCCCACCTCAGGAAACAGGAAAAATCCCACATAAACAATCTAGCATTACACCTAAATGAACTAGAAAAAGAAAAACAAAACCAGAAGGTAGTCAAAGGAATGAATCATAAAGATCAGGACACTAATAAATGAAACAGAGAGCAAGAAAAAACAATAGAAAAGATCAGTGAAACTCAGAATGGTACTTTGAAAAGATAAATTGATAAAGCTTTAACCAGACTCAGCAAGAGGAAAAGAGGGGATCCAAATAAATAAAATCAGAGCTGAAAGAGGAGACATTACAACCAACACCACAGAAACACAAAGGATTGTTAGACATCACTACAAAAATTTCCAATAAAATGGATAATATATTATAGAAGAAATGAATAAATTCCTAAAAATGTATAATCTCTCAAGACTGAATCAGGAAGAAATATAAAATATGAGCAGACCCAGTTACCACTAATAAACTGGAATCAGTCAGTTAAAAACTCTTAACAAATAAAAGTCCAGGACCAAACAGCATCATAGGTGAATTTTAGAAAAATTTAAATAGGAGTTAATGCCTATTCTTCTCAAACTATTCTATTACAAAGAGGAAGGAATGTTTCCAAACTCATTTTATGAGGCCAGCATCATTTTGATACCAGAGACATCACAGACACCACAGAAAAAAGAAAGGACAAAGAAAGCAAAAATAAATTAATAGGACATTATTACTAAGGGACATAGATGCAAAAGTCCTCAACAAAATGTTAGCAAACTGAATTCAACAAAACATTAAAGTGATTATACACCGTGATCAGATGGGATTTGTTCAAAGGCTGCAAGGATGGTTCACTACCCACAAATCGATTGATGTAATACACCACATTAACAAGCTGGGGAATAAAAGTCAGTGTCATCTCAATAGATGCAGGAAAAGCTTTTGACAAATTCAACATTCATTTATGATAATAACTCATAGAAATTTGGTATAGAGGGAACATACCTCAATATAATGAAGTCCATATACAACAAAAACACAGCCAACAGTGAAAAGTTTAAAGAATTTCCTATAAGATCAGGAGTAAGACAAGATAGCCACACTTATCAATATAGTAGCCAACTCCTAGCCACAGCAGTTAGACAAGAAAAAGAAATCCAAACTGGAAAGGGAAATGTAGAACTATCACTATTTTCAGATGACGTGATACTGTATTTAAGACATCCTAAAGATGCCATCAAAAAACTATTAAAAATAATAATTGAATTCAGTAAAGTTTCAGTGTACAAAATTAACATCTGTTACCTTCCTACCTGTTAACAATGAACTACCAGAAAGAGAAATTAGGAAAATAATACTATTTACAAGTGCATCAAAAAGAATGAAAAGCCTAGGGATAAATCTAATTCAAGAGGTAAAAGACTTGTACTCTGGAAACTATAAGACACTGATGATAGAAGTTAAAGACAACACAAATAGAAAGGTATCCTGTGTTCTTGGATTGGAGGAATTAATGTTGCTAAAATGACCAAACTCCCCAAGACAATGTACAGATTTAGTGTAATCCCTATCAAAAGACCAACAACATTTTTCACAGGAGAATAATTCTAACATTTATTTGGAACCAGAAAAGACCCCAAATAGTCAAAGCAATCTTGAGAAAGAATAACAAAGCTGGTGGCACCATGCTCCCTGATTTCTTACTATACTACAAAGCTATAGACATCAAACTAGGACAAAAACATATGTGCAGATCGATGAAACATAATGGAAAGCCCAGAAATAAACCCATACTGATACAGTTGATTAATATATAACAAAGGAAGCAAGAATGTCCAATGGGGAGAAGACAACCTTTTCAATACGAGATGTTGGGAAAACTGGACAGCTATGTGGTGAAAGACACTGGACTGCTTTCTCACACCATATACAAAAATAAATTCAAAGTGGATTAGATGTAAGGCCCGAAACCATAAACCAGAAGAAAACAGAGGCAGTGTCCTCTCTGACATCAGTCTTAACAATATGTTTTTGGATCTTGTCATCTCTGACAAGGGAGACAAAAGAAAAAATAAACAAATGGGACTGCATCAAACTAAAGAGCTTTTGTGCAATGAAGAGAAACATCAAGAAAATAAAAAGGCAGCCTGCTGAAAGGGTGAAGATATTTGCCAATGATATATTTGGTAAGGAGGTAATATCCAGAATATACAATGAGCTCTTATAGCTCAACATCACAAAACAAACTGACTGACTGAAAAGTAGGCAGAGGACCTAAATAGACGTTTTTCAAAAAAAGACATACTAATGGCCAATAAGTATGTGGAAAGGTGCTCAACATCGCTGATCATCAGGGAAATGAAAATCAAAACTACAAAATGTCCCCTTACACCTGTCAGGATGGCTAACAGTGAGAAGGCAAGTAACAAGCATTGGTGATGATGTGCAAAAAAGGAAATCCTTGTACGCTGTTGGTGGGAGTGCAAATTGGTATAGCCACTATGGAAAACAGTATGGAGACTTCTCAGAAAATTAAAAATAGAACTACCATATAATCCAACAATTTTACTTCTGGATATTTATCTGAAGGAAACACTAATTTGAAAGAATACATGGCCTCAATGTTCATTGCAGCATTATTTACAATTGTCCAGGTATGGAAGCAACCAAAGTGTCCATCAACAGATGAACGGATAAAGAAAATGTGTGTGTGTGTGTATTTATATATGTATATATAGGTATACATATATATGCACACATATAGGTGTATACACACACATATATATTAATACAATGGAATATTACTCATCCATAAAAACAAAAATGAAATCTTGCCTTTGTGACAATGTGTATAGATATAAAGGGTATTGTGCTAAATGAAGTAAGTTAAGAGAAAGGCAAACACCATAGGATCTCACTTATATGTAGAATCTAAACAAAACAGGACAAAATATAAACAGCCTGATAGATACAGAGAACATAAAAGTAGCTACCAGAAGGGAGGGGGTAGGAGGTGGGCAAAGTAGGTGAAGGGGATTAGGAGGTACTCTTGTCTAGTTATAAAATAAATAAGCCATGGGGATGTAATATACAGCATAAGGAGTATGGTCCATAATATCGTAATAATTTTGGGGACAGATGGTTACGGGGCTTATCATGGTGATCATTTCATAATTTATGCAACTATCATATCACCTGAAACTAACATAATATACATCAAATATATATCAATAAAAAAAATTTTAAGAAACAAAAATAAGTAAAATCACACGTATTTCCTAAAAAAACACACCTGGACTGAACGGGCTCGTATGCAGCATTTCCACGCTGTCTTGCTCTGTGGGGTTGAGCGCACACTCAGCAGAAGCCCCTGACCATCTGTCCTGCTTGTGTTTCTGTGAAGCCACAACCTCGCCCCCACCAGAAGCTTATTTGCGTATCAGACATTGGAACTAGAATGTTTCCTGTCCTTCACGGAGTTTGACCCTGTCGTTATTTTGCCAAATCGAATACTACAGATGTGAGTTTTGCTCCGAGACAAGGAAATCTTGTTCTGAAGTTTTCTTGTATGTGCAATGGTGGTGGCAGAAATGATTATTCCTCTTGCATTGGGACATAATTTTTAGAAATTTGAATGATTACTGTTGGGGGATAGTGTGATTTTTCTCAGTTCTGCCTCACTGCAGCAAATATGTGAAACAGTGTGACAGTTGTATTACAGCTCAGAGTTTTATTCAGCAAGCAAAGGAAAGTACACCCTGGAAGCGTGAGTGTGGGCAGACCCCAGAGGAGAGGCCTCAATTGTCTTGGCTGCCTCCTTTTATTCACTTGTCTTCTCCCTGCTGAGCCTGCCCTCTGCAAACTGGGCTAGCCAAGAAGGGGGCGCGTTTGTCTCACCTGGAGTTCTCACTCCCGGTCTTCGGGTTTTCTTTTGTTCCATTTTCATGGGCTTTTCCCTTTCTTTGTCTTTAAGCGACTGCCATTTTGAACTCCTTTTTTCTATTCTAACTACCTAACATTCCCCCCTCAAGAGATGGGAGGCCCAATTCTTTGGGGATAGGGGTGTCGAGATCTCTCTGGCTACTTCCTGCCAAACTGGGATGGTGGGAGCCATTTGGCCTCCCCCTCTAGCTAGTCTCAGGCCTCAGAGTCCTTATAGTGGTGTCCATCTAAGGGTGAGTGATATTTTCTGTGGTCAGGTGTAGTTTTATGTTTCCTTGTTGAACTAGCCCTGCATTTTGTAGCTTGTTGACTCAGGCAGAGACAAAACGGGTTAGACTAGTGATGGTACATGGAGCATTAGTGAAGTGAGTGAAGTTGCTCAGTCATGTCCAACGCTTTGCGACCCTGTGGACTGTAGCCCACCAGGCTCCTCCATCCATAGGATTCTCCAGGCAAGAATACTGGAGTGGGTTCCCATTTCCTTCGCCAGGGGATCTTCCCAACCCAGGGATCGAATCCAGGTCTCCTGCATTGCAGGCAGATGCTTTAACCTCTGGGCCACCAGGGAAGCCCAGTAGGGGCATTAGCCAACTGCAAATCCCTCCTTGCCTGGAGAAGGACCCCCCAAAGAGAGATTGTAACCACCCGAGAGATCTCCAGCTTGTTCTTTGGGATCCCATAGGATCTGAATGTTTTTCTTGAGGACTGTGAGACTTTCTTTAACTTAGCTGGAGGTATTTACCCAGAAACAACACATCTCATTCAAGATGGCTCAAGTCCCTCCTTGTTCAAGGATCAGGAGCTCTATCTCCTATCTATTTTGGAGTAACAACCCCTGCCAGGCTGCATTGGCTCTTTAGAGTTATCCTGAGAAATCTTATCCCCAGAAGCTTAATTTTGGGGGTGTTCACTAGAATGGCACTCATTTGTAGTCCTGAATAGGTGTCTGACATCTCCCAGGGGCTCACAGGTGTATTGAGTGTCCTCTTCTGTTTTATTATATGGCTTGACTCATGAGTAGTGAATCCAGGAGTCATGTCCTGGCACCTTGATTGCTGCGGGGTCAAGTATTACAGGGAAAGGGACCTGCCATGTGAGCTGGAGTTGAGCCTTTGGGGACCCATCTTCCCAGACTTTAGGACTTGAGTCCCTGGAGCATGTAGTGATGGCTCTTTAGAATATTTTGGGTCCTGGTTGACACCCCACAAGCGTATATCCTGTTGGAAATGCTCAATGGCCATGGTATAAGACTGGAGGGTCTGAGCCTCTGAATCTAGGAAGAGGTTATTGATATAAACAAGAGGTCTCCCATACAGCATCTCATAAGGACTAAGACCAATCTGTTCCTTAGGGGCAATACAGGTGCAGAGGAGAGCTATTGGTAAAGCCTCCTTACATCCCAGGGAGGTCTCCTGGGCTATCTTTTTATTGCTGATTTCAAGAATTGTTTGGATAGTTTTGCTTTTCCTAAAGACTGAGGCCTCCAGGCACAATGGAAGTAGTAAGTAATACCCAATGCTTTAGAGACCCTTTGGGTGACCTTACAAGTAAATGATGTCCCCTTGTCACTTTGTAATGACCTGGGCAGGCCAAATCTCAGAATGATTTCATGGAGCAGTGTTTTTACCACCTCCTCAGCCTTCTCAGTCTGGATGGGAAAGCATCCAATGGATACATCCTGTGGATGTATCTATCATGACTAATAGGTATTTATACCCTTGAGAAACTGGCATCTGGGTCAAGTCCATCTGCCAGTCTTCTCCTGGATAAGTCCCACGTCACTGGACGGGCTGGGCCAACTGGGGTCTTCGAGCTCCTTGGGGGCTGTTTAATTGGCAAGTGGGACAAGAGGAGACCACTTGCCTTATAGTCATTTGGAGGCCTATTCCTCTGAAGGAACTTTCTAGTAATCTTTGGAGGGCCTTTTCCCCTAAATGACTGATGGCATGTAAGGAGTTAACCAACTTCCATTGGAGGTTTCCAGGCAGAAAAAGGAGTCCCTCCTTTTGCAACCACCCCATATGATCTTCTTGAAAGCCCTCACTCTTCACTTTAAGAGTCTCGCCTTCAGTATATGAAGGAGTTTCTGGCAAGTTAGTCTGTGGAACTAAGGTGGCAGCCCCTATTAGGTCATGGTTCTGTAACGCTGCTCTCCTAGCTGCCTGATCAGCTGCTTGGTTCCCTCGTGCCACTTCCATGCTCCCTTTTTGGTGTCCTTTACAGTGGGTGACTGAAACCTCAGTGGGCAGATGACTGCCTCCAAGAGCCTAAGGATTTGATCACCATATTTGATTGGGGTCAAGTGGCCTCTTTCTTTCCAAATAGCCACATGAGCCACAGAAAGGCATACTTGGAGTCAGTGTAAATAGCTACTCTTTTTCCTTTTCCCAGCTCTAAAGCTTGAGTCAGGGCTATGAGCTCAGCCAACTGGTCTGAAGTATCTGGTGGCAAAGATATAGCCTCTATGGTCTCAAAATTGGAGACTACTGCATATCCGGCTTTTCTTTTTCCATCCAAGACAAAGCTGCTTCCATTAGTGTACCAGATTTCCTCAGGATTGGTCAGAAGACTTTCTGACAATACCTGCTTCCAGGGAAGCAGCCATAAGCAGTCATAAGAACCACTGCTCCCCTCCAGAGTCTCTGCTTCATGGCCAGCTCAGCAGGCAGACCTTAAAAAAAAAAAAAAAAAGTTATAACTGATGACTGTTCACTTGACAATGAGTGGAGGATGACAGGTGGACCCACTGAAGCTCTCTCGGGGTGGGGGGGGTGGGCCTCAGTGGAGGTAACTGTTGAACAAGACGTTCTTCTTCTTGACACCTGTTGACAAGGACCCTGCTCTGGGTTATTTACTCAGCAGGCCCTTTTTTAGTAGATGATGCAGTAATATCAGGGCTTCCTGGGTGGCACTGGTGGTAACCCACCGGCCAGTGCAGGTAGATGTAAGAGACACAGGTTCAATCCCAGGGTCAGGAAGATCCCTGGGAGGAGGGCGTAGCAACCCACTCCAGCGTTCTTGCCTGGAGAATCCCATGGACAAATGAGCCTGAGAGGCTGCAGTCCATAGGGTTGCAAAGAGTCAGACATGCCTGAAGAGACTTAGCATGCATACATGCAGTAATATCAGCCCAGGTCAGATGGTCATCAAAGCCAAATGAGCAGAGCCACAGTAGATGAAGGTTTTCTTTGCTCTGTGAATATAAACTGTGCAAGAAAATGGAAAGAATGGCCTTCTTGCCACTTTGGAGCCATGTGTAATTTGTGTTTGGTTTTCAGTCTGTGAGTGATTTTTATGAAACAGATAAAGTTAATGAATCTTCTCCATTGAATGGCTTGATGTGTCCCATAATACCTTTTGGTGCACGATCTGGGGACTGACGTGGGACTCTGCCCCTGGGTCAGTGCAGCGTGGCTGACCTGGCAGCGGCCAGTCCTGACCTCAGGCAGAACCACAGGGATGTTGGCTGGAGATCTCCAGAACTAGGTGTCTATTCGAGAAGCCCTCAGACATTTGCTGACTCTGGGGCTCGTTCAGCACTGGTCACATGCAGCCTGACCACTCTGGGAGAAGTGGGCAATCTGGGTGAGGAGCAGCTGTGAGCCCATAACCAGGGTCCCTTCCTGGGGTAGCTGGGGATGGGATATCCACACTGGGGCTGGGCAAGGGGGAGGGGTGGGCAAGAGGGAGGGGTGAGGGAGGGGGCTGCAGGAAAGAGGGCAGAGTGTTTTCAGGGCCCATCCCACTTCAAATATAGCAGTTTTGCATTTATAGATTGTAACTTCCCTCGAGTTCAGTTGAAGATTTCAGATTTCAATTGAAGATTTCCCTCAAGCTTTCATTTAGGACTAAGACTTTTGAAAACCATGTTTTCCCTGAGAGCAGTGAAGTCCTCAGACTTAGCAATTAGTTTGCTGAGCATTTATGGGCAGCAGGTGTCCTCAGGAGCTCTGTGTGCTTTCTCATGTAATCCTCGCCCCAGGAGGCTTGTATTATTATCCTCATTTACACACTAGGAAGTGGAGTCCCAGGCAGGCTGAGTAACTTGGCAAAGGCTGCCCAGTGATTAGATGGTGGAACCAGCGTTCAAACTCAGGTCCAGAGATGGTCCTGACGCTGACTCACCTACAGCCAAGGGACTGGGCTCTATATCTGAGCTTGTCCTTCTCATCCGCAAATCAGAGGCTGCGGGGTTCTTCCCAGAGTCAGACCTCACACTCAGACCATGGGATACAGAACTGTAGACACCCACTTACTCAGATGACTGGTAACCAGGAAGCAGGATGCACTCAGCGGGTGGGTGTGGGACCATCCACGGTGGGGGTCACATCCGTATGGGCAGCCGTGGGGATGAGGCGCTGGCTCCAGCCCCTCCTTGAGCATAGCAGGCTGTGCTTCTTGGTTTCCTCACCTGTGGTTTAGGGATCAGACCACCTGCCTGGGGAGTGATGCTGAAAGGAGAAGAGACACTTGCAGAGTGCATGTTGTTCTGTGAACCTTTGTGTCTGTACCTGTGTGTCTGTTTCAGGTTCATCCACCTGAAAGGTCAATACCGAAGTCCATGCAAAGCCCTGGCTGGGGGGTCTTGATGGACGTTTTTCCTCCCCCTGACTGGTGGACCTCCCTCCTCTTCATTCAGCGAATTGGCTCGGTGGGCAGGATGGCATGTGGAGATAAACATTGGCCCCAACTTTAGAGAAAATACCAGCCACAGAGAATGGTCAATAGGAGAAAAACAAACCAAAAAAAAATATCAGTTAAGAATTCAGGAGCAGATACGCCCTCACTTTTGCGGTTTCCCAGCTGAAAAAACTAAACAAACAAAAATGCAGTTGTGCTTTCAAAAGCAAATGCCAGTTGTAACGTGTAGATTTGCAGGGTGTTCTGTGTGGCTGCCCCACCTCCCCCACTGCTGCAGAGGGAGCACACGTTTTCTGTACAAATACCATGGCTCCTGGGGAAGGTTAAGACGATTTTCTAACCAGGCTACAGGAGGTGGGGCAGAAATGTCCTTTTTACTACTTTGACTTTCCCTGGAGCACCCCAGGAGGACATCCGTAGATGTAATTTTCGTATGAAATCTATTAAAGAGGCAAACAGTTCGTTGGGAGGAATGATGAGAATTAAGGGCCGGCACTCTGTCCAGCTAACTCAAGGCTGTTTGCTGAACCTGGCTTCAAGCGGTAAGGTCAGCTAGGTTTTCCCTCCACCCCAGACTCTGCACTGATCTCCCCTTGGTGCAAATTCGCCCAGCATTGCCTAAGCTAATAACACCAAGCAGAGCAGAATACGGAATGTCACCGTCTTCTCACCTTTGCTTAGTGAGTTTCTAGTCACTCCTCAAGACCAATTTGTGGCCCCAGCATTACTTTCTCCCGGCGAAGTTTGTCCAGATTTTCCTTCCTTAGCACATGCGCGTCTCACCCGCTCCCCAGAGCCCTGCCCTTCTGCGCTTGTCCTCACGGTGGCGCCCCAGTGGGACTCCCGCCGCCCTGCCTGTTTTGCCTTTCCACGCTTGTCCTCATGGTGGCGCTGCAGTGGGACTCCCGCCACTCCGCCTGCTTTGCCCTTCTGCACTTGTCCTCACGGTGGCGCTCCAGTGGGACTCCCGCCGCCCTGCCTGCTTTGCGCTTCCGCACTTGTCCTCACAGTGGCGCTCCAGTGGGACTCTTGCCGACCCTCCCCCTTTGCTCTTCCACACTTGTCCTCACAGTGGCGCTCCAGTGGGACTCCCGCCACCCCGCTAGCTTTGCCCTTCTGCACTTGTCCTCACAGTGGCGCTCCAGTGGGACTCCCGCCGCCCTGCCTGCTTTGCGCTTCCACACTTGTCCTCACGGTGGCGCTCCAGTGGGACTCCCGCCGCCCTGCCTGCTTTGCGCTTCCGCACTTGTCCTCACGGTGGCGCTCCAGTGGGACTCCCGCCGCCCCGCTAGCTTTGCCCTTCCGCACTTGTCCTCACGGTGGCGCTCCAGTGGGACTCCCGCCACCCTGCCTGCTTTGTGCTTCCGCACTTGTCCTCACAGTGGCGCTCCAGTGGGACTCCCGCCATCCCGCTAGCTTTGCCCTTCCGCACTTGTCCTCACAGTGGCGCTCCAGTGGGACTCCCGCCGCCCTGCCTGCTTTGTGCTTCCGCACTTGTCCTCATGGTGGTGCTCCAGTGGGACTCCTGCCCCCTGCCCACTTTGCCAGGAGAGAGGGCCCCAGGGACACAGGTTTGCCCCTGCCTCTCCAGGCCTCGCACTGTCGCTGACAGTCATAGCTGCAAAGTCTGCCCAGGTCATGAATATTGTCTTTCTTTTCTAGTTTAAGGTTTATGTAAATTTAAGTTTTACAGCTTCTTATTCCTTCTGAGACCGTATTACCATTATCTCTTGTAAGATTTTTTTAAAGAGGGGATATTGAACTGCACCCGCAGAGAGCTCTCTAAGGAGAGTCTTGCTTAGTGTGGCTCTCAGCCTGGCTACACATCAAAAATGATCTACAGAGCTTTGGAAAAATACCCAGAAATGGGTTCCATCGTCGATCCATTAAACCTCTGGATAAGGGCCTGGTGTTGGGGTGTGTATATATTTATTTTAGGTCTTGAGGTGATTATAAACTACAGCCAGAGACCAGAACGGCTGGTGTAGGTGGTCAGAAGCTTCCAGTTCCCTCCTCTGGTTCGTTCTAGTCCAGTCTGTAGGTTGGGCCCCTCCCGGGCCACCCGTTGAGTCACTCTAGGAGGTTGAGGCAAGATAATCCCATGCTTTGGTTATCTTCACCACCACTGCCTTCTCGTGGAGAAAGGGCTTGCATAACTCAATGAGCCATGCTGTGTAGGGCCACCCAAGACAGATGAGTCATAGCAGAGAGTCCTGACAAAACATGATCCAATGGAGGAGCGAATGGCAAACCACCCCAGTGTACTTGCTGTGAGACCCTCATGAACTGTATAAAAGAACAAAAAGATATGACACCAAAAGATGAGTCCCCCAAGTCTGAAGCTGTCCAATATGCTACTGGGGAAGAGCAGAGAACTACTAATAGCCCCAGAAAGAATGAAGCTCCTGCGCCAAAGGTGGAAACAACGCTCAGTTGTGGATGTGTCTGGTGATGAAAGTAAAATCCAGTACTGCAAAGAACAACACTGCATAGCAGGAGCGACTGGGCGACTCACAACTGGGCGACTCACAACAGCAGCAAAAGGTTTGCTGCTGCTGTGCTGTGCCCACTCAGTTGTGTCTGACTCTTTGCAACCCCATGGACTGTAGCCTGCCAGGCTCCTCTGTCCATGGAATTTTCCAGGCAAGAATTCTGGAGTAGGTTGCCAATTTTCTACTCCAGGGGATCTTCCCGACCCAGGTATTGAACCTGTATTTCTTGCACCTCCTGCATTGGCAGGCGGATTCTTTATCACTGGGCTGCCTGAAATGACCATACTAAGGTTTGAGAATGCTTAATAAAATGGAAAACACTTCCAATGGTCAAGCAAGAAAAGACTTTGAGCACAGGAGAATCATTCTTAAAATTATGATGACTGAAAAGCATCACTAACAATATAAAGACTGCCTATATTCACTGGAAGTGCAAGTTTAATCTGCTTTTTCAATTGTGGTATAATACATATATAATTTACCATTTTAACTATTTTAAGTGTACAGAGGGGCGAAGCACATTCACATTGCTGTGAAGTGTCCACCACTGTGTATCTCCAGAGCTTCTTATTCTCACAAGATGAAACTCTGGACTCATTTGATGTCTGGAAAAAGAAAAAAACACCTCAAAGTTGAGAATTATGGTTTATTTGAAGATATTACCAAGGACTTTGGCCCAGAGCCCCTCAGACAGCTCTGAGGGACTGTCCCAAAGAGGTTAGGGACAAGCTAGGATACACTGGCATTTTTGAAAATGCCTGAAACAAACAAATTAAAAAACCCATAGTCAAACACCAAATATGCAAATAACTTCAGATATGCAGATGACACCACCCTAATGGCAGAAACTGAAGGGGAGTCAAAGAGCCTCTTGATGAAAGTGAAAAAGGAGAGTGAAAAAGCTGGCTTAAAACTCAACATTCAGAAAACAAAGACCATGGCATTCAGTCCCATCACTTCATGGCAAATAGATGGGGAAACAATGGAAATAGTGACAGACTTTATTTTCTTGGGCTCCAAAATCACTGTGGATGATGACTGCAGCCATAAAATTAAAAGATATGTGCTCCTTGGAAGAATTGAAATGACAAACCTAGACAGCGTATTAAGAAGCAGAGACGTTACTTTACCTACAAAAGTCCATGTAGTCAAAACTGTGGTTTTTCCAGTAGTCATGTATGGATGTGAGAGCTGGACAATAAAAAAGGCTGAGTGCCAAAGAACTGATGCCCTCAAACTGTGGTTCTGGAGAAGACTCTTGAGAGTCCCTTGGACAGCAAGGAGATCAAACCAGCCAATCCTAAAGGAAATCAGTCCTGAATACTCATTGGAAGGACTGATGCTGAAGCTGAAGCTCCAATACTTTGGCCACCTGATGTGAGGAACTGACTCACTGGAAAAGACTCTGATGCTGGGAAAGATCGAAGGCGGGAAGAGATGGGGACAACAGAGGATGAGGCATCACTGATTCAATGGACATGGGTTTGAGCAAACTCAAGGGGATAGTGGAGGACAGGGAAGCCTGGTATGCTGCAGTCCATGGGGCTGCAAAGAGACATGACTGAATGACTGAACAAGAAGAAGCATATAAAGATTACTGCTAGGAATCCCCCGGTGGCCCAGCGGTTAGGACTCCATGCTTCTACTGTAGGAGACATGGGTTCAATCCCGGGTAAGGAACAAAGATCCTATATGCCATGCAGCACTACCAAAATAAATAAAAGACCTTAGTTTAAAAAAAAAAAAAAAAAGACTACTGCTAGTCACAATACAACTTAATGAATTTAATGCTTTTCTGTATTGGAAGGTGCAGAAGTCTTGTCTCAATGAAATCATTCCTTTGATACGCACCTTAACTAACCAGGGCCAGTCCCCTGTTTGGGTCAGTATCCGATTTTTCTGCCTCAGGGTGCATGTCATTAGGGCAGCAGTAGCAGCTGATGGCTTGATGGCTGAAGCATTTGTTGTTTACTGAAACGGCACATGACATTCTTTTGTCCACATGTGAAACAATGACTTCCCCTACTCACTCCCCTCCCCAGTCCCTGATAGTCACCGCTCTCCTTTCTTATCTCTAGGTTTCTCATATAAGCTGTCTTATACAGTGCTTGTCCTTTGTTGAGTGAATAGAACCATGGTCCCCCTACGCATCTTTGATGTTAGTATGCCTTACTTCCTTGCCACCAACTTACTAGAAAATCATTCATGGATATTTTTAGTATTCTGTTAATTAAACCTCCTGAATTTATCTTTTACTCTTAAGATCAAGGTTTCCATACTTATTCAGTATCCTGATTGCTTCCTCAAGAAGATTTAGTTTTCCATGATGGTTTACTGTTTTCAGAGTAGAGATTTAAATGAATTGTTTATAGATTAAATAAAGAACACTTCTTAGAAATAAAGCATGTTTAATTTTTTCTGCAAAGAACAATGGCTGCTAAAAGGCTTTTGAGGAGTTTTAAAAACTACACAGTAATTAAAAAAAAAAAATGGTTTACCCTGAAGCAATCTTAAATTTCAGTCAGTATTCTGGAGCAGATTAACAGACCTATTTAACAGGCAGGCCATGCTTTTTCATTCCTGTTCTGTGCTAGAAGAAAATCATCCTAAAGTATAATTGGAAGTAAATGCGGAAATCATAGTTTTGTCTGCCTGTTGAGAAGCAGGAATCTTTATCATGATCATTAAAAAGCACAGCCATGCACGCATTCAGTCTTAGAAACATGAAAATCTGTAGTTGAACATTTGCATGAAACAGTGGCAATTTAGAGATGAGAGTAAATAGATAAAGGACACATTCCTGTTAGTACTTTTTGCTTTGTGTATCTGATTTAAGTCTAGTGAAAATGATTCTTAAAACACTATTGTTAACATATTTGCTTTTCAGTTGAATGTTCGAAGATGCCAAGATTAGAAGGAATAAGATTATGAAAGCGAGTACTTAAGTATCAGTTTTCCATTTTTAATAGAGATGTAATTGATATATGACATTATACTATCATCAGGTGTACAACATAATGATTCAATATTTGTATATATTGCAAAATAACCACAAGAATAAGTAGCTAACATCTATCACCACATATAGTTACAGTTTTTTTTTTTCTTCTGTGATGAGGACTTTTAAGATTAAGGTGCTACTCTGTTAGCAATTTTCAAATATATGATACAGTATTAACTGTAGTCATCATGCTGTACATTACATCCTCAAGACTTATTTTGTAACTGGAATTTTCTACCTTTTGACCACCTTTACCCATCAAGCCTACCCTCCACCCCCCACCTCTGAACCAACAGTCTGTTTCCATTTCTATGATTTGGGGTTTTATTTTTTAGAATTCACATATATGAGAATCACGGGATCATATGTTGTCTTTCCCAGACTTGTTACACTAAGCATGATGTCCTTAAAGTCCATCCATGTCATTGCAAAAAGCAAGTTTCCTCCTCTTTAATGCTTGAATGATATTCCGTTATATGTATGCACTTATACCACATCTTGTTTGCCCACTCATCTGTCAGTGAGCACTTAGGTGTCTTCCATGTCTTCAGTGCTGTAAATAGTGCTGCTATGAACATTGGGATGCATGAATCTTTCTGAATTAATGCTTACATTTTCTTATGGTAAATACCAAGAAGTGGAGATTCTATTTTTAAAATTTTAAGGAAACTTCATAACATTTTCCATACTGGCTGCAGCAGCATTTACATTCCCAGCAGCAGTGCACAATAACTCCCTTTTCTCCACATCTTCATCAATCACTTGTTATTTCTTTTCTTCCTGATAACAGAAATTCTAACAGGTGTAAGATGGTATCTCATTGTGGTTTTGATCTTCATTTTCCTGATGCTGAGTGGTTTTGAGCACCTTTTCATGTACCTGTTGCTTATTGTATATCTTCTTTGGAAAAAAAATGTCTATTCAGATCCTCTGCCCATTTTTAAAATGAAATTGTTTTTTGCTTTCAGTTTTATGATTCTTTATGCATTTTGCATATTAACCCTGTATAGGATATATGATTTGCATTTTCATTTTGCTGATGATTTCTTTTGCTGTGTAGAAGGTTCTTGGTTTGATATTGTCCCACTTGTTTATTTTTTGCTTCTGTTGCTTTGGCTTTTGGTATCAGATGCAAACTATCACTGCCAAGACTGATGTCAGATAACTTTCCACCTATGTGGAAAGTGTCATCAAGGAGTTTTATGGTTTCAGGCCTCCTATTCAAATCTTTAATCCATTTTAAGTTTTTGTGTATGATATAACAGAATGGTCCAGTTTCATTCTTTTGCATGTGGCTGTCCATTTTTCCAGCACAATTTATTTACACAATTTATTTAAGAAACTGTCCTTTTCCCCTTGTATATTCTTGGCTCCTTGAATTGACTGTATATATATATATATATATATATATTATATATATATATTATATATGTGTGTGTATGAATTTATTTGAGGGCTTTCTGATCTATTTCAACAATTTGTGTGTCTGTGCTTATGCCAATACCACACTGTTTTGATTACTATAGCTTTATAATATAGTCTGAAGTCAGGGAGTATAATGCCTCCTGCTTTGTTCTTCTTTCTCAAGATTGTTTTGGCTACTTGGGGTCTTGTGTGGTCTTATACAAATTTTAGGGTTGTTTTTCTGTCTTTGAGAAAATGCCTTTAGGATTTTGATAGGGATTGTATTGACTAGATTGCTTTGAGTAGAATGGAAATTTTAACAGCATTAGTGCTTTTAATTCACAAGCATGGAATATCTTTCCATTTCTGTTCTCATTTCTTTCATCAATGTCTCATAGTTTTCAGTATACAGATATTTAACCTTCTTGGCTAAGTTTCTTTTTTTTGAAATACAGTGTTGTGTTACAGTTTACATTGTTGTGTTAATTTCAGGCGTACAGCAGAGTGATTCAGTTATACATGCATATATATCTATTTTCAGACTCTTTTCTTTTATAGGTTTTTACAAAATATTGAGTATAGTTCTTTCTGCTATAGAATAGGTCTTTGTTGATTATCTATTTTATATATAGTAGTGTGTATATCTTAACCCCAAACTCCTAATCTATCCCTCTCCCCCTACCTTCTTGGTTAAATTTCTCCCTAGATAATTTATTCTTTTTGATGCAACTGTAACTGGTATTGTTTTCTTAATTTCTATTTATGATAGTTTGTTATTAACATAGAGAAATGCAACAGATTTATGTATATTGATTTTGTATCCTTTGATTTATTGAATTTGTTTATTCTAACAATTTTTGGTGGTGTCTTTAGGATTTCAATGGATAATATGTCATCTGCAAATAGTGACAGTTTTACTTCTTCCCTTGCCATTTGCATGACTTTTCTTTCTTTTCCTTGCCTGATTTATCTGACTAGGACTTCTAATACTGTACTGAATAAAAGTGGTATCCTTCTTATTCCTGATATTAGAGGAAAACTTTCAGCTTTTTACCATTGAGTATGATATTAGCTTCACGATAAACTGTGGAAAATTCTGAAAAAGATGGGAATACCAGACCACCTGACCTGCCTCTTGAGAAACCTGTATGCAGGTCAGGAAGCAACAGTTAGAACTGGACATGGAACAACAGACTGGTTCCAAATAGGAAAAGGAGTACGTAAAGGCTGTGTCTTGTCACCCTGCTTATTTAACTTATATGCAGAGGATATCAGGAGAAACGCCGGGCTGGAAGCAGCACAAGTTGGAATCAAGATTCCGGGAGAAATATCAATAACCTCAGATATACAGATGATACCACCCTTATGGCACAGAGTGAAGAGGAACTAAAAAGCCTCTTGATGAAAGTGAAAGAGGACAGTGAAAAAGTTGGCTTAAAGCTTAACATTCAGAAAACTAAGATCATGGCATCTGGTCCCATCACCTCATGGGAAATAGATGGGGAGACAGTGGAAACAGTGGGTGACTTTATTTTTGGGGGCTCCAAAATCACTGCAGATGGTGACTGCAGCCATGAAATTAAAAGACGCTTACTCCTTGGAAGGAAAATCATGACCAATCTAGACAGCATATTAAAAAGCAGAGACATTACTTTGCCAACAAAGGTCTGTCTGGTCAAGGCTATGATTTTTCCAGTGTTCATGTATGGATGTGAGAGTTGGACTGTGAAGAAAGCTGAGCGCTGAAAAATTGATGCTTTTCAACTGTGGTGTTGGAGAAGACTCTTGAGAATCCCTTGGACTGCAAGGAGATCCAACCAGTCCATCCTAAAGGAGATCAGTCCTGGGTGTTCATTGGAAGGACTGATGCTGAAGCTGAAACTCCAATACTTTGGCCACTTGATGCGAAGAGTTGACTCGTTGGAAACGGCCCTGATGCTGGGAGAGATTGGGGGCAGGAGGAGAAGGGGATGACAGAGGATGAGATGGCTGGATGGCATCACCAACTCGATGGACATGAGTTTGAGTAAACACCGGGAGTTGGTGATGGACAGGGAGGCCTGGCGTGCTGCGATTCATGGGGTCACAAATAGTTGGACATGACTGAGTGACTGAACTGACTGAAGTGATGATATTAGCTGTGAGCCTGTCATATATACCCTTTATTATATTGAGGTACATTCTCTCTATGTATACTTAGTTGACTGTTTTTTTTTTTTTTAAATCATGAATGGATGTTGAATTTTTGTTTAAAAAGCTTCTTCCTGCATTTATTGAGATGATCATGATTTTTATCTTTCATTTTATTTTTTAAAAATATAGTCATTTGAAAGTTGTTTATTCTCTTAAATTTTTTGTTTATTTTTAAATATTTATTTTAATTGGAGGCTAATAACTTTAAATACTGTGGTGGTTTTTGCCATACGTTGACATGAATCAGCCATGGGTGTACATGTGTTCCCCATCCTGAACCCCCCTCCCACCCCCCTCCCCATCCCATCCCTCTGGGTCATTCCCAGTGCACCAGCCCTGAGTGCCCTGTTTCATGCATCAAACTTGGACTGATGATCTATTTCACATATGGTAATACACATGTTTCAGTGCTATTCTCTCAAATCATCCCACCCTCGCCTTCTCCCACAGAGTCCAGAAGTCTCTTCTGTGAGACTTCTGTGTCTCTTTTGCTGTCTCGCATATAGGGTCATCATTACCATCTTTCTAAATTCCATATATATGCGTTAATATACTGTATTGGTGTTTTTCTTTCTGACTCACCTCACTCTGTGTAATAAGCTCCAGTTTCATCCACCTCATTAGAACTGATTCAAACACGTTCTTTTTAAGAGCTGAGTAATATTCCATGGTGTATATGCACCACAGCTTCCTTATCCATTCAACTGCTGATGGACATCTAGGTTGCTTCCATGTCCTGGCTATTATAAACAGTGCTGCAATGAACATTGGGGTGCATGTGTCTCTTTCAATTCTGGTTTACTCGGTGTGTATGCCCAGCAGTGGGATTGCTGGGTCATATGGCAGTTCTATTTCCAGATTTTTAAGGAATCTCCACACTGTTCTCCATAGTGTCTGTACTACTTTGCATTCCCACCAGCAGTGTAAGAGGGTTCCCTTTTCTCCACACCCTCTCCAGCATTTACTGTTTGTAGACTTTTGGATAGCAGTCATTCTGACCAGCATGAGATGGTACCTCATTGTGGTTTTGATTTGCATTTCTCTGATAATGAGTGATGTTGAGCATCTTTTCATGTGTTTGTTAGCCATCTGTATGTCTTCTTTGGAGAAATGTCTATTTAGTTCTTTGGTCCATTTTTTTATTGGGTCGTTTATTTTTCTGGAATTGAGCTGCAGGAGCTGCTTGTATATTTTTGAGATTACTTCTTTGTCAGTTGCTTCATTTGCTATTATTTCCTCCCATTCTGAAGGTTGTCTTTTCACCTTGCTTATAGTTTCCTTCATTGTGCAAAAGCTTTTAAGTTTAATTAGGTCCCATTTGCTTATTTTTGCTTTTATTTCCATTACTCTGGGAGGGGGCTCATAGAGGATCCTTCTGTGATTTATGTCAGAGAGTGTTTTGCCTATGTTTTCCTCTAGGAGTTTTATAGTTTCTGGTCTTACATTTAGATCTTTAATTCATTTTGAGTTTATTTTTGTGTATGGTGTTAGAAAGTGTTCTAGTTTGGTTCTTTTACAAGTGGCTGACCAGTTTCCCCAGTACCATTTGTTAAAGAGTTTGTCTCTTTTAAAGTTTGTGTTTCCTTGCTAATTTTCTGTTTGGTTGATCTATCCATAGGTGTGAGTGGGGTATCAAAGTCTCCCACTATTATTGTGTTATTGTTAATTTCCCCTTTCATACTTGTTAGTATTTGCCTTATATATTGTGGTGCTCCTATGTTGGGTGCATATATATTTATAACTGTTATATCTTCTTCTTGGATTGACCCTTTGATCATTATGTAGTGTCCTTCTTTGTCTCTTTTCACAGCAAGTCTATTTTATCTGATATGAGTATTGCTACTCCTGCTTTCTTTTGGTCTCCATTTGTATGAAATATCTTTTTCCAGCCCTTCACTTTCAGTCTGTATGTGTCCCTTGGTTTGAGGTGGGTCTCTTGTAGACAGCATATATATGGGTCTTGTTTTTGTATCCAACCAGCCAGACTTTGTCTTTTGGTTGGGGCATTCAACCCGTTTACATTTAAGGTAATTATTGATAAGTATGATCCTGTTGCCATTTACTTTGTTGTTTTGGGTTCGAGTTTATAAACCTTTTCTGTGTTTCCTGTCTAGAGAAGATCCTTTAGCATTTGTTGAAGAGCTGGTTTGGTGGTGCTGAATTCTCTCAGCTTTTGCTTGTCTGTAGTGCTTAGATTTCTCTTTCATATTTTAATGAGATCCTTGCTGGGTATAGTGATCTGGGTTGTAGGTTTTTCTCTTTCATCATTTTAAGTATGTCCTGCCATTCCCTTCTGGCCTGAAGAGTTTCTATTGAAAGATCAGCTGTTATCCTTATGGGGATCGCCTTGTGTGTTATTTGTTTCTTTTCCCTTGCTGCTTTTAATATTTGCTCTTTGTGTTTGATCTTCATTAATTTGATTAATATGTGTCTTGGGGTGTTTCACCTTGGGTTTATCCTGTTTGGGACCCTCTGGGTTTCTTGGACTTGGGTGGCTATTTCCTTCCCCCTTTTAAGGAGGTTCTCAACTATTATCTCCTCAAGTATTTTCTCATGACCTCTCTTTTTGTCTTCTTCTGGGACTCCTATGACTCGAATGTTGGTGTGTTTGACATTGTCCCAGAGGTCTCTGAGGTTGTCCTCATTTCTTTTCATTCTTTTTTCTTTTTTCCTCTCTGCTTCATTTATTTTCACCATTCTATCTTCCACCTCACTTATCCTATCTTCTGCCTCACTTATTCTTCTGTTGGTCCCCTTAGAGTGCTTTTGATCTCAGTTATTGCATTATTCATTATATATTGACTCTTTTTTATTTCTTCTAGGTCCTTGGTAAACATTTCTTGCATCTTCTCAATCCTTGTCTCTAGTCTATTTGTCTGTAACTCCATTTTGTTTTCAAGATTTTGGACCATCTTTACTACCATTATTCTGAATTCCTTTTCAGGTAGATTCCCTATCTCCTCCTCTTTTGTTTGGTTTGGTGGGCATTTATCTTGTTCCTTTACCTACTGAATACTTTTCTGCCTTTTCATCTTGTTTAGGTTGTTGTGTTTGGGGTGCCCTTTCTGTATACTCAAAGTTTGTGGTTCCTCTTTATTGTGGAGCCTGCTCCCTGTGGGTGGGGTTGGACTAATGGCTTGTCAAGGTTTCCTGGTTAGGGGAGCTTGTGTCTATGTTCTGGTGGGTGGAGCTGGATCTCTTCTCTCTGGAGAGTAATGAAGTGTCCAGTAGTGAGTTTTGGGGTGTCTATGGGCTTGGCATGGCTTTGAGCAGCCTATATTTTAATGCTCAGGGTTGTGTTTCTGCTTTGCTGGAGAATTAGCGTGGTATGTCTTGCTCTGGAACTTATTGGCTCTTGGGTGGATCTTGGTTTCAGTGTAGGTATGGAGGCTTTTGGATGAGCTCTTGTTGATTAATGTTCCCTGGAGTCAGGAGTTTTCTGGTGTTCTCAAGTTTTGGATTTAAGCCTCCTGCCTCTGGGTTTCACTCTCATTCTTACAATAGCCTCAAGACTTCTCCACCCATATAGCGCAGATGATAAAACATCTAGGTTAATGGTGAAAACATTCTCCACAGTGAGAGACACCCAGAGAGGTTCAGAGTTACATGGAGAAGAGAAGGGGGAGGAGGGAGATAGAGATGACCAGGAGAGGAGGGGGCGTCAGAAGGGGAGAGACCAATCACGTCAGTGATCACACCCCTAAGTGAAAATGGGTACTGAAGATTAAATTCTTAAAGGTACAAAATTGATAACAAATACCAAAAAAACAAAGATTAAAAATCTAGAGTACAGGTTAGACTCTCAAAAATACAATATTAAAAATACAAAACAAAATCACAAAAATTATAAACATATATATATATATATATATATGAAATTTGCATTAAAAATAGGGTCTTTTTTTGCAAGGTAATAGTAGGTTATAAAAATGAAAATTAAAGGAGTAATAAAGAACTTAAAAATTAAAAAAAAATTTAAATGGTAATAGTAAAAATATATCTAGGAATTTCTCTGGAGCTGTTGAGGGCAGTGTGGGGTCAGTTCAGTTTCAGATAGTTCCTTGTTCTGGCTTGTACTTGTTCTCAAGTTCTATAGGGCCCCTCCAATGCTTAGTCAATGTTAACTGCAGGATTTTAATCTGTTGCATCCATCGTTTCCAGAGCAGTTTCCTCTTCTTTGTTTATTTTGGCTTCCTCTGTTTGCAAGTCTCTTCAGTGTCTAATTTCTGCCCTGACACAAGGGGACAAAGCTGGTCACTTACTTAGACTCATTTGTTCACTTCTGCTGTGGGGAGGGAGGAACACTGCAAAAAAAATCACTGGCGTGTGTGGGGAGTGCTCGCAGTGTGTGGACCCCCTGGGTTTGCCCCAGCTCACAGTGTGTGTGCCTTCCCAGTCTACGCTGCTCAGGCTCCAGGTTGCTCTGCAGGGGTACGGTCCAAGGCGGGCCCTGCCTTTTGTGCACTTCCCAGGTCTAAGCCGCTCAGGTTCAGGTTCTCGGGTACTCCGCAAGGGCACAGACTCGGTTGGGCCTGCGTTTTGTGCCCTTCCCAGGTCCAAGCAGCTCAGGCGACCAGGTGCTTGGCGACCACACTCTTCCAGGTGGGCCATGCATCTTAATCACCTCCCCGGTCCCAGCCACTGAGTTTCCTGGGTGCGCCATGAGAGCATGGTCTCAGGTGTGATGTGTGTCTCCTCTGGGGAGCTGATGTCAGCCTGTGACACTCCTGGCAGATGTCAACCGCCCAGGATCCCAGGAAGACATGGTTAGCAACTGGGAGCCTGCTCACAGTTTGGTGGAGGATGCCATCTCTGGGGTCGAGATTGCCCCTTGCCTGCTGGCTCTGGCTGTTGCCCACCTGTCTCCCTGCCTCCGGTGGGGGGATGGGCTGATCTGCAGCCAGCTAGCTCTCCTTTGGTATTCGCTCAGTCCTTGTTCTTTGAGCGGGCCAGGCTGCGCATTAGAGCCTTTCGCAGGAAAGTTATCTCTTTTTTTTTTTTTCACTGACTATCCCATAGTTTAGGTTGCTATCTCATGTTAGCTCCCTCAGATTGCCCTCAGGGCATTCAGGCCTGGTACCTGAATACCTGGTACCTTCTTACCCTAAGGACCAATGATGCAGCCCACGCCTCCCTGTCCAGCCCCTGCTCTCTGCTGGTGGATGTGAGTGTCTGGGCTACCTCTCTGCTGGGAGTAGCGGTTAGGCGCGTATTCTGTGGGTTTTTGTTTTTTTGTTTTTTCCTTTTTTCCTTTTTCCTCCCAGTTATGTTGCCCTCTGAGACTCCAAAACTCCCCACAGACCCACCGGTGGGAAGGTTTCCTGCTGTCTGGAAACTTCTCCTCCTTTGACTCCCTCCCCAGGACGGGTCTCCATTCCTAACTCTTTTGTCTCTCTTTTTGTCTTTTATATTTTGTCCTACCTCATTCTGAAGAGAATGGGCTGCCTTTCTGGGTCCCTGGTGTCCTCCACCAGAGTTCAGAAGTTGTTTTGTGGAAGTTTCTCAGCATTCAAATGATCGTTTGATGAATTTGTGGGGGAGAAAGTGGTCTCCCCATCCTATTCTTCCACCATTTTGGGACCAGCCCGCTATCTTTCATTTTATTAATGTGGTGGATCCAGTTGGTTTTCAGATGTTGAAACATCCTTGCATCCTTGGAATATTGTTTAATTCAACTTGCTAATATTTTGTTGAGGATTTTTGCATCTAAGTTCATCAGGAATATTTACATATAATTTTCTTGCCTTGTGGCATCCTTGTCTAGTTATAGTATCAGGGTAATGTGTGTGTGTGTGTGCTCAGTCATGTCTCTCTGTGAACCTATGGACTGTAGCCCGCCAGGCTCCTCTGTCCATGGAATTTTCCAGGCAAGAATACTGGAGTGGGTGGCCATATGTTACTGCAGGGATCTTCCAAACCCAGGGATCGAACCTGACTCTCTTGTGTCTCCTGCATTGGCAGGCAGATTCTTTACCACTGTGCCACCTGGGAAGCCCATCAGGGTAATCCTGGCCTCATAACCCTCATAAAATAAGTTTGGAGATGGTCCCTCTTCTATTTTTTGAAAGAGTTTGAGAAGGATTGGTATTAATTCTCGAAGATGTGTGCTCGAAGTCACCAGTGAAGCTGTTTGGTCCTGGACTTTTGTTTGTTGGGAGGTTTGATTACTATTCAATCTTCTACTAGCAATTGATCTGTCCAGGTTTTCTATTTCTTCATAATTCAGTTGTAGTAGACTGTATGTTTTAAGGAATTTACCCACTTCTTCTAGGCTGTCCAATTTGTTGGTGTATATTTATTTGTGGTAGTCTCTTATGATCCTTTGTATTTCTGTGGTATCACTTACAGTATCTCCTCTTTCATTTCTGATTTTATTTATTGAGTCCTTTCTCTTTTTCTTCCCCCTTGATGAGTCTAACTGTAAAGGTTTGTCTATTTTTTATCTTTTCAAAAAACCAGATCTTAGTTTAATTTGTCTCTTCTGGGGTTTCTTTAAAGTCTCTATTTCATCAATTTTGCTATGATCTTTGTTATTTCCATTCATCTACTAACTTTTGGCTTTATATGTTCTTTTTTAATTCTCTTGAGGTATAAAGTTAGATTGAGATCTTTTTATTTCTTGAGGTAGGCATTTATATCTGTGAACTTTCTCCTTAGAACTTCTTTTGCTGCATCTCATAAGTTTTGGTATGTTGTATTTTCATTTGCCTAAGGTATTTTTTAATTCCTCAGCAGTTGTTCATTTTTAACCTTCATGTCCCATGTTACTGTAGCTTCTTCTTCTATGCCTAGTTACATCAAAGGATTATAATGGGACTCGGGGTTTGAAAAAAGAAAGGCAGTGACATATTTGCTATTGGTAGAGTAAAGATCTTTGAACAGCCTGTCCTATATAGAAGCAATGAGAATACTGCAACAATTGTCAAAATCAACTTTTTTAGTAATATGGAAATTAATCGAAGGTGTGCATATATCTGGAGAGTGTTTATTCAAGAAAAATGGCCATTATCTTTGTAAGAACACTGAGTATTGCATTGTTTCAATTTTCCCTGTTCTCACCCATTCTCCCCAGTGCCATGATAGCCTTGAAAGGTCAAGAGCTCCACAGTAAAGGCAAAAATCAATAGCTACTGACCCCAGCATTCACTAGGAGGAACAAACAAGAATTCATTCAAAGCTCTGCTCTAAGAGAATTGCCATTATTTGACATAGTAGTTCTCTAGAAACTTCTGTTCATAAAATTTGTCTTCTTCTGACCTCACTCAGAGCTCACCCAGAGCAAATGGCCTTTTCCTCAGGGGCATTTTTTTTTTTTTTTCAAAATCAAAAAACAAATGCAAAAATTCCCAATAACAAAACCAAAACCAAACCAAAATAAACTAAAACAGAAATAAAAATATTGATTGTTAACCATCACAGCTCCCTGGGGCAAGCACTAACCTAAGCAAAACATTTAAAATAAAATGTTAGAGGAATATTTTATTTCATAGTAAGTAACTAAGTGTTAGTTGCTAAGTCCTGCCCGACTCTTTGCAACCCCATGGACTTCAGGCCACCAGGCTTCTCTGTCCATGAGATTTTCCAGGCAAGGATACTGGAGTGGGTTGCCATTTCCTTCTCCAGGGGATCTTCCCCACCCAGGGATCGAACCCAGGTTTCCTGCACTGCAGGCAAATTCTTTACCAACTGAGCTACAAGGGAAGCCCCTTAAAAAAAAAAAAAATTCCATAAGAGGCTTTAAAAATCTCTGAAAGAGTACTGGAATTCTAGAAGGCCATGTGTATGTATAGATCTGTATGCATTTCCAGAGCTGTGCATCTGCTTACGAAAAACAATTCAAGGCCCTGAGTTCTCCTCTCCAGCCCATCAGACCTCTGAGCAAGCAGGAAGTGGTGAAGGGTAAGGCAGAGCTGTAAACTGCTTGGCTAAGTGTTGAACACAGGCCCAACCTGCACACAGAGCCCCTTGGCAAAGACTAAGAGCCTCTTTGGTTCCAGTAATTTAAGGACACATATGTCCAATATTTAACTGGCCTCTAAGCTGATTGAGCAGAGATTTCAGTGGCCACACACAGCAAAGAACACAGACTTCATGGAGTTAGTTCAAGAAAGTCACAAATAGTAACATCAACAAAGAGTAACAACAACATATTTTAGAGAGGTGAGTATATCTGATGTCCAGAGTTGTCACATTCTATTGTTTAAGATGTTCAATTTTCAGCTAGCAATTACAAGACATGCAAAGAAACAAGTGTAGCCAATATGAAAGTTAAAAAAACTGTCCTTGAGAAAGTCCAGACACTGAACTTACTAGACAGGGACTTTCTCACAGTTGTTTTAAACATATCTAATCAACCAAAGGACACCACATCTGAATAACTAAAGGAAAATATGAAAATGCTGCCTCATCAAATATGGGATATAAAGAGGTAAAAATCAAATTAATTAAATTAAAAAATGGAAAGGAACCAAGTAGAAATGCTAAGTTGAAAAGTTCAATAACAGAAATGAAAAATTCCTTAGGAAGGTCAGAGAAGATTTGAACGGACCAAAGAATCAGTGTACTCTAGAGCTATGTCAGTTGAGATGACTGAGGAACAGAAAAGATGAACAAAAATGAACAGAGAGCCTAGGAGACTTACGGATCCAAAGTGCAACTATACACATACTGTGAGCCCCAGAAAAAGAGAAGGAAAGGACTACATGGAACATTTGAAGAAAAATGCTCTCCCCAGATTTGTATGAAAAGCATTAACCTAAATAATCAAGAAGGCTTAACGGACTCCTAGTAGGACAAACTCAAAGAGATTCACACCTAGATACAATAATGAAACAACTGAAAGACAGTGATGAAGAGAATCTTGAGAGCAACAAAAGAGAAGTGACCCATCACGTGTAAGTGAACTTCAGTAAGATTAACAGCTGTTTTCTCATAGGAACCATGGCAGCTGGAAGGCAGTAGTTTGACATATTAAAAATATTGGTGGAAAAAAACTGTTAAATAAGAAATCTATACTGCCAAAATTACCCCTCAAAAATGAAAGAGAAATTAAGATATTCCCAACATACAAATATCAAAGAAAAGAAAAAATACTGCTAGCAAATATGTCCTGCAAGAAATACCAAAATGAAGTCTTTAGGCCAAAATGAAAGGACACCCGGCTGTAACTCTAATCCATGTGAACAAGTAAATGCACCAGTATAAGTTACTCTAACTTTTAATTGTAACTCTTCTGTTCCTTCTCTGACTTAAAAGGATACTGCACAAAATGATAATTAGAAATCTGGGTTGAGAGACACACAATGTTCATGGATGTAATTTGTGTGACAATAACAGTACAAAGGAGGAGGAAAAAGAATGGAAATATGTAGGAGTAAAAATTTTGTATACTAATGAAATTGTTTGTATTAATCTGAACTAAATTGTTAGAGGTTAAGATGCTAATTGCAATCCCCAGGCCAATTCCTAAGTAAATATCTCTGAAAACTATTGTAAAAGAATCACAGCAAAATAATACACTGAGAAGTACCAGTTTAATGCAAAAGAAGATGGTAATGGAAAAATCGAGTAATAAAAATACATTAGACATACAGAAGACAAAGTGCAAACTTGAAGATGTAAATCTTAATTCATCAGTCAAAATATAACATGTGAATGGATTAAACAACCCAATCAAAAAACAGATGGGCAGAATAAATAGAAAAATGTGATATATTTGATATCTAAAAATATGATAACTAAATGCTATATACAAGGCAAACATTTTAGATTCAAAGATACAAATAGGTTGAAAGCAAAGACATATCTAAATAGGAACCAAAGGGGAGAGAGAGAGAGAGAGCGAGCGAGCTGGAGTGGCTACCAGACAAGATGGACTTTAAGAAAGAAGTTGATAACAGACACAAAAAGGTTGCTTTATAATGATAAAAGTGTCAATCTATCAAGAAGATAAAGCAGTTATAAATGTGTACACATCTTAAAATGGAGATCCAAAATACATAGAGCAAAAACAACAGAAATGAAGGGAGAATAGACTTAAAGGTAATAGTTGTAAACATCAACATCCCACTTTCAGTAATAAAACAACTAGGTAGAAGGTCAATTGGGATAGAACGCTTGACAAGCACTATAATCCAGTGAGACCTACATCTAGAGAATACTTCACCCAACAGCAGCATTCTTTTCAAATGTGCAATTGAACACTCTCTAGGATAGACCGTAAAATAAGTATTAGTTTAGGCCATAAAATAAGTCTTAATAAATTTAAAATAATTGAAAGTATACAAAGTATTTTCTTGGGCCACACTGGAATGAAATTAGAAATTGAAACTAGGAATGAGTCTATAGAATTCACAAGTATGTAGAAATTAAACAGCACACTTGTAAATAACCAAGAAATCACAAGGGAATTTGGAAAGTACTGTGAGATGAACGAAAATGAAAACATACTGAAATCTATGTACAGTTCAAGCAGTGCTTAGAAGAAATTTATAGATGCAAATGCCTCTATTAAAAAGATCTCAAATCAATTGCTTAATCATTTACCATAAGAAACTATAAACAGAAGCACAAAGAAAAACCCAAATAAGCAACAGGAAGGAAACAGAATTAGAGAAAAAAATAACATATAGAAAATAGAAAAGCAATTGAGCATATCAACAAAATCAGAAGTTTGTTCTTTAAAAGCATCAACAGAATTGACAAATCTTTAGTTAGACTGCCCCAGGAAATAGAAAAGAAACGTTGTATTACAAGAATCAGGGATGAAAACAGGGACATGACTACCAACCTTACAGATGTTATTTTTACTATAAGAGAAAACTATGAAAAGTTGTATGTCAACAAATAGATAGCCTCAATGACATGGACAAATTCACCAAAAGACTATTAAATCTGACTCGAAATAAAAATCTGAATAAGCCTGTAAGACATACATCAAATTAGCAATAAGAACTTCTCACAGAAAAAAAAAAAACACCTCAGTTCTAGAAAGCTTCACTGGTAAAGCCTACCAAACATTTAAAGAATAGATAAGAAAAACCCTTCACAAACACTTCCAAAAAAACAAACATGCAGGAACACATTTGAAGTCATTCTGTCAGGCCAGTGTTGCCCTGATTCAAAACCAGGCAGCACAAAGGAAAAAAACTTGGAGACTAATATCCTTTATGAATACGGATGCAAAATTCCTAAACAAAGTACTAGTAGAGTTAATCCAGCAGCCTATAAAAGGAATGGTACACCATGACCAGGTGGAATTTATCCTTGGAGTATAAGATTAGTTCATGTGCAAAAGCCAATAAATGTAATATACTATGTCAATAAAATAAGGCACAAAGCCACATAAATCAATAAATGCAGGAAAATCATCTGACAAAGTTCAACATTTTCTCATTATCAAAACACTAGAAGGTCAATAACTGAGGAATGGAAAGGAAATTTCTCAACTTGATAAATAGTGTTTATTAAAAAAAAATCAACTCAAGAGTTGAAAAATGAAAGTTTTTCATCTCAGTTCAAGAACAGGACAAGGATGACCCCTCTTGACACCACTGAACTATAAATTACAGGAAAATTAGGTGAGAAATAAATAAAAGGGATCCAAGTTAAAAGGAAGATCTTTTACATAATAAAACGATCTCTTACACAGCAAATCCTCAGAAATACACACATGTGCATGCATACACACATACACACACACAGAACCAATAGTGCTAAATGAATTTATCAAGTTTTCAGTTTGTAAGACCAATATATGCGTATCAGTTGTATTTCTGTACAACTGTACAATCTGAAAATGAAGTTGAAAAACAACTTCATTCACAAAAGTGTCAGAAGTAATAAAATACTTAGTAATAAATTTAACAAATGAAGTATTAGTTTTGTATACTGGAAACTGTAAAACATCACTGAGATAAATTAATGAAAAACTAAATGGAGAGACATGTTATGTTCATGGATTTAGAAGACTTAATGTTATAGGGGAGATTTGTTAATATTACTGAAATGGCATTATTCCCAAAGTTCATAGAGTCAATGCAGTTCCTCTCAAAATTTTGGCTGCCATTTTTTTTTTTTTTTTTTTTTCCAGAAACTTACATGGTGATCTTAAAATTCATATGGGAAAGCAAGGGACTCAAGAACCAAAGCAATCTTGAAAAAGAACAAAGTTGGAAGATTTACACTTCCTGATTTAAAAACTTACTGTGAAGCTGAAGTAATAAAGACAATATGGCACTGCTTTAAGATAAGCATATCAGTTAATAGGATGGAATTGACAGTCCAGCAGGAAACCCTTACATTCAGTCACGGGGTTTTGTCATGGGTGTCAAGACTGCTGAATAGAGAAAGAAAAGTCTTTACCAAAAAAAAAAAAAATGCCCAGAGTTATAAATATACCAAAGCCACTGAATTTGTATCCTTTAAAAAGGTCATTTTCAGTATATGCATTGTATCTGAATAAAGGGGGAGTAGGGAAGATTCTCTCACACACACCACTACAGAAGGCGGTGTGAGATTTTCTGGGAAGAGCTATGATAAGAGTGAGCCACCTCAGACACAAGAGTTGTCAGACATGTGGGTCTTTCTCGGGCAATTTTTCTGAGACTCTTGTGTGTGTTCAGTTTAACTGAGAACTTAGAATCTTTTCTTCTTATTATTGTTTAAAACAGGGGGAGAGAGACTTTTGAAAGTACCTGGTACCTACTGGCAATAGCGGAAGTGTACCAGAAGCCCAGTGTTCTAGGACAACTGACCACAGCAACTGTTCGAGAAAAAAAAAACCTGTAGTATCTACCCTGTGACCAGTTGATAGAGAAATTGTTGCCAAAAACAATCTTTCGGGAACTGGAAACTGTTCTATTTTGTAGGAACCCTGCTGAAATTAGATTATGTTTAGTTAGTAAAGAGAGAATGTGCTGGCGAGACAAGTATATGCTGGGGAGACTAAGTCCCTACACAACAGAAGGAGCTGACAAACACCATTGATGCCGTTAACAATAGCTGAGTGGGGAAGAAGATGTTTGCTGGAATTTGCTTTTTCCTTCCCAATTTGTCTGCCCTTTCCTTCCTTCCTTCCAACATTTTTTCTTTCTTTCCCTTATTGCAAAGATTAGAACCTTCAGGATACTGTTGAATAAAGGTCAAGAACAGACATCTTGCCTCATTCAATCTTCAGTGGTTTAATTAACACTGTCTTTCACCACTGAGTATAATGTTTGTGGTAGGGTTTTGTAGATGCCCTTTATCAAGTTGAGGAAGTTCATTTCTATTTTTATTTTGCTGAGAGGTTTTTCTAAAATCATGATTAGAGGTTAGATTTTGTCAAGTGTATTTTTTTCACCTATTGAGATAATCAGATGTCTCTTTTTTCTTTTTTAGTCTCTTAATTTGATAAGTTACATTGATTCTATGTAAAGTTAAACTGACATAGCAGTCTTGAAATAAGCCTCATTTGGCCATGTTTGTTGCTGTTCAACCGCTAAGTCGTGTCAGACTCTTTGTGATCTCATGGACTGCAGCACACCAGGCTCCATCGTCCTCCATTAGCTCCCAGAAATTGTTCAAGTTCACGTCCATTGAGTCAGTGATGCTATCTAACCATCTCATCTTCTGCCACCCCTTTCTCCTTTGACCTTCAATCTTTCCCAGCATCAGAGTATTTTCCAGTGAGCTGGCTCTTCACATCAAGTGGTCCAAGTATTAGAGCTTCAGTTTCAGGTTGAACATATAGGGTTGATTTACTTTAAGATTGACTGGTTTTATCTCTGTGCAGTCCAGGGGCCTCTCAAGTTTTCTCCAAAAAAACCCAAAAACTAACGTCTTCTCCGGCACCATAATTAGAAAGCATAAATTCTTTGGCATGCAGTCTTCCTTATGGTCCAACTCTCATATTCATACATGACTACTAGAAAAACCGTAGCTTTGACTACACAGATCTTCATTGGCAAAGTGAGGTCTCTGCTTTTTAATATGCTGTCTAGGTTTGTCATAGCTTTTCTTCCAAGGAGAGGTGTCTTTTAATTTCATGCCTATAGTCACCATCCACAGTAATTTTCGGGCCTAATAAAATAAAATGTCATTGCTTCTGCTTTTTCCTCTTCGATTTGCCATGAAGTGATGGGGCTGTATGCCATGATCTTAGTTTTTTTATTATTAGGCTTCAGGCTAGCTCTTTCAATCTCCTTTTTTACCCTCATCAAAAGGCTTTTTCGTTCCTCTTTGCTTTCTGCCATTAGACTGATATCACCTGCATATCTGAGGTTGTTGATATTTTTCCTGGCAGTCTTGATTCCAGCTTGTGAGTCATCCAGCCAGACATTTCACATGATGTACTCTGCATATAAGTTAAATAAGCAGGATGACAATATACGGTCATACTCCTTGTCATACCGTCTTGCTCCTTTCCCAATTTTGAACCAGTCTGTTGTTTCATGTCCAGTTCTGTTAAATTTTGACCTGCAAACAAGTTTCTCAGGAGACAGGTAAGAATTTTCCAGTTTGTTGTGATCCACAAAGTCAAAGGCTTTTGCACAGTCAGTGAAGCAGAAGTAGATGTTTTTCCAGAACACCCTTGCTTTCTCCATGATCCAGCAAATTGGCAATTTGATCTCTGGTTCCTCTGCCTTACCTAAATCCAGCTTGTACATCTGGAAGTTCTTGGTTCATGTACTGTTTAAGCCTAGCTTGAAGGATTTTGAGCATCTGCTGGCATGTCAAATGAGCACATTTGTACAGTAGTTTGAACATTCTTTGGCACTGCCCTTCTTAGGAATTGGAATGAAAACTGACGGTTTATCTTTTAAATTTTTGGATTCAACTTGTTAGAACTTTAAGAATTTTTCAGTGTTCATGAGGGGTGCTGGTCTGTAGTTTTCTTGTAATGTTTCTGTCTGATTCTGGCATCAGGATACTACAGGCCTCATAGAATTTGAAAAGTATTCTTACCTTTCCATTCTCTGGGAAAGTTATATTATTTCTAACTTAAACATTTGGTAGAAATCACCAATGAAGTTGTCTGAGCCTGGAAGTTCTTTTTTTTTGTTTTGTTTTGTTTTCGTAAGAAGATTTTAACTATAAACTTAACTTCTTTCACTGATTCAGGGCTATTCAGATTATTTTTCATGACTGAGCTTGATGGCTTGTACCTTTCAAGGAATTTGTCCATTTTTATCTAAGCTGTGAAATCTACTTCCATAAAGTTGTTCATAATACCCTCAGTATCATTTTAATGTTTGTAGAATCTGTATCGATACTCCTCTCTCCTTCTTGGTATTGGCAATTTGTGTCTTCTTTTCTCTTGATAAGTAAAAATAGATATTGATCAGTTTTACTGAGTCCCCCCCAAAGGACATGGTTCTGATTTCGCTGATTTTCTCTAGTGTTTTATATTGGCATTTTAGTAATTTCAGGTCATATTTATTTATAGTATCTTTTTTCTTTTCACTTTGGATTTTATTTCCTCTTCTTTTTCTAGTGCATAAAGACCAGTGGTCATGTCACTGAGTTGAGACCTTCTTGTCTAATAAAAATCTTTAGTGCCTGGTGTCAGCATCATGGCAGCGTGAGACGCTCCCTTTCTCTTCCTCAGTCTACAACCAGTAAAACATCCATAACTCAACAAGGTTTCCTCTGGCCAACATACCAGGATGCCAGAGAGTCCCAGACACCTGTGTATCTAAAGGTAGGTGAACTGGAACACAGCAGAGGCCGAGCCTGCGATCCTGACCCTTTGACCGTGGCAGGTGAGCCTCACCCCCAGAGAATCAGTAGCAGCAGGGACGTCAGTGCACACGAATCTGGATTCCGGATGCAGCGTGGCCCTTAGCTGCAGGAAACCAGGCAGGAGAGGGAGCAGAGGCTGTGGCCCCATCCCTCCCCAGCATCCCGCCACAGCATCCCTCCACAGCATCTGCGAGTCTAGTCCCTGCCTGCAGGAGCACCTCCCTATTCACACCTTACATGGCAGGTACGCACAGCCCCAACTCCCCTCCAACCCCAGCTCTCTATCTCCCCCTCACTGCTGTAGAGCCTGTGGCCCAGGCAACCCGGATGCAGTGGAGGCAGGATCGAGTTGCTGGGATACCAGTGTCCCAAGGTGTGATGCAAGGGGCAGCAGCGATGCAGGCAACAGCATGAAACCAGCAACCCCCGAGACACAGCAGCAACAAGGGTCAGGGGACAGCTCTGGCAGAGGCAACGGCGTGGGGAGTGCTGACTCAACACAGAGGAATCCAAGGTGAGAGAGGCCAGAAACTTGTGCCACAGTGCCACCTGCTGAAAACCAAAGACAGGCCTCTCATTTCTAACCTGTCAAATTGTTGGAATCAAGTTTTGAAAAGCTTTACCTAAATAAGAAAGGTATTCACTAGTTGAAACGCACCAACAAACGAACAATTTATCAAGTACCATTAAGAAGCATGGTAACTCAACCTCACAAAAAGAAAACAACAGCCAGAAACCAAAATTAAAATCATGAAATACTGCAGTCTAATGGATAGAGAATTCAAAATAGCTTTCATGAAGAGATTCAGTGAGCTGCCAGAAAAACTCTCAAAAAGGCAGTTTACTGAGCTAAGGAATAAAGTTAACACACGGAACACTTTACCAAAGAGACTGAAACTCTAAAAAAAGGACTAAATGAAAATTCTGGAGTTGAACTCAACAAAGGAGATGAAGAACACATTAGAAGGAACTGGAAATACAGCAGACTTTACCAAAGAGTGAGACCTGGAGACTGTGAGAACACAGAAATGAAATACAGAATTAGTGAAGAGGAAAACAGAGAAATAAGATCTAAAAAGAAAAAAAAGGAAGAAATTCTGTGAGAACTGTCCTACACCTGTAGGAAGGGCAATGTTACGGTGACGGGTATCCCAGAGGGAGAAGGGAGCAGAGAGTTTTTTTAAGGAAATAATAGCTGAGAATGTCCCAAACCTCAGAAGAAACAGGGTATACAAGTCTATAAAGCTAAGAGAACACTTAGCTACCTCAATGCTAAAAGATTGTGTTGAAGACACATTATATTAAAACTGTACAAAGTCAGTGACAAAAAGGAATTTTAAAGGCAGCCAGGGGGAAAAGGATGGTCACCTACAAAGGAAACCTCATTGGACTACCAGCAGATTTCTCAGGAGACACCATGAGGCAGGACAGAGTGGAATGGCGTACTCAAAATATTGAAAGGTAGTAAAACTGGCAGCCAATTCTATCCAGCAAAGGAGAAGTAAAGACCTTCCCAGAGAAACAAAAAGCTGGGAGACTTCACGCTAACTAGATATGCCCTATGAGAAATGTTGAAAAGGAGCTTTTTGACTATGGTGATAAATAGAATCAGAAAACTGCAATTTCTCTATCAGGATAGGTTGTTAAACAACTATAGCATAAAGATTAAAGAGGAGAGACTATAAAATAACTATAACTATTTCAGTGTGGAAAGGAACTCACAATTTGGGACCCCTCTTCATGGATCACAGCCTTGTCCTGGCGAAGGGGCTTGTATAACTCAATGAAGCTATTAGCCATGCCATGCTGGGCCACCCAAGATGGACAGGTCACTGTGGAGGGTTCTGGCAAAACACAGTCCACTGGAGGAGGGAATGGCAAATCATTCCAGTATTCTTGCCGGGAGAACCCCATGAACAGTATGAAAAGGCAAAAAGATATGACACTGGAAGATGTGTCCTCCAGGTTGACAGGTATCCAGTATACTACAGGGGAAGAGTGGAGGGCAATTACTAATAGCTCCAGAAAGACAAGCTGCTGGGCCAAAGCAGAAATGATGCTCAGTTGTGGATGTGTCTGGTGGTGAAAGTAAAGTCTGATGCTGTAAAAAGCAATATTGCATACAAACCTGGAATGTTAGGTCCATGAATCAAGGTAAATTGGACGTGGTCAAGCAGGAGATGGCAAGAGTGAACATCGACATCTTAGGAATAAGTGATCTAAAATGGACTAGAATGGGTGAATTAAATTCAGATAACTGCTATATATACGAATGTGGGCAAGAATCCCTTAGAAGAAATGGAGTAGCCCACATAGTCAACAAAAGAGTTTGAAATGCAGTAGTACTTGGGTGCTGTCTCAAAATGACAGAATGATCTCAGTTCATTTCGAAAGCAACCATTCAGTGACATAGTAATCCAAGTCTGTGCCCCAACTACTGATGCCAAAGAAGCTGAATGGTTCTATGAAGACATCTACAGGACCTTCTAGAAATAACACCAAAAAAAATGTCCTTTGTTTTCATAGGGGGGTGGGGTACAAAAGTAGGAAGTCAAGAGATACCTGGAGTAACAGGCAAGTTTGGCCTTGGAGTACAGAATGAAGCAGGGCAAAGGCTAACAAGTTTTGTTGAGAGAACGCACTGGTCATAGCAAACACCCTCTTCCAACAACACAAGAGACAACTCTACACATGGACATCACCAGATGGACAACACCAAAATCAGATTGATTATATTCTTTGCAGTCAAAGATGGAGAAGCTCTGTACAGTCAGCAAAAACAAGACCTAGAACTGACTGTGGCTCAGAGCTTAAGCTCCTTATTGCAAAATTCAGACTTAAATTGAAGAGAGTAGGAAAAACCACTAGACCATTCAGGTATGATTCCCTTATGATTATACCCTTATGAATCCCTTATGATTATACAGTGAAGGTGGCGGATAGATTCAAGGGATTAGATCTGATAGACAGAGTGCCTGAAGAACTATGGACAGAGGTTCATTGTACAGGAGACAGTGACCA
Source organism: Cervus canadensis (assembly GCF_019320065.1). Lineage (NCBI taxonomy): Eukaryota > Metazoa > Chordata > Mammalia > Artiodactyla > Cervidae > Cervus > Cervus canadensis. The sequence continues at coordinate 25,643,465 of NC_057405.1, forward strand.
AAACCATTCCAAAGAAAAAGGAATGCAAGAAGACAAAGTGGTTTTATGAAGAGCCATTACAAATAGCTGAGGAAAGAAGAGAGGCAAAAAGCAAGGGAGAAAGGGAAAGATATACCTAACTGAATACAGAGTTCCAGAGAACAGCAAGGAGAATAAGAAACCTTCTTCAATGAACAATGCAAAGAAGCAGAGGAAAACAATAGAATGGGAAAGACTAGAAATCTTTTCAAGAAAACTGGAGATATCAAGAGGACATTTCATGCAAAGATGGGCATAATAAAGGACAGAAACAGCAAGGACCTAACAGAGGCAGAAGAGATTAAGAAGAGATGACAGGAATACAAAGAAGAACTGTACATGACCTGGATAACCATGATGGTGTGGTCATTCACCTAGAGCCAGACATCCTGTAGTGTGAAGTCAAGAGGGCCTTAGGAAGCATTACTACCAGTAAAGCTAGTGGAGGTGATGGAATTCCAGCTGAGCTATTTCAAATCCTAAAAGATGATGCTTTAAAAATGTTGGACTCAATATGTCAGCAGATTTGGAAAACTCAGCAGTGGCCACAGGACTGGAAAATGTCAGTTTTCATCCCAATTCCAAAGAAGAGCAGTGCCAAAGAATGTTCAAACTACCAGACAATTGCACTCATTTCACATGATAGTTTAAGTTTATGCTCAAAATCCTTCAAGCTAGGTTTCAGCAGTACATAAATTGAGACCTTCCAGATGTACAAGCTGGATTTAGAAAGACAGAGGAACCAGAGATAAAATTGCTAACAATAATTGGATCATAAAGAAAGCAAGGGAATTTCAGAAAAACATCTACTTCTGCTTCATTGACTATATTAAAGACTTTCACTGTGTGGATCACGACAAACCGTAGAAATTCTTAAAGAGATAGGAATACCACAGCTCAATACCTGCCTCCTGAAAAACCTGTAGGCAGGTCAAGAAGCAGCAGTTAGAACCTTATGTGGAACAACTGACTGGATTAGAATAGGGAAAGGAGTACATCAAGGCTGTGTACTGTCACCCTGCTTATTTAACTTATATAGAGAGTACATCATGTGAAATGCCAGGTTGGATGAATCACAAACTGGAATCAAGATTGCCAGAAATATCAAGAACCTTAGATATGCAGATGACTCCACTCTAATGGCAGAAAGTGAAGAGGAACTAATGAGCCTCTTGATGAGAGTAAGAGGAGAGTGAAAGAGCTGGCATGAAACTCAACAATAAAAAAAACTAAGATCATGACATTTGGTCCCACCACTTCATGGCAGTTAAAGGGGAAAAGGTGGAAACAGTGACAGATTTTCTTTTCTTGGTTTCCAAAATCACTGTGGATGGTGACTGCAGCCATGAAATTAAAAAAGATGCTCCTTGGAAGGAAAACTATGACAAACCTAGACAACATGTTAAAAAACAGAAACATCACTTTGCCAACAAAGGTCTCTACAGTCAAAGCTGTGGCTTTCTAGTAGTCATGTATGGATGTGAGAGTTGGACCTAAAAGAAGGCTGAGTGCCAAATAATTGATACTCTCAAACTATCGTGATGGACAAGACTCTTCAGAGTCCCTTGGAAAGCAAGGAGATCAAACCAGTCAATGCTAAAGGAAACCAACCCTAAATATTCATTGGAAGGACTGCTGTTGATGCAAGTTCTAATACTTTGGCCACCTGATGTGAAGTGCCAACTCATTGGAAAAGATCCTGATATTGGGAAAGACTGAAGGCCAAAGGAGAAGGGGGCAGCAGAAGATGAGATGGTTAAATAACATCACTGACTCAATGGACATGAATTTGAGCAAACTCCGGGAGACAGTGAAGGACAAGGAAGTCTGGTGTGCTGCAATCCATGGGGTTGCAAAGAGTCGGACATGACTTAGCGACTAAACACACACACAATTTAAGACAACAAAAACATAAAAGAGGAAAAAAAAAGAAAAGAATGGAATGATATAGGCAAATGAAAATGAGATGCAAGTAGAAGAAAATGTATTATTTTATATTTGAGGCATTTTATACAATTCTCATTGTAACCACAAAACATAAATGTAGAGCAGAAACACAAACATAAAAAATGAGGAACTCAGAAAAACATCACAGATAACCACCAAACTAACATGGCAGACAAATATAAAGAGAAAGCAACATGGAGATATACAGCAATGAGAAACAAAAGGTTAAAATGGCAGTACTAAGTCCGCATTTATTAATTACCTTGTATGTAAATGAGGTGAATTCACCAGTCAAAAGACACAGAGTGGTTGGATGGATTAAAAATAAGACCCAAGTATATACTGCCTCCAGGAGACTCACCTCAGCTCTAAAGACAAACACAGGCTCAAAATGAAGGGATGAGAGATGATACTCAAAAGCAACCAGGTATAGACATACTCATATCAGCTAAACTAGGCTGCAAGCCAAAAATGGCAAGAGACAAAGATGGACAGTACATAATGATAAAAGAAACAATTCATCAAGAAAATGTAACAGATATGTGTATAGGAGTGTGTGTGTGTGTGTGTGTGTGTGTGTCTATCCTAACATAGAAGCACCAGAAAATACAAAATAATTATTAACAAACCTAAAAAGAAAGATTGAATGCAGGAGGAAAAGGGGACGACAGAGGATGAGATGGTTGGATGGTATCACCGACTCTATGGACATGAGGTTGAGTAAACTCCGGGAGTTGGTGATAGACAGGGAGGCCTGGCGTGCTGCAATTCATGGGGTCACAAAGAGTTGGACGCAACTGAGCGACTGAACTGAACTGAAAAAGAAAAAGAAAAGTTTACAGCAACACAATAATAGTAGGAGGCTTTAATGCTCCACTAACATCAGCGGGTAGATCACCCAGACAAAAGTCAACAAGAAAACAGCAGCCTTAAGTGAAATATTAGACCAGATAACCTTTATAGATTTATACACACTATTCCATCCAAATGTAGCAGAATGCACACTCTTCTCGCGTGCACATGGAACATTCTTAAGGAGAGATCATATGTTGGGTCACAAAACAAGTCTCAATTAAGAATACTGAAATCATAGCAAGCATCTTTTCTGACCAGAATGGTATGAAACTATAAATCAACTATAAGCAGAAAGCTGGAAAAATGACAAATATGTAGAGACTTCAGAACATGCTACTGAATAACTCCTGGGTCAATGAGGAAATCAAGGGAGAAATTAAAAAATACCTAAAGACAAATGAAGATGAAAGTACCAAAATCTATGGGATGCAGTAAAATGGTACTAGGAGGAAATTTTATAGCAATATAAACCTGTCTCAAGAAACGAGAAAAATTCAAACAATTTAACCTTATACCTAAATGAACTAGAAAAAGAACAAATAAAGCCCAAAGTGAGCAGAAGGAAGGAGATAGTGAAGATCACAGTGGAAATAAACGAAATACAGGCTATAAAGACAATAGAAGAGATCAAGGAAACTAAGAGCTGATTCTTTGAAAATGTTTAAAAAAAAAAAAAAAGCAAATCAGATAAATGAAATCAGGAATGAAAGAGAAGAAACTGCAAAGGACACAACAGAAATAAAAAGTTTTATAAGCGAATACTATGAATAGCTGTATGTCAACAAATTGGGTAACCTAGAAGAAATGGATGAAGTCTAGGAATCATATAACCTTCCAAGACTGAATCATGAAGAAACAGAAACTATGAATAGGCCAATCACTAGGAAGGAGATTGAACCAGTAATCAAGAAAACCCCCCTAAAAACAAAACTCCAGAACCAAATGGCTTCACAGGAGAATTCTACCAAAAATTCAAAGAAGATTTAATACCTGTGCTTCTCAAATTCTTCCCAAGAAACTTGAACAGGAAGGAATGCTGCATAACTTAATAATAATGAAGTCAACATTACCCTGTTCCCAAAGGCAAAAGAAGAAACAGACAAAAATGAAAATTACAGGCCAGTATCTTATGAGCACAGATGCAAAAAATCTCAACAAAATATTAGCAAACTAACTACATTAAAAGGATCATAAATCATGGTCAAGTGGGATTTATTCTAAGGATGCAAGGACTGTTCAACATCTGCAAACCAATCAGCATGATACATCACCTTAACAAAATGAAAGATATATATACAATATATAATATATATATAATAAATAGATGCAGAAAAAGCATTTGACAAAATACAACACCCATTCATAGAAAAACCCTCAATAAAATGGATATAGAAGGAACATATATAACATAATAAAAGCTATATATGGCAAACCCACAGCTAACATTATATTCAACTATGAAAAACTGAAAGCTATCACTAAGATCAGGACAAGACAAGGTTACCCACTCTTATTAACATAGTATTAGAAGTCCTAGCCAGAGCTGTCAAGAAAAAGATATAAAGGGCACACCAATTGGAAAGGAAAAAGTAAAACAGTCACTACTTACAGATGATATGATAACTATATATACAAAACCCTAAAGTCTCCATCAAAAAAAAACAACTATTAGAAGTAATAAAGGAATACAGTAAAGTTTCAGGGTATAAAATTAGTATACAGAAATCAGTTGTTTCTATATACTAACAATGAATTATCAGAAAGAGAAATTAAGAAATACCATTTGTAATTTTAAAAAATACATTGGAATAAATTTAACCAAAGAGGTAAAAAACCTGCATACTGAAAGCTATAAGACACTGATGAAAGAAACTGAAGATGCAAAGAAGTGGAGTTAATGTATGCTCATGGGTTGGAAAAATTAACATTGTTAAAATCACATGGCACAATCTACAGATTCAATGCAATCCCTATCAAAATCCCAATGACATTTTCCACAGAAAATGGATAAAACAAAAAATTCTAAAATGTATATGGATCCACAAGAGACCCCCAAATAGCCAAAAAAAAAAAAAAAAATAGTGACAAAGAATGAAGCTGGAGGTATCATGCTCCCTGATTTCAAACTATACTATAAAGCTATAGTAATCAAAATACCATAGTATTGGCAGAAAAATAGACACATAGATAAATGGAATTGAGGCCCCAGGAATAAATCCACATGTATATGAACAATTAACACATAAAAAAGGAGCAAGGAACATAAAATGGTGAAAGGACAGCTCTTTAATAAATGATGTTGGGAAAACTAGACAGTGACATGCAAAACAGTGAAACATGACCATCAGCTTACACCATACACAAAATTAACCTAAAATGGATTAAAGACATGAACATAAGGTCTGAAACTACAAAGCTCTTAGGTGAAACCACAGCAGTATATTGTTTACATTGACCTTAGCAATATCTTACTGGATGTATTTCCTCAGACAAGGAAAACAAAGGCAAAAATAAACAATTGGGACTACATCCAACTAGAAAGCTTCTGCACAGCAAAGGAAATCGTAACAAAACGAAAACACAACCTACCAAATGGGAGATATTTGTAAATCATATATCCGATAAGGCACTAAAATCCAAAATATATAAAGAACTCATACAGCTCAAGAATAACAACAACAACAAAAATCCTGATTAAAAATTGGGCAGATGATCTGAATACTTTTCCAAAGTAGACATACAGATGGCCAACAGGCACACGAAAAGATGTTAAACATCACTAATTATTAGGGAGATGCAAATCAAAAGCGCGATGAGATACCATCTCACACCCGTGAGAATGGCTATCACCAAAAGGGCAAGAAAAACAAATGTTGGAAAGGATGTGGAGAAAAGGGTACACTCCCACACGGTTTGTGGGAATGTAAATTAGCACAGCCACCATAGCAGCTATGGTGTGTAAAATGGAATGGAGATTCCTAAAAAACATTAAGAATGATTAACTTCTAGCTGTTCTACTTCTGGATATTTATCCAAGGAACACAAAAACACTAATTCAAAGAAACATACTGCCTGTGTTCACTGCAGTATTATTTACAATAGCCGAGATATAGAAATGGCCTAAGTGCCCCTCAGTGAATGGAGTGGATGAAGAAGATGTGGTAATACACCCAATAGACTCCGCTATTTAAAAAAAGAAAAAGATGAAATCCTGCCATTTGTGACAACAAGGGATGGACTTTGAGAGTTATTATGCTAAGTGAAATAAATCAGATAAAGACATTTAAATATGGTATGATTTCACTCATGTGTGGAATCTAGAAATACACAAATACAAAAATATACAAACGAACCAAACAAGAGAGACAAGTAGACATAGAGAACAGAGTGGTGGTTACCAGAGAGAAGGCCAAATGGGTAGAGGCTCCGCTTTTTGTAATGATCACACTGCAAAGTATATAGAAGTTGAACTATAATATTGTACACATGAAACTTATGTTTCTAGTGATTCTGTTTTATACATATATATTTTTTCATTCTACATTCTCTTCCAGATAGGTTATTACAAGATATTGAGTACAGTTCCTTTGCTGTACAGTAAATCCTTGTTGGTTATGTATTTTATATATAGGAGTATGTGTATGTTAATCCCAAGCTCCTAATTTATCTTCCCTGTTTCCCCTTTGGTGACCGTAAATTTGTTTTCTATGCCTGTGAGTCAGATTCTGGTTTTGTAAATAAGTTCACTTGTATCATAGTTTAGATTCCACATAGAGGTGATATCATGGTATTTGTCTCTGTCTGGCTCACTTCACTTAGTCTGATAATCTCTAGGCCCATCCGTGTTGCTGCAAAAGGCATTCTTTCCTCCTTTTTCTGACTGATATGCCATTGTACCACATCTTCTTTGCCCATTCCTCTGTTGGACACTGAGGTTGCCTCCATGCCTTGGCTATTATAAGTAGTGCCGCTCTGAATAGGGTCGCTGAGTCAGGCACGCCTGAGCAACTACGCATGAACACAAACACTGGGGAGGGGGAGGCATATATATTTTCAAATTATAGTTTTCTCCAGGTACATGCTCAGGAGTGGATTGCTGGATCTTCTGGTAATATAACATCATAAACCAAATGTTACCTCAATAAAAAGATTTTACAAATGTTTAGTGCTTTAAAAAAACTTCACTTGGCTGCTCAGGTCACAGTTGCGGCATGCAGAATCTTCATCCTGGCTTGTGAAATCTTTGTTGCATCACGAAGGGTCTCTTGTTGAGGTGCACGATTCTTTAGTTGTGATGCACAGGCTTAGCTGCTTCTTGGCATGTGGGATCTTAGTTCCCCTACCAAGGGTTGAACCCGCATCCTCTGCATTGCAAGGCAGCTTCTTAGCCACTGGACAACCAGGGAAGTCTCTAGTGCTTTTAAAAATAATTTTTCACCTAAGTACTGCTTTAGATGCATCTCACAAATTTTGATGTTTTTGTTTTCAGTTTACCATTTTTTTCATTCTTTTCTTTGATTTATACTTAGAATTATGTGGTTTAGTTTCCAGATATTTGGGAGCTTTTCCAGGTATCTGTATATTATTGATTTCTATTTTAATTTCATTGTGATTAGAGAAATATTTGAGGCAATTTGCATTCTTTTACATTTATTGAGACTTGACTTATGGCCCAGACTAAGGCCTATTTTAATAATGTCCCACGTGCACTTGAAAAGAAAGTGTATTCTGCCGTGTTGGGCGGGGTCCCTGGTAGCTCAGCTGGTAAAGAATCCGCCTGCAATGCAGGAGACCTTGGTTTGATTGCTGGGTAGGGGAAGAACTCCTGGAGAAGGGATAGGCTGCCACTCCAGTGTTCTTGGGCTTCCCTGTGGCTCAGCTGGTAAAAAATCCACTTGCAATGCGGGAGACCTGGGTTTGATCCCTGGGTTGGGAAGATCCCCTGGAGGAGGTCATGGCAACCCACTCCAGTATTCTTGCCTGAAGAATCTACAGTCCATGGAGTCGCAAAGAGTCAGACAGGACTGAGACTAAGCAGAATTTACTAAGTGACAAATTTAAGGTCAAGTTGGTTGACAGGGTTAAGTCTTAAATATTCTTTCCTTTTTCAAATTTAGAAACATTTCAGTTGCTATTCTTCAAATATTTTTTTTCTATCCCCTGCTCCCACCTTCCATTCTGTTTCCATGACACGTGTGTGTGTGTGTGTGTGTGTGTGTGTGTGTGTGTATTGGTGTTTTTCCTTTTGTGTTTCCTTTTGGTGGTTTCTATTATTTATTAATCTTTTATTCTGCAGTGTCTTATAAACTATTAATCTCACCTAGAGTATTTTTCATCTCATTGTATTTCATCAAAGTGACCTCACTTTGTTCTACTTAGCATGTTTAACCTTTCCCCTACCTTTTTGAACATCTTAACTGTTTTTATTAATGTTTTAATATTCTTGTTCTATACTTCTATCATCTGTGTCATTTCTGTTGACTGAGTATGGGATTATAATTCCCTGCTTCTTTGCTCATCTGGTCATTTTTGTATCTCAGGCATTTAAAAGTTTGTTGTTAGGTACTAGAAAAAAATGTGTTCAGTTACTTATAATAGATTGTATTTTTATATATTTATTTTACATACATATATACACACATGTATGTAAAAATAAATGCATATATAAATATTTTACATACATATATACACGCACATGGGCTTCCCTGGTGGCTGAGGTGGTAAAGCATCTGCCTACCATGCTGGAGACTTGGGTTCAATCCCTGGGTCAGGAAGATCCCCTAGGTCAGGAAATGACACCTCACTCCAGTACTCTCGCCTGGAAAATTCCATGGACAGAGGAGCCTGGTAGGCTACAGTCCACATGATCGCAAAGAGTCGGACACGACCGAGCAACTTCACACACAAAAAAACAGGAAACACACACCCATATGTAACTATACACATGTAGGTTATATAAGTAATTTACTATTAGCTTTTTTGCTGGGATACATGAAGTTACTTAGAAACCTTCTGCTCTTTTCCAGGCTTACCTTGAGGCATGTAGGCAAAACCAGCCCAGGCTTCCTCTTAGTGCCCGTCCGGCCTCACGGTGGACCAGCGGCCGTGCGGGCACTCTCCCCGGTGCCCTGCTGTTGCCCGCTGCACAGCCCGCGGGCTGTGGGGCATGTGGCCAGTCCAGCCCCGACAGGCCTCCAGGGACCGATCCACCTGCCTCTTTCCAGTGCTTCCTGTTCTGGCCTCAGGGAGTCTCAGCAGCCTCTGCTCCAGACCCAGTGGGACTGGGGGTGAGTGCTCTGCAGACAGCCACGCTCCTGCTCCCCAGGGTGATGCCCCATGACTTCCAGGTGTCTTGTCCTCCCCGAGTTCTCAGCTCGGAGGCAGCAGGGCTGTGTGTGTTCCCCTCCCAGGGGTGTAGCCTTGAAACTCGCATCAGGAAGGAATCTTGGGCTCACATCCGTCTCTCTTCTTGGAAATCTGTCCTGTGCACCTCTTTCCCAACATCTAGAAACTACTTTTTCAAATGATTTGTCTGGTTTTTACGGCAACAAAGAAACCCAGGCCTTGCGGCTTTAGCCTTATGTCCTTAGGTGGTGAATACACGCTGGGCCAGCCTGTGCTTCTGACTGGGAGGGACTAGACCCCCCTGCCCTATTCCATCTGTGGAAGCCAGGAGATCCTGCTCTGTGAAAGGGAACAACCAGTGTTCATTTGCACTTCATTTTTTACCCAACTGACCAGAATAGAGAGTCCTACTCCCATGATTTTTGTAAGGCTCCCAGAGTCTCAAAAGCTTCTGAAAAACATTTTTAAAGCTAACATTTCAATTTCACTGACAAAAAGGAAGGGTACATACTTGAGGCATAAATACCTGTAAATGAAGAAAACTGTTGGAAGCAATGGTTTAGGATGCTTGTTCAGCTTTCAGAAGGTGAGTCCTCACCCCGAGGTTCACAGCAGGTTGAGACGATGCCCAGGGCTTGGCCTGATCACCGAGTGGTTTCTGGTGCTGCTTCCTCTGGAGACCTCACCGAGCAAGGCCTGGCAAAGGGGGAAGGGGTCTGAACTGCCCCCCAACCCACTTTGTATTACATAGAAAACCACTCTGCTGTGGTGGTGAGCTGGCCACCAGTGGGGCCAGGACAAGGCCTTGCAGCAAAGCAGCGTGTAGCTTCCCACTGGCCGTCACCTTTGCCTGAGCAGTGGACTCTGCCTCAGAACTGCTGTTAAGAGCCTGCAGGATATTCCTGAGCTAAGGAAATCGAGAAAACACTGAATCCTCCAGTGGTCACGATGATGAATGTGTTAATCTTAGGGAAAATGAAGGGGAACAGATCAAAGCGGCTTCATATAATTTTCACAGTGACTTCTGTACAACTGGGATCCTGTTTTTGTTTTTTTTTAATGAGAATGAGAAAATAAAATCAGTACCTTGAAGCCATGTGAGAAATACACCAGGAGAAATACACCTCCTGCCCTTGAGAAGGGCAGGTGCTGAATTAGGAAAAGAGAATGAAGCCTACTGAGAAAACACATTTAGAAAACCAGAAACCTTTTAATCCTTAATCTGAGTTGACTGAGTAGAAGTCACTTTATTGTGTTAATTTGAACCTTTGGCTTTTGGGGGACCCACGACTGTTGGAGCTACATGAGGAAGGCTTCAGACTTGTTAGCAAAGTGGGGTGAAATGCAGGTGACCTATGCCACCTCCCCTCATGATATTAATAATATTTAAGATGGAATTTACATTTATGTGTTTTAGGGTCCTTTGAATGGAGCTGTGCAGTTAGTGGGGTCTTTCTGTTCCCTAATTTCACATCAGACCTGAGGGGAGAGGGTGTGATGCCTCTCATGGATGAGGAAATGGGGGTTTCAGAATCGAGAAAGGCTGAGTGGCTGGGCCAGTTCTCAGCTACAAGGACCCACAGGAAATGGAGGCTGCTGACTCTGCATTCTGCCGGGACATGCCGTCCCCGCCGGGACTGGTGGATACATCGGGCCGGTCCTGGGATGGCTGTAATCTGCAATCATCTCCTTGTTCTGCCCCACTCAGGCCCTCTGTACCCGCCAGTCTGTAGGTGGCACAGTGGTGTCTCCCCAGAAGGCAGTGGGGCTGGGAGCACAGGTCGGGCCAGGCGGCACCTGCAGAGGTTGAGAGGATGCCGCTGGGCATTCCCACAGCTCCCCACGAATGCCTGCAATCATCCCATACTTGGCTAACGATACTTTTGCAAAAAGCAGCATAAATCACCTCAGTTCGTGTAAGGAAGGGCAAAAACTTGCTAAGAAAATGTTCCTGGGGATTGGTCCTCCTGACCGTAGAAGGTGCCTGGCTTTACAGTCAGCTTAGGCATAAGGGGCAGAGGTCGGGCATCAGCCTTCTAACAATCACGACGTCTGTGACAGCTGCTTGCAGACACGCCTTGTGCCACACTTGGTGAGTCTTTAACACTGACTTTGTCAAACCACAGATTAGATAGCAATGACTTTTCCTTAAGGTCAGATCATTTAAGGAAACTGACACTAATCTGTTTCCCTGAAAAGTGAAATACAGAAACCAAATTTATCAAATGGCCTGCTATCTCCTGAACTTACAGCCCCGACCTCCTGAAGATGGAATCAAATTGAAAACTTACAGCAAATGACGATCACAGAGTATTCACTTCCCAGCTAACTGACTTGACTTGTATTGCTGAGTCTTCTGACTGCAAGGGCCATCAGAGCAGTGCTGCCTTCGGCAGGGACACGGGGAGGTCATCAGAGGTCAGGCAGGGTAGGGACTCCCCCAGGGACAGGCAGTCTGTGCGCTTTTCAGCTGCGTTCAGCCTCAGTCATTCCCGAAGGGTGAAAGTGGAGGTATGATGACGTCCACGAATTGCACCCGCTATTTTAACAAGAGGCCAGACTTTATACTTTACAGTTGGCCCTCCCCATCCCCGGGCACAGACCTTGATCGGGGCAGCAGACTGTGGTGTCAAGAGAGACTGTCCTTCTGAGACTGTCAAGCAGGTAATGCTCTGGGTCACCTCTGTGAACCAAGACTTGGCCTAAAATAGGTACTGAAAAAACAAGTTCTGATGTGACCAAAATTATATATATATATATATATATATTTTTTTTTTTTAAGTACACCAATATCTTAGACTTTTTTTTTAAACTTTTCTTATAAAGGATTTGCTGTAAGCCTTCAGGTCATCTTGTCCAACCCCAAAGCCGTATTTAAGCGCCGTGGGTCCCAGCCTGGGATGCAGGAATCTGACTTTTTGAGACAGATCACGACCGTTGAAGAACTGGAACCAAAAGCAAGTAACTGCACCAAGGTACTCCCTTCACCTGTGCCAACTGCCCTCGCCCTTACCCTTGCCATGTGTCTGCCTGAGCGTGCCTACCCACCAGGTCTCCCCCCAGGTCCTCGTGTGGCACACTCGGACGGAGAAGGCGAACCTCGCCAACGAGCCCAAGTACCACCTGGACACCGTGACGATTGAGGTGTGACGGGGCTGCCCTGCGCCTCGGGCGTGGGACGCCGCGCAGCAGGTGCAGACTCGGCTCCTGTCTCCATTTGTTCTGCATGTTCCCCTACGACCTGGACAGTCTGTATGGTACAGCCGAGGGCACGCAGGGTACCACTCGGAGAATCTTACTTTTATTCCCCCCGTTTGGCCTTATAATTGTTACAACTGAACAGGTTTTTGAAACAGATGACAAGTTCCCAATTGTGACTTTGCAACATGAAGTAATTTTTGTCAGGTTGCTGGCAGTATACGTCACAGGAAATAAAACCCACACAAAAAGGTCTATGGATTCATCTGTTTAATACAGGGATATGACATTTGTCAGTACTAGGCACCATAAAATGTAAACACAATCACTGTCATAAACCTGGATACACCTTCAAGGACTGAGTGGCTTGTTTAGTTACCCTGTTTGCGTCTAGTGCGGAGGAAGGTCTCTTGCTAGCACTATGTATACATAGGAAAAGATCCCAATTCCAAGGAAGGCAGGTAAAATCTGACTTCTTCAAACACGTGTTCAACTAAGTTGTGTCGTAACATCCAGGTTTATCTTCCTTTCACTAACCACGTTCCCTGTTAAGCACATCATAACAACAGCACAGTGAGGTGAATGTGACATAGAAGAGTCTGGGTACACTAGAAAACAGTGCTCGGTGATACATGGACATTCTATTTATATGATTAAACATTTGATCATACAGTACCTTCCTACAGGATTACTGGCTAATCTGGGGGTGGGGCTCATACTGTTAGAGGTATTACTAACATGATAACTACTTCCCTTATATGCAAACATGAGAGCTATAATTTCATCGAGAGGGAAACTGATTATGCACGTTGACTGAGCAGCTTCCCAGAGACTGTGTCTGCGAAATCCTGGGAACTGTGAGCAAAGCTGCCCTCGACAGGGACGGTTTCTCAACCTGCTTTTCACCACAGCACATTCAATCAGCACAGACCAACACGGTCAATCAGGTCTTCATATGAACAAAGGGGGGAAAAGAAAAAACAGGTATGTACATGAACGGACAGGGGAGGCAGGTATGTCTGAGCGGGAATGCTGGTGGGGGCTCACTTCCACAGCTGCGTGCTGAGTGTCTGCCCCGACGAGCTCCCGGACCACCCCGCGGCCCCCGCCGAGGTGCTGGGCGGCGGCCCGAAGCCCGCTGCCGACGCCACGCCACCCAGGCTCAGGCCAGCCATCTGCTGGTTCACCTGCGAACACAGAAAAGCCGCCTTCACTTCCAGCCCTTGTTTCTTCAGCCACCGCTACACACTGTTCACAGCCAGCCTATGTCACCAGAGGCAGCCTTTACTTGAAGTTGACACAGTCAGACTTGGAAGTGTAATAACCATTCTAAGTACTTTTCATCCATGTGAAAAGCAATCCGAGCCCTGGGGGAAAAGCAGACGACCACACAATGCTTTCTCTTGGCCTCCATTTCCTTCCATGTGTTAGCCCTGCCCACCAAGTGATCTCAAATCAGTTTATAGTTATTCACTTTCTGGCCTCAATTTCTTGTCCCCCAAAGATGAACCACAAGTGAAAAAAGTACCAAGGCAATCTTTGAATTCGTATCTGGATATACTACTCCAACTTTCAACTACACTAGAATAGAGTACTTTTGACTACTAAAGACTAAGGGAATGTTTGAAAATAAAATACTCCAAAACTATGAATTGTATATGATGGCAATTCTTCTGCCATTACTCAAGTCTTAAATACCTCTATATACTTTCTACATATTAAAAAGTCATAACACATAAACACTTATTTCTCTTTTGCTTAGCCAACTACATAAATATCTAAAATTAATTTTCATTATATGACAACAGGGGTAGGATTACATGTACTTTTCTTCTAGACTGGAGTCGTGTGTGTACATAATAAGCCTCCTGTGCTTGGTTATGTCTGACCCTTTGCCGCCCCTGGATGGTAGCCCACCAGACTCCTCTCTATGGGATTCTCCAGGCAAGAATACTGGAGTGGGTTGCCACTTCTTGCTCCAGGGGATCTTCCCATCGCAGGAACTGAACCTCCGTCTCCTGCACTGGCAGGCGGATTCTCTACCATAAGGACCACCAGGGCAGCTCAAGGCTCCTGAGCCTTCCCCTTCTCACTTCTAAGACTGATGGGGAGTGATGGAAAGGCAGGGACATTTACCACAAAGTACAGTGGACTCAAACCTGTGCTCAGGGTTGAACGGTATTAATAAACACAGTTCATCTGTCAGCAGTTCTTCAAAGACAGTAATATTAACCACATCACCAGTGAGGCATTGTGTTTGGAGGGGCAGGTCACTTCTTCCCAGGTGCTAAAGGATGTTTTAACCCCCTTCCATGGCCCGCAAGAGTGTCCCCTTCGGCACACCCAGAAGTAAGGCAGGTAAGCCCCCCCGGTTCAGTGGCCACCCCAACCTGAGCAAGGTCTACACTAGCATTCTGACCACACAAAGGTTCTTACTGACATTTGGCACTTACAATTTTTGAAATTCCCAGGGAGCAGAGACCAGTGTCATATAAACACTCCTTTAAACAGTGATAGTAAAAATTACTTGAAAAATTCATGGGCTATACAGTGATTTTGCTAATGTTAATTAAAAATCACTATATACAGTCCTATTCTCTGAATGCTGCCGAGAACAGAAATCAAGGGCAGCCAGACACCAGAGGAACATCAAACACGAAGCATACAAAGAAGAAAGCATACAAAGGGAGACGAACCTCCGTCTGAGGTCTCTGTCTATGGAGCCAGAGAGAAGTCAGAATGGGTTTGAAAGAGGAAACACTAAAATGCCGTCTCCCAGCTCTGAACTAACAGGCAGAAATGGGATCTCGTAACATAAGACGTAGGACACAAATAAGGACTTGTTCGTATCTTACGGGAATTATTGAACTAGTGGGTATTCTTTTTAAACATAAATGTGATTATAGTGTAAGAAATACAACTCTACAAACATATTTGAACAAAAAGATTCTTTATACATCCATGCACAGTAGCCATGGAGAACAGCCTAGATCTCTCAGAAATAGCGCCGTGAGAATGCAAGGCTGGGTTTGTTTTTTTTCTAATTTTGAAAGTTACCAAGAACCCTTGAAATTATTAGCAAAGATAGATTAATCTAAGTTGTCTACACAAACTCCTAACCATGGAGCTGGGTTAAGGCTTGGCATGCTAATTTCAAAAGATGCCCAAGATAATGTCTATCTGTTATACAAACAATTGAGGGACACTCACCATTACAGCTGTGCTGATATCCAAAATGAAAAACTACACAACAGTCTCTACAGAATGTTCTAAATACAGGAGCAATGGCAGCTCATTTGTCTATCTGAGGAGACAGTTTTGACCTTTTATAACATTATCCCTACTTAATTCTTTCTGCCAGATTGTTAAGAGTTAAAAAAAACAAACCCGTTGAGCAGACAGACCTGGTCTGACCCTGGAGAGGCGGGGGGGTAGGTGCCTACCTGCGGGAGGTTCCATGGGCTCTGCGGAGCTGGCTGCAGGCCAAATTTCCCCTGGGCTGTGCCCATGTGCGGGACCATCCCTGGGGGCCCGACCACGCCCTGCGCGAGCGGCATCACAGCAGTCTGCGCGCTGCCCATGAATCCGTTGGGCACCGGCACGCCCACCATCATGCCCGCGCTCGGCCCCAGCGAGCTGCCCACCAGGCCGGGCGCCGCGGGCACAGGCACGCCCATGGACGGGAAGCCTGGAAACGCAGCCGGTGCTTGTGAGGTAAACGGTAGATTCGTGGGTCCCATAAACACACCTGCAGCAGAAGAACCAAGCAAAGAAACGCGTGAGACAACAGGGCTATTGCACACTGCTGCCCTCGCTGAGCGCAGACAAAGGATGACCATCTCTAAACTGCCCACGGCAGAGACTTTAATTCCGGTCTGGCTGCTCCTTCGCTCAGGCCAGCTCTCACCTACACCCTCAGAGCCGGTGACTTCCAGAAAGCAGACAAATCAGCTACGAGCCAGAGCAAATTAGGGGGGATGAATCTTGTGCAGGGGGCCACAGAACATGCCCACTGTGAAGACCGGACGACACAGCAGGGGCTGCTGCTGCTCTGCATGCTCATCTCTCACAACCAGATAAACAGTCAGAGACGACAGCATCTGGCTTTAATGGAAGCAGCTGGGACGTCATATAATTTCAGTTCACGTGAGATGCAGCCCATTATTTCAGAGGAAATGACAGATTAAAACTGCAAACAGTAAATCTTACCATGCTAGTATTTCTTTATAATTATATTAAAAAAAAAAAAACTCAGAGTTCTTTTGATTTCATGTGTTATCTCAGACTTACTGCTTAACTTAGAGAAAAAAATACCACAGTGTACAGTTATAAGCTTCATGCAAATCAAGCTTAAAGATAATCCATTTCCTGTAAGGCTTGTGAAACAATATTAAGTAATATGACACCAAGCTGTTAATCCCAAATGAATAACATTTTGTGCATCCTGTATATGCTTTCTATTTCCTAATGCTTCTTTCATGTCAGTTTTGTAGTTGTGCAAACTGCAACAACATAAGCTTTCATTACACAGGAATAATAGGGAAGAAATATAATTGACATTCTAAAACCACAACGGATGCACTGAAAGCAGGTTTCCGGTGAATTACCAGGAGCACTCTGCTGCTGGATGGCCCCGGCGCCATACAGAGACAAGATGGAGTCTTTGGAGAGCTGCTTCTTGGCCACCTCTTCTGACTTTGCAGCTTGCTCAGTGAACAGATCCAGATCCCCAGATGTCACTGCAGACAGAGTGGCAGCTGCTGGTGCAGAGGACGTCCCCTGAGACAGATACCAAAACAGGCTGTTGAATTCCACATCACAAACCAGCGCTCACCCATCCTTGGAATCCACATGAAGCTGTGAAATTAGAAACTAAACAACCGCAGAAGGTGAAATGGTAACACTGAAGAGAATCACTCCCAAGCCCACACAGGACCAACAAGCAGGTAAAGGGATGACACTTCCTGTTTTGAATCTGTAAATGTAAACGAAGTAGACAGAACCTCTGATGCAGAACTTTGCCCATCACATCCTGACCGCAGTGGCTTCAACAACAGGCACGTAGTGCGGCCCGAGGACCAGGATTCCTGGGAGATGTCTGGGCATCTCCTGCAGCAATTACTGCTTCAAAGGAATGGGTATCCCTTAGAATAAAGCACATTTCTACAGCTATAGCAGACTGCAAGAAGGTCCCATAATGACTGATTTTGTCATCTCTGGGAGAAAAAAAGTTTTGTTCTTCAAAAGCAACATCATGATATTTTTATGAACCTAATCCAACCCATTTTAACCACAACATTAGAATGTTTCCAGACTATCCAGAAATGAGGAACAGCAAAAGTGCAACCACCTACACTCTCCCTGACACTTTGCATTCTGCTATGGACAGGGATTCAGTACAAATAAATACAAATATACATGTAAACATTTAACACAAAACAAAGATTTTCACTTAATCTCCTATATCTTATACACACATGCTATTACACAGCCACAACTGATACCTCATTTTAATGATCTATATGGTCATTAAATAATCACATTTGTATATAACAAATTGACTTAGATACGAAGTTTCAAAGAAATCTATGAAGGCTAGTAAAAAGTGGGTAAGTCTTCTCAAATTATAAAATAACGTGAGCAGCAAATAGAAGTTAAATCATATCTATGATTTGGCTTGAATTTTTTAAAAATCAAACATTTAATGTCTTCGCTAAAAAAACCTTCCAATAAATTAGAATCCTAGCATTATGCTCACAAGCTAACTTAAGGAGAACAATATTTTGAATCTATAATAACAAATTAAGCAAGAATTTTAAGATAGAAAAAGAAAAGCCACATATCTTTGCAAAAGATCTGAAATGTGTAAGAAATGAGACATGATGGGATTCAAATGTAACAGTGGGCTTGAATCAAATACATCTGCAGCGCCAATGCAGCAGAAGGCAGGGCTGAGAGCGTGGGTCTCACGGCTCCCACAGGCCCTGGACTATCACTCCACCTTCCCACGCTCTCCCCGGGGGTCTGGGGAGAGCAGCGGCCTCACAGCTGAGCCTGGGGAGCACACGGCGTGCTCTGCACGATGGCGGCGTCTGCTGTTCATGGTGCCAGGTAACAGATCACTGAGTGATCTTCCCTCCTGGTTTCTGTTTCTGCTTCAAAGGAATGGGCAACCTTTAGAATGAAGAACATTTCTACAGCTATAGCAGATTGCAAGAGGGTCCCGCAATGACCGATTTTGTCATCTCTCCGGGAAAAAAAGTTTTTTCAAAAGCAACATCATGATATTTTTATGAACCTAATCTAATCCACTAGATTTTCCACTTTAGTTTCTGTTCAATCTGAAAACCTGCCCCAAACCCTGAAGTCTGTTCCCCAAGGAGGGCATACACACGTATGAGAACACCCAAAGTGCCGGGGAGGCCACGGCTGCGTCTCACACCAGGGCAGGCTCCTGCTGCGGGCAGATGCTTCTTCTGGTGAACGCCTGCCTCCGTGTGCACACGGGCTGGGCACGGCCACAGCAGGCAGCCTGGCTAGTAAGCCTTCCCCCGCTGTCTGCTTGAGGGGCTCCACGAGCCGGCACGGCCACGCCAAAGCAAAGGAGGACAAGGCTGCCCGTCAGCGCGCACTCCTGGAGGCCGCAGGACCCCAGCCAAAGGCTCTCTGGATCTGGGGCGAAGCCAAACCACAGTCCTGGGTCCAGACGCTGTGGGGACGTGTATATTACAGACAGGACAGGTGAGGGGCGGCCTCCACAGGTCTCCTCTGGGGACACTGGAATGACTCCCCTCAACCTGCAGTACTCGTGGACTCTCGGGTCAGCTGAGGGCTCCCGGCCCCTCGGGGAAGCCCCCACAGCCAGATGGAGAGCCGACGGGAACAGAGCCCAGCGCATACTCACAGGAGGGAAATTGAGCAGATTTTGTACCACACTCGGAAAATCAGGACCCACCAAATTAGGAGACTACGTACAGCGTGTGCATAAAACATGTGCTTGAATTCACCCCTCCTCCCCTGATTTTTAAAGACATCATTTTGAAACCATGTCTGGATTAGTCTTCACATGTAGTTTGGAGGGAAGATGATTCTGTTAATCAAAGTATTTTAGAGGACTCAATAAAATAGACATAACTTTGGTCCAAAACCAGTATTCCAGAAAAAGAATTAGGTGTGGTTTTAACAAACCACCCTGCTTCCTCCAGCTACAGAGGCAGGCGGCCTGAGCCTGAAGGCCAGAGCAACCCCGGGCAGAGGGGAGCGGTGCCCGCAGCTGGGCTCACGCCGCCGAGGCAAGAGCCTGCTCCGGCCCGCACCTGCTCTGACTCTGGACGGGGCCTCGGCCGGGAGGGGCAAGGCAGCTCTCACCCGCCGAGCACGCTAGACCAAAAGAAAGTACTTTTCGTGCTTGCACTGTCACATATCCCAAACATGTCTTTCTACAGCTACAGTATTAGCACTAGACAGTGTTTTGCTACCACACACATACCCACGCCTGTGCACACTCACAAGGTGATTAACGTTACCTGGAGCAACACTAGCAACACTCAGCTCCTCCCTTCCTGTGTGGGGGAAGGGAGGAGGTGGGACAAAGCCATAAAATAAAGCTATTTTTTCTGAAAATAAACAGTAATGCTGCACTTAAAACTAATGATTCCTAAGAAATCTATTTGCTCAATTCTAGTGTTAATTATACAATGACTATCACAATGATAATATATGTAACAAAAACATATGTCATTAGTCTTCTTAATAAGACATGAGTTCTTCCTTGGTAAAACTTTCCATCCAATTCCCATTTGGCTCAGGTTTTCTAGAGAAAGGGAAATATTTTACTTCAAAAATTGTGCTGTACTAAAACAAGCTAGTTGCTTATTGTAAATTTAAAATATTAAATTGTATGCTTAAAAGTAACCCATGTTCCTGAAAGTTTACATATTTCACCTTACAGAAAACACTGCATGGTATCATTTATATGTGGAGTCTTTAAAATAAAAAAGAAAGGCAAACCCATAGAAACAGAGAATGGTGGTTGTCAGGGGATGTGGCAGGGAAGGAAATACAAGGGAACAAATTTATAGTCATAAGATCAATGAGACCTGAGGATCTAATGCATAACATGGCTATAGTTGATTATACTGTACTGAATAAATGAAATTTGATGAGAGTAGATTTTAGGGATTTTCACCAAAATTAAATTTGTAAGATGAAGGATGAGTTAAGTTGGTGGCAGGCATCTTTTCAATTACACTTTAATAAAGCTGAAAAAAACATTTAAAGTATTTAACAACTTGTAATTCTAAAAAAAAGATGTGACTGACAAAGAATTAAATGTTCAAAATATACAAACATCTCAATATAAAAAAAAACAAACAACCCAATTAAAAAAAATGGGCAGAAGATCTAAATAGGCATTTTTACAAAGACATACAGATGGCTAAAAAGCACATTAAAAAAATGCTCAATATAACTAATTATTAAGAGAAATGCACATCAAAACTACAGTGAAGTATCACCTCACTCCAGTCAAAATGGTCATCATCAAAAAGCCTACAAACAATACATGCTGCAGAGGATGCAAAGAAAAGGGAACGCTCCTACACTGCTGGGGCTTCCCAGGTGGCTCAGTGGTAAAGAATCTCCCTGACAAGCAGGAGAGGCGGGTTCAGCCTCTAGGTTGGGAAGACCCCCTGGAGAAGGAAATGGCAACTCACTCCAGTTTCTTGCCTGAGAAATCCTATGGACAGAGGCGCCTGGCAAGCTACAGTCCACGGGGTTACAAAGAGTTGGACACGACTTAGTGACTAAACCACCACCATCGTCTACACAGTTAACAGGAACGTAAACTGCAGCCACTATGGAGAACAGTATGGAGGCTCCTTTAAAAACTAAATATAGAACTACCACATGATCCAGCAAACCCACTCCTGTGCATATATCCAGAGAAAACCACCATTAGAAAACATACATGCACTCCAATGTTCAATGCAGCACTATTTACAATAGCCAGGACACGGGAGCAACTTACACATCCATCAGCAGATGAATGGATAAAGATGTGGGACATATAAACAATGGAGTATTTGTTGTTGCTTAGTTGCTAAGTGATGTCCACCTCTTTCGCAACCCCATGGACCACAGCTTGCCAGGTTCTTCTGTCCATGGGATTTCTAAGGCAAGACTACTGGAGTGGGTTGCTATTTCCTTCTCCAGGGGAGTTTCCTGACAGGGATCAAACCGGCCTCTCCTTCATTGGCAGGTGGATTCTTTACCACCAAGTCACCAGGGAGGCCCAATGGAATATTACTCAGCCTTTAAAAAGAATGAAATAATGTCAACGGCAGCAGCATGGATAGACCTAGAGATTATCATACCAAGTGAAGTAAGTCAGACAGAGAAAGAAAATACCATATGATACCACTTATGTGCGGAATAAGTTTATTCCACATGAAATTATAAGAAATAAGTTCATTTACAAAACAGAAACTTATTTACAAAACAGAAACAGACTCACAGACATAGAAAACAAACTTATGGTCACAAAAAGGGAAAGAGAGGGGGAGGGATAAATTAGGGGTTTGGGATTAACACACACACACTACTATGTATAAAACAGACAAACATCTAGGACCTACTGTATAGCATGGGGAACTATACTCAACATTTTATAATAACCTATAAGGAAAAGGAATCTGAAAAAGAACATGTATGTGTAATTGAATCACTCTGCCATAAACCTGAAACTAACACAGCATTATAAATCAACTATACTTTAATTTTTTTAAAAAAAAGAATAAAGGCAAAAAAAAGAAAAAAAAAAAGAAATTCCATGTAATGTTAAGAAGGTAAGTCAAAATTTCTTAATCACTGATACTTTTTAAAAATCTTGATCACAGATGTTGTCTTCTAATTAATTTTTTAAAAATCATCAAAATAAAAAAGGAAGATTTGCTACAAAATCACTTATTTGTCTTCATTAAAAAAAGAATAGTAGTATTGAGTTTGCTAGAATTTCTTGTTCTGGATTTTCCTCCACCAGTGAACACAAATGAACTTATTTACAAAACAGAAAGTACAAAACAGAAGGAAACACTGTCCGGGCTGGACCGACAAGAGCACAAAAAAAAGGAACTGGCTTCTAGTACATGTCCACATACCCACAGTTCAAAAACCTCTCACGGAAGTACTCTGTGGATCACAGGCAAGGCTGAAATAGTTAGGCTTTTCCCACTTATTCATTCTAAACTATGTTTGCCTAAAAAGAGTTAACAAACTTCAGACGCTGACTACTTAGGCTTTGTGAGTCACAGAGTATCTACTACTACCGAGCTGAAAATACTCAACTTGCTTCTCCTGTGGAAAGCAGCCACAAACCATGCGTAAGTGAAAGGAGTGGCTGTGCTCCAAGCACACTTTGTCTGCAAAAACAAGCTGCAGGCTTAGCTTGCCAGCTCCTGGCCTGAAGATCAGGAGGCTTTCAAATCTCAAACAACTCAAAATGGAAACTTTCCAAAAAGGAAATATACAGAGATCCTGTAAAAGCACACACTCACACATACCTGAGCTGGGGGCATGACAGTTGCAGGTAAGGGGTTAGAGATCATCGGTCCAAAGATGTCCAGGTCATCGTTCAGGGCTGGCCCCGCGACTGCGCTCCCATTGGTCACTGGCGCCTCGGCAGGCCCATCTGAAAAGAACACAGAGTCTCGTCCTAAAGGTTCTAGAACCTCTTCAAGTACCTGCAACAGGGCATTATTCTAAAACTTAACTTATGGTTAAAAGAAAAGTTCAGAAAGTTAACAACAAAATAAGTATGCCCTCCTTTAAAAAAACAAACAATACGTATGTGTACATATATACACATATATACACACATATACACGCAATCCCCTATATACACACTCCCCTATATACACGCTCCCCTCTTACCCAGGCTCTACCCTCTTTCCCAAAGAAACCACTTTCAGTTTTGTTCTCAAACAAACAGCCTTTACCCACTGGTTTCTAGATATGTATGCAAACCAGTTTTTCACCAGTGGTACTAGACTATTCACACTTTTCTGTGTCCTGATGCTTCCTTACATGTAAGGTGCTGTTCTAAGTACTTTACACATATTAATTCATCTAATCCCCATAACCATATGGGGACTGGATGAGACAGACCCACATTTTAGGGAAGAGGCTAAGCTGGGATTTGACACCACGTTCCTACAAATGCTGCCTCTTCATAAATGCACACGTGTGTGTTTCCAATAGCATTTCATATCACGTTTACCTAACCTTGGAAGTAAATATTAATAACTTTAAATGTCTGAGATGTTAAAATTTAAAGTTACATAGGGATACAAAGAAAACAAACGTACCCTACAAACTGATTCTGTAGGAAGTATCCCCAAAACACTGAAATAAATCCTTTCTTTATGGAGACATGGTGACCTTCTGCAATGGGGGCAGCGGGCCTCTGGGCGGCGCCAACACTCCAGATCAGCCCCTGCTCCCCATGGCGGCCCAGAATTTACAAGGTGTTAAGCGGAGTATGGGTGGGATGCAGTGCAGAGTGCTGTGTGGTTTCAGGGAGTGGGGCTCGGCACAGCCCAGTCCTCTGTGGGCACGACCTCAAGGAACAGCTCAGAACATCACAACTCCATCTCGGGGACTTACATCCCAATCGAGCTTCCACTTTAACAGTTTCCAATCTCATTTTTGAAAAGAAGTCCTTTCCATCAGAGGGGATTGGAATGAAACAGTAGAAAGTCAAGAGATACCTGGAGTAACAGGCAAATTTGGCCTTGGAGTACAGAATGAAGCAGGGCAAAGGCTAACAGAGAGTTTTGCCAAGAGAACGCACTGGTCATAGCAAACACCCTCTTCCAACAACACAAGAGATGACTCTACACATGGACATCACCAGATGGTCAACACCAAAATCAGATTGATTATATTCTTTGAGGCCAAAGATGGAGAAGCTCTATACAGTCAGCAAAAACAAGACCTAGAACTGACTGTGGCTCAAACCATGAACTCCTTATTGCCAAATTCAGACTGAAATTGAAGAAATTAGGGGAAAACACCAGGCCGTTAACGTATAACCTAAATCAAATCCCTTATGATCGTACACTGGTCAAGGGATCTGATTTGATAGAGTGCCTGAAGAATTATGGACAGAGGTTCATGATATTATACAGGGGGTGGTGATCAAAACCATGGCCAGGAAAAAGGCAAAATGGCTGTCTGAGGAGGCCTTACAAACAGCGAAGAAAAGAAGAGAAGTAAAAGGCAAAGGAGAAAAGGAAAGATATACCCATCTGAATGCAGAGTTCCAATGAACAGCAAGGAGACGTTAAGAAAGGCTTCTTCAGTGAACAACGCAGAGACAGAGGAAATGGGAAACAGAATGGGCAAGACTAGAGATCTCTTCAAGAAAATGAGAGATACCAAGGGAACATTTCAAACAAAGATGAGTACAATAAAGGACAGAAATGATATGGACCTAACAGAAACATAAGATATTAAGAAGAAGTGGCAAGAATACACAGAAGAACTATACAAAAAAGATCTTAATGACCCAGATAATCACAATGGTGTGATCACT
This sequence comes from Cervus canadensis, assembly GCF_019320065.1. NCBI lineage: Eukaryota > Metazoa > Chordata > Mammalia > Artiodactyla > Cervidae > Cervus > Cervus canadensis. Next base: position 25,668,420 of record NC_057405.1, read on the forward strand.
AAACCTAGAAACAGACATCCTAGAATGCAAAGTCAAGTGGGCCTTTGGAAACATCACTACAAACAAAGCTAGTGGAGGTGATGGAACTCCACCTGAGCTATTTCAAATCCTAAGAGATGATGCTGTGCAAGTGCTGCACTCAATATTCCAAAGCCAACAAATACGGAAAACTCAGCAGTGGCCACAGGACTAGAAAAGGTCAGTTTTCATTTCAATCCCAAAGAAAAGCAATGTCAAAGAATGCTCAAACTACCACACAATTGCACTCATTTCACATGCAAACAAAGTAATGCTCAAAATTCTCCAAGCCAGGCTTCAACAGTACATGAACCGAGAACTTCCAGATGTTCAAGCTGGATTTAGAAAAGGCAGAGGAACCACGGATCAAATTGGATCAAATTGCCAACCACTGGATCATAGAAAAATCAAGAGAATTCCAGAAAAACATCTACTTCTGATTCATTCACTACGCTAAAGCCTTTGTGTGGATCACAACAAGTTGTAAAAAATTCTTAAAGAGATGGGAATACCAGACCACCTTACCTGCCTCCTGTGAAACCTGTATGCAGGTCAAGAAGCAACAGTTAGAACTGGACATGGAACAGCAGACTGGTTCCAAACTGAGAAAGGAGTACATCAAGGCTGTATAATGTTACCCTGCTTGTTTAACTTTGATATGCAGAGTACAGCATGAGAAATGCCAGGCTGGAAGAAGCACCAGCTGGAATCAAGACTGCCAGGAGAAATATCAATAACCTTAAATACAGAGATGACACCACCCTTATGGCAGAACATAAAGAGGAACTAAAGAGCCTCTTGACGAAGGTGAAAGAGGAAAGTGAAAAAGTTGGCTTAAAATTCAACATTTTAAAAACTAAGATCATGGCATCTGGTCCCATCACTTCATGGCAAATAAATGGGGAAATAATGCAAACAGTGATAGACTTTATTTTCTTGGGCTCTAAAATCACTGCAGATGGTGACTGTAGCCACAAAATTAAAAGACGCTTGCTCCTTGGAAGAAAGGCTATGACCAACCTAGACACCACATTAAAAAGCAGAGACATGAGTTACTGCCAACAAAGATAGGTCTAGTCAAAGCTATGGTTTTCCCAGTATTCATGTAGAAATGTGAGAGTTGGACTCTAAAGAAACCTGAGCGCCAAAGAATTGATGCTTTTGTACTGGGGTGTTGGAGTAGACTCCGGAGAGTCCCTTGGACAGCAAGGAGATCCATCCAGTCCATCCTAAATGAAGCCAGTCCTGAATATTCATTGGAAGGACTGACATTGAAGCTGAAACTCCAATACTTTGGCCACCTGATACGATGAACTGACTCATTAAAAAAGACCCTGATGCTGGGAAAGATTGAAGGCAGGAGGAGAAGGGGACGACAGAGGATGAGATGGTTGGCTGGCATCACCGACTCAATGGACACAAGTTTGAGTAAGCTCCGGGAATTGGTGATGGACAGGGGAGCCTCGTGTGCTGCGGTCAACGAGGTCACAGTGAGTTGGACAAAACCGAGCAACTGAACAGCAACAACAACCTCATTTGATCTCTCTGATGAACCACACGTCTCAAAGGCACACAGGCATCTTCTAAAAGCTCTTCAAAATGAGGTGGATGGAGGTCTTGTATAGAGTGGGACTTCAAATATCTGGCAAATTTAATGGAAGATCTACCACATACTCTTGAGAGTCCCTTGGACTGCAAGGAGATCCAACCAGCCCATCCTAAAGGAGATCAGTCCTGGGTGTTCATTGGAAGGACTGATGCTGAAGCTGAAACTCCAATACTTTGGCCACCTCATGCGAAGAGTGGACTCACTAGAAAAGTCCCTGATGCTGGGAGGGATTGGGGGCAGGAGGAGAAAGGAACGACAGAAGATGAGATGGCTGGATGGCATCACCGACTCGATGGGCATGAGTTTGAGTAAACTCCGCAAGTTGGTGATGGACAGGGAGGCCTGGCGTGCTGCGATTCATGGGGTCGAAAAGAGTTGGACATGACTGAGAGACTGAACTGAACTCAACTACCACATACTGGATATTTCTATCACAACCCACAGGAACTCATAGATTTCTTCTCTTTCTTGAAGTTTAACTATGGAAATCAGTATCTTTTATTTCCCTGTTTAAGCTTCAGGGAAACAACTCATCATTAATTTCAAGGAATAAACAGTCACAATAATCTTTACTAGTTAATTTGTAAAACTGTGTGTGAAAACCATGAAAGGTTAGTTCGGAAGAGACCAACTGCAATTATTTCTCAATCATTTTCAGTGATATCACATTATCAGAGCAATAAGAAAGAAATATTCAGGGCATACATGTTTATGTGTTACACATGTTAGATCTCTATGAAGCACTATGGACAATTTAAAGGTCAAGCAATAAAACAATGCACAGACTATACTACTAATTTATAATATACATAAAATTCAAACATGATTTACGCATGAAAGTAATATTTCCCATTTCTAACTCATTCAAAATAGCAACATTCAGTCTGAAACTAGACCTCTTTAAAGAGCTACTGTATGTTTTCCAGCCCATTACCTGATGTGCAGCACATCAGATAGTACACACCAGATAGTGCAGTAAATGAACCAGAAATAACGTGTTTTAGAAAGACAGCGTTTCCTAGATTAAAAACAGAAACGAAAGAACACGTTCTCTGCGGCATCCACAGCTCAGTAACGGAACGCAAAGGACACACTGCCACGAGTCAGTGGTGTCTGCAGAGCTGAGGACAGGGAGGCAGCCTCATCAGGCACGCTCACTCTGTCACGCCAACAAGGAAGCACAGCATCAGCAGGAAACAGGACCACATCACACGCAACTTAAACTCACACACAGGAGCACATGTCCTCCAAAACAAACCATGACCAAGAGGAAGAAAAGTAAAAAAAAGAAAAGAAAAAACCGACAAGTTGAGCCTAAATAACTACTCCCAGTTTTTCAGTTAAAATTTGTTGTTGTTTCAAGTAACAGCAAACACTAACAATCAGGAAAAATTTATATTTCAAAATCTTAAGTGTAAGAAAATACTATTAACATTATTATTACTATTATTATTATTTTTGGTGAATCCAGAGAAATGTTGTCAACTGATTTTTTGCCACAGAACATGTCAGTTAACTTACACAGCACCAGTAAGCTCAGGATGTGATATGTTAGAACAAAGACGTTCATCTACTACAGGCAAATAATCTATTTTCACTCTTTTATAAACTGTACATCTTTCAGAAATTTTAAATCTGTTTGCAGCAGCACATTATATGCCACTTAAGGATACTAAGTTACTCATACTTTGAAGGCTAAACCCTGATCAGAACTTAGTGATATATTATCTACTCTGTAAAATGACACGTGGCACTTCACTTGGTTTTCACCTTTCACAGCCTTAGGGCCACATTCGTGACTAATAAAAGTAAGAGCCAGCACTCAGCGCAGTGTTCGCTTTGTGCCAAGCCTGAAAGAATACAAATACACACACATACACTTGTTCAATCTTTATTATAATGCTGTGAAAGATCTACTAAAACTACCCTCATTTACAGATGGCAAAAAAAGTTAAACTTGTCCAGTATCACAAAGCTACAACAAAGTCTCAGACTGTAATCTTAAATTCAGTTTTTACTATAAGAGTGACATCTTCCTGTCAAAGATGCAAACCACACAAAAATGAAAGTTCCCTTCCAAAAAAAAAAAAAGTTCCCTTCCACACATGATAGTGATGGTTGCACAAAAATGTGGAAGAATTTAAAGCCACGAAAACTTAAAACTGATTAAAATGGTAAATTGTAATGTGTATTTCACCCAATAAAAAATTCCTATCATTCATTTTCTATGCTTATAAGCATGAGTAAAAATATGCTTAGAATAATGTATATACAGTGAGAGTTTTCTTAAATAAAATTGTGTTATGTATGCGTGGGTGGGACAGGCAGACTGCATTTGATGACACTGCATGGACCTAGAGTAACCTGCAGCTTCAATCCTCCAACAGCGGCATGGAGGCAGCTTGCAGACCAGAACCATTACAGACACAGAGCGGTACCAGGCACAGTCCTGACCCCAACGTGGGCAGGGCTCGCTTCCTCCAGTCACCAGCACGCCTTCTGCTTCCACCACTGCACTGGAGGACAGCGGCACTCTCTCCTTCCATTAAGTACGTGTGTGCTCAGTCCTCAGTCGTGTCTGACTCTTTGTGACCCCAGGGACTGTAGCCTGCCAGGCTCCTCTGTCCATGGGATTTCCCAGGCAAGAATACAGAGGGGGTTGCCATTTCCTACTCTCGGGGATCTTCCCGACCCAGGAATCGAACCCATTTCTCCTGCACTGCAGGCGGATTCTTTACTACTGAACCACCAGGGAAGCCTTTTATATATAAACTGGCCTTTGGAAATCTCAGAAAGGCATTCAACACAAAAAAACAAAGTGGGGCTTTGTTTGTAATCAGCTCCTGCAGCTAGTGAAGGGGCCATGAAAGTCAACTTACGCGAGCCCAGGGGAATTTGGGATCCTTTAGAATGAGGCGGTGGAAGCATCTGCTTAGGGACCGTGGTCTCTGTGGCAAGACTGATACCTGTGTCAAGTGACTGGGCTCCACAAACCTAAGGTGAAGAACTCTCCCAGGCCTGTGTCCCGCCTCACAGAGAACATGCAACAAACCTGTCCTCTCCTCTCTCTCCTGAAGTCTCCTCTCCATAGGACCCTCTAAAACATGATGGATTAAAACCCCCATCAATTCTCCTTGTTACTAAAAAGCCAAGCATTCACAGAACTGTTGAAAAACAAATCCTTTTAACTTAAATGAAAATATCTCAACCTTGCAAAATCAGTAAACAAAATCCCAGCGTATTTCCCCACTGAATTTCAATGATGGTTAATTTGACTTACCACATTTGGCTTGCTAAACACATTCTCTACAAAGAATTCTCAAATCACCTCAAAACTTTTATTTTTTACTACAGGATAAGATTTTTTTTTTACCTGTTTTTTTCCTCCATATTTTAAGCTATGTGATTGAAGTACCTCTGTTAATAGTTTCCTGATAGGAAGTTGGTTAAAATTTCATCTGTTAATAGATCATTTAGATAATATAATATATGGGTTTTCTGTTGGTTTTTCAGGCACAGCAGATGGAGATTTTGTAACAAAGGCTTGTTACATGGCAATAGGGTAATGATAAAATTGCAGTTTATCGTTTCATGTTAATAATTTGAAGACTGGAGAAAATGTTCAAGATTAAAATGATGCTCAACCTTTAAAAACCACTTCTATTTTTTATTTTCAGTATTTAAAAAGAACAACTGAAGACTATATTACCATCATTATAAACATGACCTGTTCCCTAACCTTTTTAAGAGTATTCACATGCTATCACTTCTGTCTGTATAAAGGATGGGAAGGACTTGCCTTCATTACCTCCAGTTTCAGAAATGCAGGGTCCAGAGATTAAAGACTTGGGGTCAATTCTCTAGTGAAACAGCAAAATCTGGACTAGAACCAAGTCTTCCGACCCCAGGACTAGTGAGGCTCTTTTCTTTAAGCTGCGTTTCACAGAAGTCATGCAGTTACAACTGTATTATAACTACAAAGAAACCATCTAAACTGTGAACATTAGAAACCAGCTTTGAGCTTATAATTACCTGTACTGTTAAGCACTGAGGTAACTAGCTCAGAAACTGCTGCACAGCAGAGCCTCAGCGCGCCGTCTCTCCCTGCTCCGACCTCCACCAAGCCCGGCATCTCGCCGGTGCACAGTGCGGGGGCAGGCGGCGTGGCCACAGCGGTGCCGGGCGGTGGGCGGACACAGGCAGCCCCGCCGCAGGCACTGAGGCCCAACGTGGCCTCTTCGCCAAGCGCCCACCAGCAGCACAGGCTTTGCGGGTTAAAGGAAAGCTCAGAGGCCACAAAAGCCACAGAACATCAAGGTGTTAAAAAAGCTTTTCAGATAAATATTTTAAAATTTAGAAAGAACGAGTCTTACTCAAATTAAATGGTTTAAATACTGTAAATCGGAATAATTTAAGAAAAATAATTAAATTCACATCAGTTACATCTGGTGCGTACAGATATGTGCACACACACCCAGACAAATGGAAAACTCTCCCTTTCCAGCGAGGAGGCGACCAAACACTGTGTGTGTGTGTGTGTGTGTGTGTGTGTGTGTGTGTGTGTGTAAGCCGTGTGTGTGTGTATGTAGAAGCCATGTGTGTGTAGAAGCCGTGTGTATGTATGTAGAAGCCATGTGTGTGTGTGTAGAAGCCACATGTGTGTGTGCAGAAGCCGTCTGTGCAAACAGCGTGTCAGGACTGGCCCCTGAGCAGGCACTGGGCTCCCTGCTGGGGAGGAGCAGTGCTGCTCCACCAACACGCAGAAACAGTGGCTGGTGGACAATGAACGTAATGGGAGCTCCGAGGACAAGGAAAGCCTGAGGCAGAGGGAAGAAGCTTAGCTGGGACAACCTCATAAAGAACGATAATGAAGGACCAAGGACCCCTTGAAGAGGCCATGAGCAGTAACAGAGAAGCAGCTCCAGTCTGAAAGGCAGGGCATCAAATTTACAATCAGCCGCCGGCGGGTAACTTCTTTCTCCTTTACCTTAAGATTTCAGACTAATGTTGGTAGACGACAGTTTCTACTGCACATGTTCCAGAAATTGAAAAGAAAGGTTAAACGTCTGAGCTAAAGAAAGCAAGTTGTTAAAAATCAGTGCTGCAGCTCACATGAACAGGTCTGCCCAGCACGCAAATATGACAGCCTTGTGAAGGCCATTTCTACTAACGAGAAACCCTCGAGGCAGCTGTCTATCAGCCTTGGGTATATCAGAACTCACCTGACACCAAAAATCCAAGTGAGTAATGGTAAACAAAGCACTTAAAACAATCTTTAGTGCCTTCTTCTTGGTCTATTCCAAGTGCCTTTGAATGATATTGTATATAAACTAAAAGGAAATAAGAATATAACACTTTGGATTTTAACAATATTTTTAACACTAACATTTTTAAGTTCTATTGCTAGGTACTCTGATCACGCTTTATATGAAGTGTCTGAGTTAAATCCTCACATCACCTCCAGTGAGTTTAACACAGTAAGACGGGTTTCAACACACCTCTGCTGGTATAGCTGGAAACCTCCACTGCTCTCAGCCTTCTGAGCAGCTTCTGCTGGCTCCCCCACACAGAAGCAGTGCCCCTCGCTTGTCCCAGGTTAAACCAGCTCTTGGGGCAGCTGTCCCACCTCCCAAGAAGAGGGTACCAAGGGTGAGGCTGGCCTCGCTGCCCAGCAGGGCACAGTCCCAGCTTCCTGCTGAGCCCAAGAGATCCAGGCCCCTCTCCCCCGCCCCCCGCCCCCGCAGCCACTCCACCCGGCTGGCGGGCCAGACCGACCCCCGCCTCCTCCCCAGGCCAGGCACCGTCCTAACGCTGCGTGCAGTCTGTGGCGGCAGCTGAACACCCTGAACACGCTCCCCCGGCACCGTGCCCAGGGCCGAGCGCCCCCATCCACCCTCTGCCCTCTCAGAGACTGGGGCTGCCTCCTTAAAGCAGATGCTCAACAAAGGATGGATGAAATGCTTTCCAAACACACAGTACAAGAATGTTTCTTGGTTACAGTGGGTAAAACTGTTAGGGGAAGCACACTGACTGAAACCCCCCACCCTGGCCAGGCACCATAGTAACCATTTCCATGAGCTGTTTTATGACAGGAGGTCCTGGCAAGGAACATGGAACTAATAAGCCTCCGCCAACCGGAAGAGTTCGGGAAAGGTCAAAAGGAGACACCACCTGTCAGACCACCTCCCAGAATCCTTCTCTCTGGCGTCCATCTTGGCTGACCAGGGCGTGCACCACCAGGAAGGACTCAGAGTCAGAATGATTGGCTAAAGACAACCCTGAAACTAATCCCATCACCATAAAACCCGAGACTGTGAGCCATGTGGCAGAGCTGCTCTCCTGGGTTCCCTTCCCTCCTGCTCTCCACCTGGGCGCCCTTTCCCAATAAAATCTCTTGCTTTGTTAGCACATGTGTCTCCTTGGACAATTCATTTCCAAGTGTTAGACAAGAGACCAGTTTCAGGCCCTGGAAGGGGTCCCCCTTCCTACAACACAATGCTAGGCAGGCAAGTGAACCTACTTCTGTTGGGAGAAGAAGGAAACAATGACTCAGAGTGTGAAAGTCCCGGCAGTATGGCTACAAAGCCCTCTCAGTCCCCATCCTACTCAACCACGCCATGTTTGGCCCTGGCTGATCCTTCCTCCCTGGGGACCTGCTGTGAGTCCACGTATTCCTGAAGACCCTGCAGCCCTGCGAGGGAGACCTCTGCAGCTCCTCCTGGTCTCCCCGCTGCAGCCCCACACACCGCGGGCTTCCACGCAGCGTCTGCGCTGGCTGAAATGCCCTCCCTGGCTTTCTCTCTCCAGGCCACCACGGCAGTGAGGTCACACTTCTCCCTCTAAATCAGAACTGCATCCTCAGAACACTCTGCCCGTGGCCCAGAGCACTGCCGCAGTCACAGTGCTGCGCATACACGCGCGCACACACGCACACGCCTGCTCACGTCTCAGGCAGCCTCCTCACCGACCCCACTCCCCTCTCCCACAGCTCTGCTCCGAGTACCTCCCTGACGGGACCGCTGAGCAAGTTGCAGATGGGCTTTAAATCACAGGACTCTTTATAAAGGGGAGGCCCGAGGACCCAGTTGTCTGGGGGTCGCTGGTCTTTCCCAGCTGCCACTCACTCTAAACATGACCCCAGAACACAAGAGGTTTTGCCTGACCTCACTGTGCACAGCATGAAAAACTCATCTGCCTCTGACTAGCAAGAGAAGGCCTGAATTGAGGAAACTACCGTGCCAACGTGGACTTGAGCATTACGCCAGGTTTCACACTGCACTTTCACAGCCAGCGCTCTCCCAGTCCCACTATTCCCTGAGCAACGCTGCTCTGTCTTCTCGTTTCTAGATTGCACGCGTATGCACCCCCAACTTGTACAACTAGACACACACAGAGCCGCATTCTCTGGAATTGACCAGAGTTCCATGAACTCGCCTGTGCTCAATAAACATTAACTGAATTCATCCTTTACCTGTGTCAGTGGCATTAGCTGGTCACAATCTATTTGCACAAATAATATAAAAAAAAAAGTCAAAAAGAGTTGTATGAGATTTGTTATATTACTAATTTAGCACAGGCAGCTAAGAACATGTTAAGTGAGTGATGCTATGTTTTTCCTTACTGTTCCTGACTGAGTGTGAACACTTAGCCTTGAGCACACCCTTGGACACTGAAAACTGCCAACCCTAATTCTTCACTGGTAACTACTGAGGCATCACCCTAGGGAGGAGCGAGTCTGAAGCAGAAACGGATTAAAGAAGGCTCCTTCCATGAGGTATACTGAGACACTCTCCTTAGTGGCAAACTCCTTAAAGCTTTATAAATCTTCATATTACTCAAAGAACCCTTTTTATTTTCCACGCAAGAAACCACTTAGAGCTTTTTCCTTAATAAAAATGTTACTTAGCATTCCTCTGGATTTAAACACACTTGGCTTCATGAAATGAAATAAACTCCCATGCGTGTTACTTTGTAAACTCAAGTCATAAATGCTCATTTGAAGCATATTAATTTTCAGGCTTCAAATTGTTCTCAAAAGTTGAAAAAAAGATGACTTAGAGTTAAGTGAAGCCGTTTATTTTTCAGTTAATTTTTCTTCCTGCTAAGTAGGGTTTCGCAGGTGGCACTGGTGGTAAGAACCCATCTGCCAATGCAGGAGACCTAAGAGATGCAGGTTAGATCCCTGGATTGGGAAGATCTTCTGGAGGAGGGCACGGCAACCCACACCAGAGTTCTTGCCTGGAGAATCCCATGGACAGAGGAGCCTGGCGGGCTGCATTCCATGGGGGTCACAAAAGAGTCAGACATGACTGAACTGACTTAGCATGCACACACTGCCAACTAGGTGGCCTTTAGGCTAATCTTCTCACCTGACTGAGAGGCCTCACAGCTGGTGTGACCCCTCCTACTGCGTCTGCCCCTCCAGTTCTGAGCTCCGCTTGCTGCGAGCCCGGGCAGCCTGCCCAAGGCCCCACAGACACGCTCGTCCTGCCCCGCAAACATCACTGTGCCTTGTGTCACGCTGCCCACTCAGTCACGCTCTGGACGATGACCAGGGAGCGGTTCCTGTGTTCCCTTGCCGGGTGAAGGCCCCAGAGCCCGCGCACAGTCCAGGCACCACCTCCAACTCCAGGGTCCCCCGTCCCCGACGGTCCCACGCAGCCCCGCGCCCAACGGCCTGCGGCGGAGCCTCCTGCCCGGGAGCGGGGCCGGCCGAGGACACGTCTGCGGGAAGACGGAGCTGAAGCCAGCAGGCCACGCTTCACCCGCAGCCACAGGCCTGCCACGCCTTATGGCTGGAGCGGGTGCTCACCCTGAAGACTGCTCTCAGACGGGACCTTCTAGAAAAAGAAGTCCGAGGCCGTCCTAACCAGTTGCTAAGCAGTCTGTCGGCTTTTGTCACATGAAAGCCAAGTCGTCGCCAACAGAGCCCAGAAGCCGCGCACAGCGCGGCTCCCAGTCCTGGAGGAGTCCCACACGCAGAGGACGGGCAAGCGGCACCCCGGCGGCAGGAGCTGGTGTCAGCTCTGCGCTCAGGCGGCAGGGACACGGTCTAGTCAAGCAGCTGGGCTGGTTGGGCTGGCCCTCGCCAAGAGGGGCCTAAGACCTGGCTATTTCTAGGAGCAGAGGGCAGTAATAACCAAGTACCGACCCCACTTCTAACACTAGACAGTAAGGCACAGAGTAAACGGCACTCCTACCAGCTCCTGATCATGCAGTCGTTCTTGCAGGCACAGCCAGCCGCACAAAGGCCCCTCCCGGCTATCTTTAGCGTCCAGCAGAGCCCGGCTCCCTCACCATCCACGCTCTTGCCAACAGTGACATGCCCACCACGGGGGTGAGCGGAGTAGCTGCCCCAGAGACTGTAAGGCCTGCAAAGCCAAAAACAGCTAATCCCTTTCAGAAAAACATTGCTGACTCTTGCTAGAAAGCACAGAGAGAGTATTTTATGACTTTGGGATGGGAGTAGATCAGGAAAGGGGAGCTGAGGAAAACAGGTTTATCTCGAGCCACTGGCCTGAAACAAAAAGGTTCGCTAAAGGACCATTTAAATGGGAAGTTCATATTTCTAAAAACTTATCTTGACTATCATCCTGTGTGAGACGACGTGACCCCAAATACACACAGAACCCCGGGATTCCCGGCCCTCCGTGGCTGTGTACCTGCACTAACCCTGCGGGGCTTTTCTCCGCCTTTTCTGCAAACGTGCAATGTGAAGGCCATCTCTGCCCTCACCCACATGGCCCGCCGACTTTTCTGAGAGGCCATAAAGCGGACTGCATGCACCTGCTGACCCTGCGCCAGCCCACCTCCACCTGCGGGGAACCAGAGCGCCACGCTTACCCACGAGAGGCTGCTGCTCCGTCCTCATTCGGGAGCACTGTTCTCTCAAAGTCAGAGTCTCTTCCAAAAGAACTTAGGGGACTGGTAACTAGCAGGAGCAGAGCTGTATGTGCTCTGCGTGAGGCACCAGGCTTCCCGCTGCTACCACTTCATCGGCAAGACCCCTAATCCCTCTTTCTGACCCCATCACCTGCCCGGCCACCTGCAGAACTCTTCCAGCACAGAGCTAGAATCATCAGTCAGCAGCAAATCCCCCTGATATGTCCTCACCCTCTCCTTCGAGCAGTCCCACACCCTCCTACTGTAAGCAAAGCTTGGCTCTCCCCTCAGGACACAGTTTCCTGAAGCTCTCCCACCACTGAAACAGGCTCACAGAGCCCTGATGAGACCCAGCCACGGCTGACCTCACAGAGCCTGATGCCAGAAGAGGGGAGCCGCAGTCTGAAAGGCCCACGACCCAGGGACTCTGAGACCGGGCAGAGGAAGACAGGGACACAGTGAGGAGACACGCTCTGCGGCTGTGACCAGCTGGAAGGCAGGAAGCGCAGCAGGTGACGCTCCACAAAGACAGCTCAGTGTTTCTGAGGCCAGAGGTCAAACGCCAGGAGAGGGACCATGCAGCATCACCATGGCGACAGCTGGATACCTGGGGCCAGTCTGCCATCTATCTCCCAGATCACCTCCCACCACCGTGCCCAGCCACTGGAGACCTCACGAGAGTAACTCTGCTTGTCCCAAGGGAGCAGGCTGCCTGTTCTACAAAGTCACTCCCAAAGGGAAACATCCTACACTGTTCTCTGGTCAGCAAACCCTACTGTCTCCTTCTTTAAAACAGGTCCAGAGCCGGCTACTTCTTATACCTCCCACGCCACCGCCCCCTCCGCCACTGCCCCCCAGCTCTGTTACTGGTGCCCCTGCCCCTACGGCAGCCTCGCCTCACTACACCTGACTCTTAACACAGCCGCTATGAGAAGTCCTGAAAAACCAGGTCAGGGGAGGTGCTACTTTGCTCGAATCTCTGCAATACATTTCCAGGACACTCCAAGCAGACGCCAAAGTCCTGTCGCAGTGGACCTGCCTCCCTGTGGCCCCGTATCCCAGGCCTCCCACGCTCCGGTCTCACCCATGCGGGGGCAGGGCTGCTGCGGGGCCACCACCCCCACCTGCCAGGGAGCCCCGGCTTCCTGAGATCCTCACTCCGGCGGTATCTCAGGGAGCCCCCAGCACCCCCAGCCCTATTTAAATCACCACCACTCCTCTTTCTTTCGGCAACAGCACTTAGCAACATGACCCACACCACAGCTGGCGTCACTATTTCATCACTGCCGCCGCAGAGAGAACGAAGGCTCCCAGGGCCCAGGCCTTCTCACCTGCCCTCCTTCACAGCTCTCCCCTTAGCGTCCAGGCGCCTGGACACCAGCAGACGCTGTGTGCAGGGCTGTGTGCAGGGCTGTGGGCCACTGAGTCTGTGAGCGTGAAAGTCAGGCCGGGCTCGGGCTAGCATTCCAGGTTATGAACCGGTAACGAGGCAGCAGCCCGGAGGGGAGACGCTGCGTGAAGACGACGCATGCAGTCTCAGCAGGATCTGTTCTCACTTTGGTGATACGTCTATTTTCCCCCTTTCTCTCATTTAGGGGAAAGGAAGTAAAATACGTAAATTAAGAGAACTTGTATTCAACATAATTCTATTTAGAGCGCCTGGACTGAGCCCTATTTTCAGGGCTCATAAAATCATACTTATTTTTTTATGTTTCTAATACATACCTCTTACTTTTACCACCACAGAAGATTTTCGTTAATAGGGAGTTTGTTTACAAGATATACCAACTTCAAAGAAATGACTAAAACATTCAATTTTAATTCTTAAAACAGAAAACAATCTTCTGAATAAGAACAAAAATCAATTTTTAGAGAAGTTTTATGAAGTTCAACTCCATCCTTCAACTATTTTTTACTGTTTTCCTTTAGCCGTTAATCTTTCTCTAAGCTAAAAAGAGTTTTTTTCTAAATTAATTACTGCAGAAGGCTCAGATAAAAATAACTATTTTATCAAGCTACTTTAGAACAAAGAGGAGAAGCACTTAAGAAGAGCTGACATTTACAGATAAGGACAATACAAGCACCCCTTGAGCAGAAGCCTGTTTACCTGCCAGGCAGACAACATCCATCTGTCAGCCCCAAGAACAAAAATGACATTAAACCGAGCACTTCTTACTGTCATCACACACATAACGTGAACCTAGCCACTAGATCGAAGCGTAAGACGTGTTGCTTCAGTTATCCAAAATAAAAGCTTTCTTTAAAACAGCACCTTACAATAAGGCTACACCAGAATTATTTGCTAAGGGATCCCCTCCAACCCCGCAAAAAGCTAAATAAAGAGAAGAGGGGTGGGAGCAGAGGCAACCTACTCCTCGTTTCAGTGCTGAGACAGCAGGGCCCACCAAGCCTTGGAGACCGCTCTGGCAGCTCCTCTCTCCCCAGGAGCTCAGCACCCACGTTTCCGTGAAGGCACTGCTGACAGATGCCAGCTCCCTTATGAAGATTTCCCTTTCCGTGGGAACACAGCAAACTAACCACACCGTGTTCACGTTCAGCTAGCAGGTCCCTTGGGCACACTGCCGGTAAAGCCGTTCTAGTGAGTGCGAGTCAGGGTTTCGGCTGTCTCACGGCTCTAACAGTGATGTGCGCTCTCATCACTTACCGAGTCCCAGAAGGTCAACGGTGGGCTCTGCAGCTTTCTGAGGGCTTGCACTCTTTTTAGGTTCCAACTGCTGATCTTCTTTCTTCTGCAGCTTTGAAGTAAATAATCAGAGTTATTATTTTCTTTCAAATAAATGGAACAAGGCTGTTAAGCCTCATTCAGGCATACTTTTGATAAAGTTAATCTAATGTAGCATATGAAGCATAGTATGATAAACCTAGAGCGTCTATTACCATAAACAGGTAAACATAATCACTCAACTTGAAATGATAAACTGGACATATTAAGACCCCAAGATAGTAAAAACAGAACTGTAATCTTAATGTACTGGTCTTAAGCATCTAAGCCCTTTCCGTGAACGTCCCACACTTCGTAGAAGCTCCTGCTCCCTGTGCCGCCGGGCGGGCCCCGGAGCCTGAGGGCAGGGCACATCCCCCTTCCCCAGGCTGCCAGCGCAGGCGGGCACCCCCGGCCCTACCGGGACCCAGCTGACGCGCAGGGCAGCAATCGCTCTACCGAGCCCCGCAGACATGCCGCTGCTCACAAACCGAAGGTCTGCGGCAACCTGCATGCAGCACTTGTCCTGCAAATGCTCACTTTGTGTCTCTGTGTTGCAAACATTTCATCACTATTACATTTGTTATGGTGCTCTGTGATCAGCGACCTTTGATGCTACCCTGGAAATGTTTTGGGGTGCCATGAACCACACCCACATAAGGCAGCAAACAATCAATAAACGTGTGTGCTGACTGCTCCACAAATCGACGGCTCCCCATCCCCTCCCTCACCTCGGGCCTCCTTGTTCCCTGAAACGCAGCAAGACTGAAACCAGGCTGGTTAGTAACCCTACAGGGGTGTCCAGGTGCTCAAGGAGAGGAACAGTCGCACGTCCCTCACTTTAAATTAAAAGCAACAAATGATTAAGCTCAGTGAGGAAGGAAAGTAAAAGCCAAGACAGGTCGAGTAGGGCTTCTGTACCAAACAGCCAAGTTGTGAACGTAAAACAAAAAGTGTTACTCCAGTGAACACACGCGTGATAAGAAAACAGATATAGTCTTAGTGCTGATACAGAGAAAGCTTTAGTGGCCTGAACAGAAGATCAAACCAGCTACACGGTTCCTCTAAGCTCCCTTCAACCTTAGAAAGCTGAGAGGGGTAAAGAAGCTTCCGAAGCTGAAGCGGGCAGAGGCTGGCCGGTGAGATACTGAGGACAGGGGTCGCCTCCACAATGCAGGAGTGCGAGGTGAAGCAGCAAGTGCTGACATGGCGGCTACAGAAAGGGACCCAGAGCTCGCAGAGACAGTGCATGAAGGCAGCAACACGGACAACAGGTTTTAAGGCAGATGACACGGTCTTCAATCGGAAGAAGACGCCATCTAGGACTTTCACAGCTAGAGATGGGAAGTCACTGCCTGGCTGGAAAGCTTCAAAAGTCAGGCTGACTCTCCTGTTAGGGGCTAATACAGCTGTTGGCTTAAAAGCTGAATGCCCGTTTACCATTCAAAAATCCTGGAACCCTTAAATTATGCTCAATCTATGCTGCCTGAGCCCTGTTAAGTGGGACAAATGGACTGCATGACAGAATATCTCATAGATGGTGTTTCTTCCTCTGTTGAATCTGAAAGTCACTTGAAAAGGATTTGCCATTCTAGATGCTATCAAGAACATTCGTGATTCGTAAGAGGCCCAAATATCAACATTAACAGGAGTCTGGAAGAAGCTGGTTCCAACCCCCATGGATGTCTTTGAAGGGTTCAAGACTTCATAAAGGAAGGAACTGCAGACGCGATAGCAACTGCATAAGAACTGAAACTACAAGTGGAGCCTGAAGATGTAACCACAATGCTACAATCTCAGGGTAAACCCTCGCAGATGAGGAGCTGCTTCTTACGGATGAGCAGACAGCTGTTTCTCTGGATGGAATTCACTTCTGGTGAGGATGCCGTGAAGATCAGTGAATGGTAACACAGGATTCAGAATATGACATAAACTTAGTTGACAAACTGTGCTGACGAAGCATCAGCACGTCGTACTCTCACTGCGGGCGGAGGGTCTCACTTCCCTGCTGCTGACTGCTGACTGATCGGGGTGGTGGCTGTTGAAAGCTGGAGCGGTTGTGGCAATTTCTTAAAATAAGACAGATGATGAAGTCTGCCACATCTACTGACTCTTCCTTCACAGTTTCTCTGCGGCATATGATGGCGGTTCAGTGGAATTGTTTTAGAACCTGGAGTCATATTTCTAACTGCAGGCTGATTCTCTGTAACCCCTCTCCCAGCACTCTTCATCTGCTCACCCCGCCCTTGCCTCCGGCAACCTCCAACCTGTCCTCGTGTCCAGGAGCTTCCAACACCAGGGAGGCTACACATACCCTTCCCTCCCTGACTTACCTTACTCAGCATCATGCCCTCACAGGCCATCCATATCGTTACAAATGCTGACACTGCCTTCCTTCTCATGGCTGAGTAATATTCCACTGAATATACCACCTACCTCTCTTAAGCCAAAAAAATAAAACATTCATTCAATCACTCATTCATTTCTCAAACCACTCTCCTACAGGATCACTTCTTCAACTACCTAAAGAACTCATAGATTAGTTGTTACATGAGTTCGTTGCTTGTTAGCTATACAAATATATAAATTTCTAAGAACATGTATCTCCCCTTACTTGTTTTTGGTCACTACTGTCTCTCTCAGAAAATTTTTTTTAATTAACTAGCATACCATAACAGATATCAATTCTTTATTAACCTTCTCAAACACATAATTATTGGCCTGTTAACTATATATAATTCTCAGAAACTTAACATAACCCATTTCACATTCTCTTTTTCAACCTCCAACACAGGTTAAGACATACCCTGCTTATTAGCAAAATAATTTCAAAGAAAGCACACTCTACAGTAACAAAATAAGCCATTCTTTTCAACTGAATACTTAAACTGCTATACGTTCCTTCTCTGTTTTTGTTTTTTAACTGGACAACCTGTGTTACTACAAACACTTCAGTCTGGAAGGGAACTGGGGACTGAATGGCCACAAGCACACAGACATCAAATCCTCCAGGGGCAGGCCTTCCCTGGTCACAGCCCTGGCTGTGATGCTTTAGGTATTATATCTACAAGTATCATGTGTTTGCTGTTACTGTTAGTCCCAAGTCGTGTCTGTCTTTGCATCCCCATGGACTGAAGCCCGCCAAGCTCCTCTGTCCATGACTTTTCAGGCAAGAATACTGAAGTGGGTTGCCATTTCCTCCTCCAGCGGATCTTTCCCCCAGGGACTGAACCCGTGTTTCCTTTGTTTCCTGCACTGGAGGCAGATTTTTTACCTGCTAAACCATCAGGGATGTAAAACTGAGATATGCGAAATACAGCTACCATATAAAGTACAGTTTCTTAAAGCCAAATTTTAGAAGACCTAGAAGGAAAATGCTATTGTCTCGTTAGAATTTGGGGCTGGCAAAGAACACAGTGTAAGAATAGTAAGTTAAGAGCTTGACAAGCACATTTTTCCTCATGAACTGTCTCCCTGTTGATATTCTACACTCAGCTTAAACATGTCAAGCAGTATGTACAGAAGCATTCCACTTCGAATTCTCCTGCATATCACGTATGGAATTTGCCTTTTAATAAATGAAGAATGAAGCTGGCTGTCAAAGAATAAAATTAGGCAATCTATAATTTATTAAACAAATTTTCCTGATAAACAAGAACACAGGTTTACTTAGACAAAGCAATTTTATAAAATGTAATTTCCTTAGATTCATATTGAGCAAATGTCTCATTCAAATGATTAAAATCTGTATTAGCAGAGGAATCTGTATTCACAAAGGCTTCACCAGGCCAATCTTTTGTAACTCATAAAACTACACCACAGAAGGTAACTGAATCAAAACCAAGTAGTTTCTAACTCCTACATTTACCACCATTTCTACCCTATTAAATAACAGAAATAAGAGCTCAGCCTCTAGAAGGTGATTCACTCTTCTTAGCTGACCAATTAACGTAAATAATAGTGTTAATACATAAGAATAGGGAAGCTATACAACTTTTTAAGGTCTAGATGTAATTATTAGAATTTTTCTTTAAAAACTATTATCTCCGATTATGCCTTAACTAGTTTGTCTATAATCAATTTCCTTTCACATTCACAGACTCATAAAGGTAGTTGAGACAAAACACACTGTTTACCTCTCTCATATTAAAGTGATACAAAGGCAGCGGTATTTACATTGCGGTCTGCAGGGAAGACAGGAAAGCGTGTAACAAGTAGGGACTGAAAGGCACCCGAGGAAGAAAACCGAGTGTGGGAGAGACAGAAGAGCTGCCCACCTAACCCGGAGGTCAGGGGTATGGAGGTGACCAAAGGCGAGACTCAACACGTAAGTGGGGCCACGCTGTGCGAGGACCTGAACAGCCCCCTAGAGCGAGGAACTAGATGAATTTTCAAGGTGAGCTGCAAAATCAAAGCTACTCCTCCTGGGGTGGTGCGCCAGGCACACGAGCGGCCCTGCAAAAGGAGAAGGCGACCACCGCCACCTCGGGCGTGGGGTGGGCGGCCAGGACACAGACAGACCAACGCCCGGGAAGACAGACCCGAACCTGCCACCTCCCCACAGCCTGAAACCTGAACACTCCCTAACAAGCTGCTCGACAACACGCCGCTCCCAGAACACTCTCTCATCTCGGGGCCTTATGAAATCCCAACGGCGGGATTTAAGCTTTACTTCAATTTTTAGTAAAAATGTATGAATGATGAGCTACTCAAAGCTGTTGGGTTGTATGCCACTCCAAAGCAGACTCAGAATTCAGACCATGTCATCCATGCTGTTCACACATTAAAGCCACTCAGTGGCATGGTATCAGTAATCAATACGTCACTCTCTGACATTCCTACTATATTCTGATAGTTAAAATAACCATGTTTGTATGTGTGTGCTTTCACAATCAAATTACATACAACCTGAGAATTAATCTTGCACATGACTCCTGCTTATTCCCCCAATCTTACTGTTTTATTATTTAGAATCTTGTTAGAGTTTCTTTTTTTCTTCTTTACCATTCTTTACAGATTTTTTTCACATTAAGGCTATCATTACTTAGTGTACTCTGCTTCTGAATTTTATATTGTTTCTTAAATTTTATTTTTAGAGTTCAATTTAGAACTGTAATCTACATTTGACTGTGTGTCCCCACTCATATGGACATCTTTGAGTCAATGGCTCTCATGGCCGAGGGACACTACAATACAATCTCAAACAGTATTTCCCTGGGCTGGATAAGTAGCAAAAATTTATATAAATTTCAAAACAAGACAGAGCCTTAGACAACATTTACTCAAGTCACTACATAACACAGGAAGCATCGCTGGGACATCTCACCTATGGGGCTGCTCTTGGTAAAAATCCCGGCACTACTATGGATTCAGTGTACATGATGGTACAGCATATTTTACATGCAGAAAATCTAAACATTAGAAAGGTTCTCTTCAGGCAGCCTGTCCCATCTACCCACTTATCCCTGTTCTCCACAACACTGCCACTCAGCAGAGAAATGAAGAGTGAACACCCCTCAGCAGCCCTGGCAGCCCATTTTTTCCCACCCGGCTCACTAACACCTAAAATCCGCTGAGGTCCTCTTTTATGCCATTATACTCAGGGCACTCTCGGGTCCAGCTCATTTATTTCAGAATTGTACTGTTGCCCAAGTCTGGGTCGGCCTCTGGTGGGGTCACTGCTCCTTTCCCCCGGGTCCTGGTGCACAAGGTTCTGTCTGTGCCTCCAAGAGTCTGTTTCCCCAGGCCTGTGTAAGTTCTGGCGGCTCTCTGGTGGGGTTAACGGCAACCTCCTCCAAGAGGGCTTAGGCAATGCCCAGGTCTGCTGCACCCAGAGCCCTGCCACTGCAGCAGGCCACTGCTGACCCACCTGTACCTCCACAGGAGACACTCAGACACTCAAAGGCAGGTCTGGCTCAGTCTCTGAGGGTTCTCCTGGTACGCACAGGTTTTGTTTAAGCCCCCGAGCATCTCTGGCTGGCATGGGGTTTGATTCCACCTGCGATTTCGCCCCTCTTGACGTCTTGTTGGGGCTTCTCCTCTGCCCTTGGATGCGGGCTACCATTTTTCGGTGGGATCCAACAGTCCCTTCTCAACAGCTATGCAGCGGTGAGTTGTAATTCTGGAGTTCTCGAAGGAGAAGAAGAGCGCGTGTCCTTCTGCTCCGCCATCAGGCAAGAATACTGACATGGCTTGCCACTGCCTTCTCCAGTAGACAACGTTTCGTCAGAACTCTCCACCATGCTGGTTGTGGACTTTCTCTCTGCCAACTTTTTTCCACCCAAGAAGTCCTGAAATGTTGCCACTCCTTTAAATCCAAGACTACAGACAGTTTCACTTTTGTAAGCACTGGTATATTGTGGACAGTGTATGGTTTTCAGTAACACAGCAACATTTGCTATGTGTATAAAAGCATCTCAACTGGTCCAATGATGTGGAAAAGTTCTGTTTGGAGAAATCAAACTAAACATAAAATCGCCAAAGCTCTGGTGGTTGTGGCATAGGTACACAGGCATTAGTCAGCAATTCTGACTGCAGTATACTCTTGATGACAGCGAGAGAGGAAGAATGAAAAGTTGGTTTAAAACTCAACATTCAGAAAACCAAGATCATGGCATCTGGTCCCATCACTTCATGGCAAGTAGATGGGGAAACAATGGAAACAGTGACAGACTTTATTTTTTGGGGGCTCCAAAATCACTGCAGATGTTGACTGCAGCCATGAAACTAAAAGACGCTTATTCCTCGGAAGAAAAGCTATGACTAAGCTAGACAGCATATTAAAAACCAGAGACATTACTTTGTCAACAAAGGTCCCTCTAGTCAAAGCTATGGTTTTTCCAGTGGTCAAGCATGGATGTGAGAGTTAGACTACAAAGAAAGCTGAGAACCGAAGAATTGATGCTTTTGAACTGTGGTGTTGGAGAAGACTCTTCAGAGTCCCTTGGACTGCAAGGAGATCCAACCAGCCCATCCTAAAGGAAACCAGTCCTGAATATTCATGGAAGGACTGACGCTGAAGCTGAAACTCCAATACTTTGGCCATCTGATAACGATGAACCAACTCACTGGAAAAGACCCTGATGCTGGGAAAGATTGAAGGCAGGAGGAGAAGGGGACGACAGAGGATGAGACGGTTGGATGGCATCATCGACTCAATGGACATGAGTTTCAGTAAACTCCGGGAGTTGGTGATGGACAGGGAAGCCTGGCGTGCTGCGGTTCATGGGGTCACAAAGAGTCAGACACGATGGAGTGACTGAACTGAACTGACTGTTATCCAATCTGCTGGTATTTTGCGTTTAAGGTTTCTGGAGGAATTGATTCTGTCACGCAATAGCTTAACTAACTAACCTTTGTTGCCTTGTCATTTGAAAATGTGAACAGTATGACAGTGATACACGCAGTTAATAAAAACGGTGGAGAATGAAGTCCGAGATTGAGCTTGCAGGATTAAGCATGCTTCGTCGACAGCAACTTCACGTCTCTCTCTGGACTCCTCTGGGCACAGCCATCCACCCAGCGCACAGTCCACCCAGAACCTGTTCACCAGGCCCCGCTGCCTACATTTGGACCAGAAGGAGATCTGAGAATTGCAACCACTAAGCTTAGGCTGACACAAACTGTTCTAGGGAATCTAATGTGGCTAACACTCTGAAAGGAGTAAATGAAAAAGAAAACTCCATCTACACTCTGTACAGAATTCATGCCAAGTTCAATGGTACAAGCACTCATCACCCACTTACACTTTCCTTCTAAAGCTCTGGACGTCTGCCTCTCTCTAAACTCCTGGCTCCCATCTTTGGTCTCAGTTTGGACAGCATCTCAGAGAGTGGCCTACATGCCTCACACACCAGGCCCGCCAAGGTTCTCGCTGCTCCGTGCAAACACCGAACACCTACGCGAGTAAGTTCCCTTGGAAACTGTGCAAGCGCTTTGGTGAGGATTAAAATAACACACAGTTTTTTTCATAGAGCTGGTACATAACAGGGGCTTCAAAATTGGTAGCTGATGGTGGCTGTAGGGCTACCTTTTACAAATCCCGGCCAGAATCATAAGTATGAGGGACACAAAAATGAGTAAAACGTGATTCCTAAGCTTGAAAAGCATTCATTCTGGTCAAGCACACAGACACAGACCTAGCCAGCGTGGTGACGAGGAGGAGCTCGGGGGAGCCACGGCAGGGCCCAGCATGTGTCTGAGCGCCGTCCTGCGACTGGCGGCCCTGTGGCCCAGCTGCCTGGGATACCCCCACTCAGTGCCTGGGAGTCCAACGTCAGCTTCCACTCTTAAAGGGACCCAGTCTGGAGTACCCACACCAATTTCTTATCCCCATATGCACAGCAGTTTGGAGGTTTGCAGGGAAGGGAAAAGAGGGTAGGTTTTTTTTTGTAATTAACCACTTACTTATTACAGCAAAAGTAGGAAAGAAAGAACAAATTAAACGGGGCCCCGCTGCAAGGGGCCAGCCCTCAGCCATCACACCTGCACACACCTCGGGGCCTGGTGCCAAAGCCTCCAGCCCCCTGCTTCTGGACTGGGTTACCCTCACTGCGACCTGCTGAACGTCAGCCCTCGACACCAGGGTTTGGAAGGACAGGAGGGGCGGAAAGGAAAGCATTAGCCAACACCCACATCTCAAACCCAGCCTGGACACTTTCCAGCTGTGTGGAACAGTGAGCAGGTCACTAACATCTCTGAGTAGCTATAACACGCACAGCCCCCTGAGAGCCCAAACGGGGCTTAACACTCAGACACCTGGACATTCACCATCTTCTCTTTGAATGTGATTCTGCAAACACAATGGGACAAGAGACAAGAGAATGCAGGCTGATCTCGAGAGAGGCCATGTGCGTCCCCGCAGGGGGCTCCGCGCTGCCCTGTCTCACCTGAGCACAGAACGCCACCCCGGGCCCCCTTGTGGGGTCAGTACGAGGCACACGGAGAGGTGGGCCTGACACCCCGGGGCCGTGATTCCTCCTCTCAAAGCACACGACGGCAAGGGCATGATTCTGGACAGGAGAAAGACCCAGGACTCCTTTCTCACCTCTGCCAAGGACCTCCCATGTTTCCCTCCCCTCTCAGTCTCCTCACAGAATATGCGCATTATCTAGAAGGGAGGCCAGAACAGCGCAGCTGCTTCTGTGCACCGTTCCCAGCAGGCGGCGACTCGGGGCCCTCTGCCACAGTGCCGGCCCCGGACAGCAGCCGGCTCCAGCAACAGACATGGGACAACAAGGAACTAAAGGCAACTGCCCACGCGCAGGTGGGGCAAGCAAGAACAGCAAGATATGGAAGGCCACAGATCCACTGCCACTCTGAGGAGCCAGGAGCAGAAGCAGGGTCCTGAGCACCATCCCCGCACACAGCACCACCGGGGAGCAGCCCACCGAAGCCGCTCCCTCCTGCCTGACCCACTGGCCCGCCCCACCCACACCCCATCTACAGGACTCACCTCTGCTCAGGGCCGAGTCGGGGAACCTGTTTCCTGTCTTTACCCCTGGAGTCCTAATAAAGCCTTGCCTGACTCTCTCATCTGGCTTCTTATCAATCTCTACTGATTAAAGAGTCCAAGGACCCACAACACCCGGCTCAGGGAGCCATGCCCACTGTTTTCCACTATTCTTCTAAGAGCAAAATCCATGTGCATGTACACACTAAGAAATGCAAACTGTACTTTAGGTGATTCCACAGACAGGTGCTCTGGTGTTTGCAATTAAGACTTTCACTGTACAATGCAAAGATGAATGATAAGGCTTCCCTAGCGGCTCAGCGGTGACGAATCCACCTGCCAATGCAGTAGACACGGTTGGACCCCTGGCCTGGGGAGACCCCGCATGCCACGGAGCAGCCAAGCCCATGGGCCACGACTACTGAAACCAAGCTCCTAGAGCGTGTGCTCTGCAAGAAAAAAAGCCACGACGATGAGAAGCCAGTGCACTGCAACTAGAGAGGCACCCTGCTGCGACAACTAGAGAAAAGCCCACGCAGCAACAGAGACCGAACACATTCAAAAATATATAAATTAAAAAACTTCTTAAGATGAATGATAAAATTCAAGTTAATTATGTAAATTTAAATGTTTTCTAACAACATTAAATAGCAAATAAAGTTTAAGAGACAAGTGGTGCAACTGTAGAACAAAAAGAACTTTATATTTCAGTATCTTTCATAGTACTTCTTTCTTGGTTTTG
The DNA here is from genome assembly GCF_019320065.1 of Cervus canadensis. Taxonomy (NCBI): domain Eukaryota; kingdom Metazoa; phylum Chordata; class Mammalia; order Artiodactyla; family Cervidae; genus Cervus; species Cervus canadensis. The sequence continues at coordinate 25,692,844 of NC_057405.1, forward strand.
AACAAGAGACTTCTAATTGTTATTCTGTAATGGCCCTGCTAATTATGTGGGTGGCCCTGGCCCTGAGCCTCAACTTTTGTTTCGTAAAAAAAAATAATAATAATGTCCGAATGAGCTCATGACTTCCAAGGTAAAAATTAAGATAAACATAACCAGAATAGCTTTTGGTCTAACATGTGAGCAGCCTGATAGTCACCACTCAATTTCTGACAAGTAAAAAGCTGAAAGAACTGAAAAACCAGCAACTCTTCTCAGATCCATCAGAGAAATAAAGTCACAGGGCAAACCACAGGGTCTCCCCAACTCTCACCCAAACTGGAGATAGGAGAATACAGGGAATCGTAACTCAAGAGAGTTGAAACCAGCACCAGGGTAGTGCTGGGGCCCAGGACAGGCTACCCCAAAGTATGCCTCAGTGACATACTGATTACTCTAAATCAATGCTGCATGAGAAACAGCAGTGGGGGTGAGGTGGGAGAGAATAAAAAAACCCTAAACACTCTGACCCTCCGCTGTCCACCTGCAAGCAGGAAATGAATCTCCCGTGGACGGATCCACCCTAACTGGGAGGAGAGAAAGCGGCATCAACACACTCTGATACCCGGGGAAGGGAAACACCCACCTCAGTGCCCTTGGCCATCCTGTCCCACCTACGATGGGAAAACCAGAGGCGCTTGTGCAGTGCACAGCCCAGGGATGCAGCCTCGCCAAAAGACGAGACCTAATCACAGTCTCCTGAACACTGCCCCGCCCCCCACAAATCCCGCTTGTGACCACAGGCCCACTGACTGGGGTGCCTTTGCCAGTACATCACATTACATTCAGCCTCAGAGAAAACGAGGCATACAAAGAGGCAAAAAACACAGTCTGAAAAGACAGACTAAGCATCAGACCCAGATTCAGATACAGCAGGGATGTAGGAATTATCAGACTGAATTTAAAACAACTACATTTACTATGCTAAGGGCTCTAACAGAAAAAGTAGATGGCATGCCAAGAACAGACAGGCAATGTAAGCAGACAAATGGAAATTTTAAGAACCAAAAAATGGCACAGATTGAAAACATGTAACAGAAATAAAGAATGCCTTTACTGGGCTTAGCAGCAGCAGACTAAACATGGCTGAAGAAAGGATCTCTGAGCGTAAGTGTGCATCAACAGAAATTTCCACTGTGAAAAAGCCTGGGGTGGGGGTGGAGAAACATCATCTAAACGGGACAACTACAAAAGACGCAATTTGCACATCCTGGGAGTTACCAGAGGGAAAAGAGAGAGAAAAGGGGGACAGGAGAAATAGCTGAAGCTATACAGACAGAGAATTTCCCCCAGATTAATGCTGGATATCAAGGCACAGATCCAGGAAGGTCAGGGAACACCAAGCAAGATATATGCTAAAAACAGCTATGTCGAGGCATATCATTTTCAAAGCACATAAAATCAAGGATAAAGAAAAACTCCTGAAAGAAGTCAGAGGGGGACAAACAAAACCTTACCCAAAGAAGAACAAAGATAAGAATTACATCTAACTTCTCCTTAGGAATCATGCAAGCAAGAAAGACACCCAACTCAAATATCAAATATTTAATCTGTTGAAAGAAAAATCCCCATAAATTTATAATTCTTTATCCTGTGAAATTATCCTTGAAAAGTAAAGACTTTCTCTGAGGAACAAGGATTGAGGGAATCTGTTGGCAGCAGACTTTCCGTGCAAGAAATGATAGAATTCTCTAGAATGAAGGGAAATGATGTAGATCAGAAACTCAGACCTACATAAAGAAAGGGAGAAAGCCAGAGGATGAACAAGAGAGGATAAGATAGGATAGTTATTACAACAGGGCCTTGTGAACTGTAAAAATAAAAACACAATGTAAACATCTGAGATTTAAACGGTACAATTATAACTTGACTCTTCCTGCTCCTTCCTTGCTAGTATCTCAGAAGCTGGCGGCCTTATGGATTATCACGTCACCAGGTACTGGGCGGGAACACAGGGTCACCAGACACACGCAGTGGCACTACACCAACGTCAGCCTCCTTTACCAGATCCCACATATTGTTCCAAGACTTCCTTTATAGGCAGATTGTGAGCTCTCTAGAAATTACATCAACTTATTACTAACTCACAGGAAACCTAGAGGTTTTCATCCTTTCACTGTTTGCATAAGATGATACATTAAGTCTACAGAAGCGGAAACAGAAATTCAGTAATTCAGTATTAGAAACCATTCACTCAGTTCTCAAACACAGATGTGGTGTTTCTCTATTTAAAGTTCTTGGTTTTAACAAAGTAAAATACCCACTAATAAAATGAAATCACTGTTAGCAAAGAACAGATACTTTCAGAATGATACCTTATATATTATAAGCACGATAACATTATCTGATATTTAATATGTCAAATTCATGTTAAAGTATTCTAGTAATCTGCTAAGAAATCCAACCAAAGATACAGTTTCATATTACCAGAGCCAACACAACCACAACTAACAACTGGTATTTATTAAGTTCACATGCAGTAAACCCATGTTCTAATTTTTTTACTTTTATTAGTTAGCGATAAAATCTTAGAGTCACCTTTACATGTAAGGGTTTGGAGACTGTGCTCTTCAGGACAAAACACAGTGATCCAAGCTGCCTTCTTGCCACAAAGTTACTATCATCATCCCAGTCCCTACTACAAACGCTGCTACAATTACTTCTCCCCTTCAGCTCCCGCACCCACCTGCCAACCCAACCTGGCCTGTTTCTTTTTCTCCTAGAGGACAGAAATCCTCTCTCTGGCACCTGGCTGTGGCTACTTCAGAATAACACAATGCTTGTGTTTCAACACTTCACTTCCAAGCTTTATGTCTTCTTTTTAAACCAGAGAAAAGATAGATAACCCCAATCTCCTATCTCACGGTTCTGCCAGAGAAATGTGGGCCTTCAGTTTAGTGCCACTACACCGGGAGGGATGGGAGGAAAAACTTTCAAGGCAACTAAACACATTGTACAAGTTAACAGGTATTTTACCAACAAACGAAGAAAGATTATTGGGTATGAAAAATTACTGCTCCAGTTCCAAAGGGAGAGACCAAAACGAAAGCTGCAAAGGACTCCCAGCAGGCCCGGGGAACCGACAGAAAAGACCGCCTGCCCTGCCGCACGTGCACGCTCCCTGTGTGTTCAGGTCCCCATGACCAGTAACCCCTCACCACCGGCAGAGCGGCAGGTCAGGAGCCCCGGCATCACTACCAGGCTGCCTCATCACACTCGGTCCCCAGGTGCTTATGTCCTTACCAGCCTCGGGCACATAAAAACCTAACATGGGTCCTAAATACCTCGTCTCTACAGAACTCCTGGGTGGATGTAGGTACGGCTGGGTGTTCCTAAGGCCTCGTGACACATTTCCATATAGCCTACCAGTAGTGCACCAGAATGTCAGTGCAGGAAAACTCCTTTTAAAGTGGGCCCCTGTACATATTCTAAGATTATTAAAAGACAAATTAGTTTAGCTATTAGCATATTAACTAACCCTCTTAGAACTGAAATTTATTAATGATTCATTCACTAGCAACTCATCAATACAACAGCTATAGATACTACTTTTTAAAAGTATCTTCCATAGTTTGGCTATAAACACTTTCCAGTATTACAAAGGTGGTTTTACCTTTTTCCCTTATTTTTTAAAAGACTTCCCCATGGTGGGTAATTAAAAGTATCAGTTCAGTTCAGTCACTCAGCCTGTCCTACTCCTTGCGACTCCAAGGACTGTCCCATGGTGGGTAATTAAAAGTATCAGTTGGAGGGAAAAGGCATCCTGAAAGGAAGCTGTTTACATGCTCCCTGCAGGCTCCCTGGTCAGTTATGTGTTTAAGCACCTCTGAGGCCTTGGTCCATTCAACACTCACTCTAGGCAGTCAAGTGACATGACAGGGAGCTGTCTGCACCCCAAGCCAGGCCGACAGCGGAGAGCGCAGCTCGCTCCAGTCTGAGGTCCCAGTGCCCGTCCTCCCACGGCTCCCTCCACTCCCCGGAACCACCGTGTCCGCTCCCCATGCAGCCTCCCCACCAGCCCAACACAAAGAGGGCCATTTCTACCTCATCATTTTCCACAGTAAATGCGGGCTCTACCAACAGTCATTTGCTGGGTAATTAAGCCTCAGCACAGGTGCTCAGCAGCGTCTGAGGCAGTAACATTCCAGTCTGCACTGTGGGGACGTGTGGCAAAGGTGCAGAGCAGAGAACTAATAAACAGCCACGAAGGAAGCAGCAGACACTGTTAGCTGCCACTGCTGCTGCTCAGCCACTGGCCCCGAGGACTCAGCACGCCAGGCCTCCCTGTCCTTCACCATCTCCCTGAGCTTGCTCAGACTCGTCCATTCAGCCAGTGATGCCATCCAACCATCTCATCCTGTCGTCCCCTTCTCCTCCCCCCTTCAATCTTTCCCAGCATCACGGTCTTTTCCAAGGAGTCAGTTCTTCACACCAGGTGGCCAAAGTATTAGAGTTTCAGCTTCAGCATCAGTCCTTCCAATGAATATTCAGGACTGATTTCCTTTAGGATGGATCTCCTTGCTGTCCAAGGGACTCTCCAGGGTCTTCTCGAGCGTTACACTTCAAAAGCATTAATTCTTCAGCACTCAGCTCAGGTTCAACTCTCACACCAGTAAATGACTACTGGAAAAATCATAACGCTGACTAGGTGGACCTTTGTTGAAAAAGTGATTTCTCTGCTTTTTAATACAGAGTCTAGGTTTGTCATAGCTTTTCTTCCAAGGAGCAAGTGTCTTTTAATTTTGAGGCTGCAGTCACCAGCCATGGTGATTTTCAAGTCCAAGAAAATAAAATCTGCCACTGTTTTCACTTTTCCCCATTTATCTGCCATGAAGTGATAGGACCAGATATCATGATCTTTATTTTTGAATGTTGAGTTTTACGCCAGTTTTTCACTCTCTTTTTTTACCCTCATCAAGAGGCTCTTTAGCTCCTCTTTGCTTTCTGCCATTACAGTGGTATCATCTGCATATCTGAGGTTGTTGATATTTGTACTGGCAATCTTGATTACAGTTTGTGAGTCATCCAGCCTGGCATCTCACATGATGTACTCTGCATATAAGTTAGATAAGCAGGGGGACAATATAAAGCACTGATGTACTCCTTTCACAATTTGGAACCAATCTGTTGTTCCACACCCAGTTCTAATTGTTGCTTCTTGACCTGCATACAAGTTTCTTAAGAAACAGGTAAAGTGGTCTGGTATTCCCAGCTCTTTAAGAATATTCCACAGTTTGTTGTGATCCACACAGTCAAAGGCTTTAGCATAGTCAATGAAGCAAAATTAGATGTTTTTCTGGAATTCCCTTGCGTAAACGTCACAGGGTAAGTTAAAACAGGGCATCACAGTCAAGAATGACTAGGGGCCTCTGAATACTCTGAATTAGGTGCTCAGGGTAAGCCTGTGTCTAAGGTGCTGTTTACAGTGAACTCTTAACGACTGGAAGGCAGCACCCAGGAGAGGATGTGGGAACGCATCCCAGGCAGGGGAAGGTGGCAACAGGCCGTTCTGGGGACACAGCAGGGGGGTAGCTGAGGCAGAGTGAGGACGGGAGGGGAGATCAGATGTGAGATGTGTGTGGGGACCGCACACGAGGGCCTCGGGACAAGGCCCGAGGAGCTGATACCATTCTGTGCGCAACGAGAAGACACGGGACATGATCCCATTTATGTTCAAAAAGACGGCTTGGAGGGAAAAGGAGGGCCCCCGGAGGGAAAGGGAGGGCACTCGGAGGGAAAGGGGGGGCCCTGGAGGGAAAGGGAGGCCCCCGGAGGGAAAGGGGGGCCCCGGAGGGAAAGGGAGGGCCCCCGGAGGGAAAGAGGACAGAGGCAGCCACTGGGATTCACTGGTGGAAGCAAGTGTCGAAGGGGCAGGGGGCACTGGGTCAACTCTGAGATTTGCCTTAAGCAACTCAGTGAGCCTACTAGTAAGGCGGCATCCTGACACAGGGGAAGCAGCAGGCAGAGGAGGAGCCACACCTCTGATACACAGCCGTGACAAGGGGGCCAGTGAACAGAGAACACCGGTCAAGCCCAGATGCGGAGCTAGGAGGCTGTCTGTGCACGCGGGACGGTAAAAGCTGCAGGGCTGGCAGAGAGAGGGGAGGAGAGCCAGGAGGTACCTGGGGACTCACTTCTCGGGATCTGGGAGATGAGCTGGAGCCAACAGAGGCTACTGAGTGAGAACAGGAAAGAAGCGAGGATAAAACCAGGAGAAAGGGGCTCGTGGACACCAAGACAAGAGCATGTGGTCAGGAAGAGCGAGCGGTCCTCTGTACAGAAAACTGGTGAGAACACAGCACGCAGAAAAATCCACGGGACTTGGCAACATGGAGGTACCTGGCGACCTCGATCCGGGGAGACCATCAGGAGAGAGGTGCAAGCGGAAACTGGGGTCGAATGCAGTGAGGAGGAGCTCTCAAACAGGAAAGCAGTAAGAAGGCTCAAAGAGGACCCTTTCAAAAAAAACAAAAGTGGTAGCTGGAGGTGATCATAGTTCGAGATAATAAGATACCGTAGAGAGGAAAAACCGAGGAAGCCGGGTGGGGGACGAGGCGGCAGGACCCTGGGAGGGAAAGCGTCCCTGCAGAAGCTGCAGGTCTCGGTCCACAGAGCAGCCTTCCCGCAGGAGAGGAGGGCGGGCCGGGCAGTCCTCAGTCCACAGGAAACTGAAACACAACTGAAGCGGGACATGGAGTCTGTTTACAGGGGCGAGAACACGTGAAATTAAGTCTGGAAGATCAGAACGCGAACACGCCAGAAAGGAGGGAAGCGCAGCTGGACGGTGAGGCGACATCAAGGCCCACGTGAGATCTGCAGTCACGAGCGGATGCGAGAGCAGGCGGCAGGCAGAGGCTGCTCAGCGGAAGGCGCGGGTCAGGGCGGCCAGCCGGGGTCGGGCCCCACGGGCCAGGCTGAGCGGGGCAGGCAGCACGCCGACAGCCCAGACCGAGCAGCTGAGTCGGGGCACGCCATGCAGCTTTCCATCCTGGGGCCCATCTTGGGAAATGGTCTCCCCTTTGTACCTGGCTTTCCCTGATCAAATCCTTGTGCGACCGTGGACTGCACATAATGAGAGCCGTTTTCCAACTACATTATCTGCACGGAATCCTTTCATACTATGGGGGCTCAACTGCAGTGACCAGAGAGTGAAGATTTTTCCACAAGAACCTCCTATATACAATGGCTAATATGAAAGGCAAAAAAAATTAATAAAACCTACCAGAAAAGCGGGATGACGGGCAAGTGGCATGAAAAGATCAAGTGACTCTAAGGCAGATGGGCCAGACACACACACATACATCTTTCCCCCTCCCTCCCTCCCAGGAAGACTTGAGGATCAGCATCGGTCAGGAAGAGGGAAGGACAGAAGCTAAGGGACTTGCATAATGAGCCTCACACCCCTGCTTGTAGGGTCTGACTAGTTCCAGGGAAGCAAAGAGCAGAGGGCAGGCTTGGGCAGACACCCCCAGCAGAGACAGAAGGTTTCCTCCTCTTCCCCCTCTGCTCCTCATCCTTCTCCAGACCATAAGCTCCCAGTGGGTACTTGCTTTTTTCTGATGTCATCTTTACACCCCCAGTGCTAGAACAGGGTTCATCACATAAGAGATAGTTAATAAATATGTAATGCACTTAGACGGAGAAGGCAATAGTAACCCACTCCAATACTCTTGTGCCTGGAAAATCCCATGGATGGAGGAGCCTGGCAGGCTGCAGTCCAAGGGGTTTCGAAGAGTCAGACACAACTGAGCGACTTCGCTTTCGCTTTTCACTTTCATGCATTGAAGAAGGAAATGGCAACCCACTCCACTGTTACTGCCTGGAGAATCCCAGGCAAGAATCCCTGGGATTCTCCAGGCATGGGGGAGCCTGGTGGGCCGCCGTCTATGGGGTCACACAGAGTCAGACAGGACTGAAGTGACTTAGCAGCAATGCACTTAGAACACCTGTGCAAAAACAGAGACAGAGAAGGACTGACAGTCCTGGAGAGAGCCAGCACAGACAGAACCTAAGGCCTTGTCCCTGGAGGCTGACGGAAACGACCTCTCTCGGGTAGACTGGCCCCTGACCTATGCAGCTGCCAGAACGAGAACAAGGCCCTATCAAGATGATCAGTTTCCCAAGAGCAAATCACAACACATTTGACTAGACTGTAAGCTCTAAAGGACAGGGATTTTTGTCTGAGTTGTTCACTGCTGACCCCAAGACCCTACACCCGTGTCTGTTACAGAGCAGGCACTCCTTACGCATCTGCTGAATAATTTGGGTCTATCTTCAGGACTGGGCAGGTAAGTGGCCCATCCATATATGCATACAAACTCTTTTAGCTACCATTTTAAATTTTAATCATAAACACAGGTCTTTCTGACTCCAAAGTCTATGTTCTTTTCAGGGTACCATGTTGCTATTACTTAGCAGAGATGGAATGCTGAATCATTCCAGAAACATTCGTATTAGCAACTGTGGCCCTAAGACACAAGCAACTCGCTATCTCCTGATGGGTATTAGCAGTTGTTTCAGTTAATCCATAGCAGACGTTCGGTAGAAGACAGTAATTCCCTATCAGTGACCTCCTTTTTAGAAAGACCTGCTTGACCACTGTGGGACTCTAGGTAAATTTCACTCTCTGAATCTTTTGTTTCTCCTAGTGTAATGACAATGTAGCTTCTGTGAGAATTATCCAGCACCCATACAACGCTGCACTTAGCAGACACTCAGCCAACCCCGACCTTCCTCCCTCCTCCTCCCTCCACTTTCAGCTGTAAGAGTAACACGCTGAGAGGCCCCAGGTAAGAGCAAACACCCTGAAGGCAGGAAGTTCGGACTCAGACCTCAGCTTGGCTACTCAACAGCTGTGACCAGGAATAGGTCACCAGAGGTGCGTCTCCAGGCTCGCAGCAGTAAAGGAGGACAGGAAGGGTGTGGCGCTCACAGAGCTGCTGTGAGGACTATGAAGTAACGCGTGCTGAAGGCCCAGAACAACGACCTGCAGAGTTAAGCGCCAGCAAGCACGGCCGTTTCTGTTACCCGCAACTGCCCATCCAACCCAACTGTCGATCCTTCCATTTGGCCGCAACGTTCTTAAGCACAGGCTTTAACCAGGAAGGCTAGCTTTCATCAAAGCATTTATTGAGGAAGTATTTCTCTTATTTCCTATTTAAGGAAATTTTAATTTACTGTGAGGGACTGTAACACATACATGCTCCTACTGACCAGACTTTTCCTCTCTTTCATTAACTAGGAAATGAAAGCTCTGCACATAAAGTAATTGGATTTCTTCCCTGTTTATTGCCTCGGCTGCAATAAAGGTTTAAACGATTGCAAAAACATTTTAGAAATTTCACGAAGAAAAAAAAGTTTCCAATTTACTGTAAGCCAATAACTGAACCTGAAATCTGGTTTTATGCCTCAATTTACACACTCTTTTTCATCCCAGTTACTTTAACAATGAGTAAGAATTAAGAAGCCATTACAGCTTTGGCTGGTTCCTTTTTCTTCTAGGATTGAGGGTCTTTTAGCATATAGTTATTTAACTAACAAAATAAGGTTACTATCATCTTGCTACTGCTTTCTGTAAGACATAATTCTTATTCCAGTTGGTCAACTCTTTTCTTTTTTAAACTTGGTAAAACAGTAAGACAAGCACAAACCATCTTGGCTGAAAGAACTTTCATATAGTACTCAAAGTTGTTTCAAGCTGATTAAATTATTTACTCTTTTAAAGGTAACCTCTCAACTGCCGGGACATTCTGGACAGCTAATTACCAGCAACCAACAAAAATACTAGTTTCCATACACACACCAGATCCTTCTTTTTAAGTGACACTACTAAGTCTTGGTGAAAAACATTAAGCAGCTATAACTATCACGTGATACTGAAGAGAACATAAAGTGGTACAATCACTTTGGAAAACTCTTTGGCACAAAGACTTAAGCTGAACATGTACATACCCTCGGACCCAGCATTTCCCCTTTGGTATATACCCAATAAGCTGTGTCTATTTTTATGAAAAGGAATGCACAAGAATGTTCACAGCAGCGCCATTCATCAAAGTCCTCAACTAAAAACTACTCGTGTCACCCAACCATCAGCAGAATGGAAGACCTAAGTCTGGCACATGGACAACAAAATAACTGCTAGCAATAAGAAAAGAACACACAACAACAATGATGACTCTCACAGACACCACGATGAGCAATAAACTGTAGCAAAGCAGGACCTTATGAGGCCTTCCTGAGACAGACCCTCCCATGTTCCCTGCCTGCTTCTTGGGCGTGGAAAAGTTGAAGTCTCCCAGGCCTTCCCTGAGTCACAAAAGCCCCGCTCGGGAACTGATAATTGAAAAGATGTATTAACTACTTGATGACCATGAGCACGTAGCCCCCAGACTTACTAGAGTCTGAAGCTCGATGATGTTAACCCCTGTGACACCACCCCGTTATCTCACCATCAACTAACCAGAAAACTGTGCATAAGCTGAGCACAGATCACAGATCCGCAACCACCCTCCTTCACCTGGCCTTTAAAAGTGCTTCCCTGAAGCCCATCAGGAGTTCAGGGCTCTTGCCCCTGGACTCCTTCCTTGGGGCTTGCAATAAATGCCACACTTTCCTTCACCACACCCTGAGTGGTTTTAACTGCATGTGGGCACGTGGACCCAAGTTTGGTTTGGCAACAAAACCAGATTTGGAAAAAGTAAACACTATCTGATTTCATTTACCTGAAATTCAAAAGTAAGCAAAACTTATCTGAAATGAGAGAAACCTGTGCAATGACTGCCTTCAGAAGGGGCTGGGTGAGAGGGCCAGGAGACTGCAGAGATGCCACAGGGGTCTGCATATGATCTGCCCATTGGCTGCACAGCGGACAGACTTGCAAACACTCACTAAGCTATAAACCTAAGATCTCTATGTGATAATTCAATAAAAAGATTAAGAAATTAAAAACCTAACTTCTAAAATGAAACCTATAATTGCTTAAGCAATTATAAAATATCGCTTTCAGATAGATATATACTCAATATAACTTCAAAAGTTTTTTCTCAAATTCTGTTAAATTGTCCCTTTAAGAAACTGGACATCTTGAAAAAGATGGGGAAAGAGTGCCGACAACAATTCCAGGCTTCCCTGGAATGATGCTCTGTGACACTGGGCTGAACTGAGGACAGGATGGACAAATTGAACTGACATTCTCTGAGAATTAAATTCAGCAGCTAGTAATCATGCCCTTAAAACATGCATCATGCTCAGTCCTGTCTGACTCTGCGACCCCATGGGCTAGAGCCCGCCAGGCTCCTATATCCAGGGGATTCTCCAGGCAAGAACACTGGAGTGGGTTGCCATTTCCTCCTCCAGGGATCTTCCTGACCCAGGAATCAAACCCCCATCTCCTGCATTGGCAGGTGGATTCTTTAGAAGTACTACTTTGGCCACCTGATGCAAAGAGCTAACTAACTGGGAAAGACCGTGATGTTGGGAAAGACTGAGGGCAGGAGGAAAAGGGGACGACAGAGGATGAGATGGTTGGATGGCATCACTGACTCAATGGACATGAGTTTGAGGAAGTTCTAGGCGCTGGTGATGGGCAGGGAAGCCTGGCAAGCTGCAGTCCTGCTGCTACTAAGTCGCTTTAGTCGTGTCCGACTCCATACAACCCCATAGACGGCAGCCCACCAGGCTCTCCTGTCCCTGGGATTCTCCAGATAAGAACACTGGAGTGGGTTGCCATTTCCTTCTCCAATGCATGAAAGTGAAAAGTGAAAGGGAAGTCGCTCAGTCGTGTCCGACTCTTAGCGACCCCATGGACCGCAGCATGCATGAAAGTGAAAAGTGAAAGGGAAGTCGCTCAGTCGTGTCCGACTCTTAGCGGCCCCATGGACCGCAGCCTACCAGGCTCCTCCGTCCATGGGGTTTTCCAGGCAAGAGTGCTGGAGTGGGGTGCCATCGCCTTCTCTGAGCTGCAGTCCATGGAGTGGCAAAGAGTCAGAGACGACTGAGGGGCTGAACACCACCACCACCAGACAACTTAATCTCTCCCTTAAACTACAGTAACTGCTTGTATTCATTAGCTCACCTGTGACTATTCAGCCTATTTAAAATGAAGAGGAATCTGGGGATTTAAATGCTATTTAAGGATTCTTCCATAGTGGTGAACAGAAGGCTTCTAAATAATGCTTATTTATAAGAAAGTAAACTCACTCACTCTGTATAATTAAGTTGAAAATAACAAAACAAAACACAAATAGCTGCTAGATTGTCCTAGGTGGAAACTCTCTCACTGGCTCAAAATTATCTTAAAAAATATAAAACTTTTTCCAATTTTTCTCTGGTCTCTGGACCAAGATATATTATACTTTTCACCATTAAATCCAGAGTTTTTTCTCCTTTCCTCCTCTTTACAAAGCCTCAGACCAATCATGACTATTTCTATACATTTAACTATATAGAAACGTGATATGAAAATCTATAAATATCTATCAATAAATCCAATATATATTGCTTGTTTTTGATAAATTACTATTTGGTGTGTATTTTAGCTCAAGTTCCCTTAGTCAAAGAAAGATACTCCTAAAATCAGTTATGTTTCTACTCACATCGTATTAACATTCAGTCCCCCATCACATCCTATCACTTCAAATATACAATAAAATATTAAATCTGAAACCCTAAAGATTAGTCAGGCCCGGTACTGAGCTAAGCTTCTTTGTGGAGAGAAACCAAACAGAAAGGTAAAGCAGACAGACAAGCTGAAGCCACGGCCCCGCAGAGCCAGGTGGGAGGGACACAGATCAAGGAGGCTGCTGACCCCAGTCCACCGGCTGAACCGGCCACGCCTTCCCAAACCATCTCGCACAGAGGCACGCGGCCACCAGCTCAGCAGGACGCACCTTTCTTACTGGCAGAGTTTAGTCTTAAGGAACGATGTACACTTTTTGAAAGATCAAAGGCAGAAGGGGAAGAGGGGACAGACGGTTGGATGGCATCACCAACGCAGTGGACATGGACGTGGGCAAACCCCGGGACACGGTGAGGGACAGGGAGGCCTGCCGTGCCGGGGACGGGGCAGCAGAGTCAGACGCGACTTGGCAACTGAACAACAACAACAGTGTATACGGTGCCCTGGCTCAAAACCTTAGAGACAGTAATACTGTTCTGATGCCACTTCCACACGTTGTTCCAGTAAAACCTGCACCACAAACACTCCCATCAGCAGTCAACCCAACCCTCAGTTTGTCAGGATACTAACACTTTCACCTAACACTTTATCAGGATAAACAGTTCTCACTATTTACCACCTGGGTCTAAGCAACTCTTCTACATTTTTTATATTTTCAAGTCATTTTATGCTTACAGTCAAGAAGAATAAAGGGAGAGTAAGAAACTACATTAAAATTTTCAAAATGTATTGAAATAAAAAACTCAAAATCATATCCCATACGATTCTGGTTTTATAGTACACAGACCTGAACTAGACAATATTCTCTGAATGAAATACATGTGAACACAGAACATATTTGGTTTGCATATACTGACTCCCGATTTAAAATATCTCCCTAATTAATGGCTGCTTCTGGTTCTTCTTACTCTTGTATCATTAAAACATGAAACTTAAAAAAACACTCTGACAACTCATAATTTTGTTGATGACAGAATGACTATTTCTTTGCTATATAACTGCAACAACAACAAAAACATATTACAAGAAAAGAACAAGGTATATAATATGGGTGAATCTCAAAGCCATTATGCTAAGTGAAAGCAGCCATCCACAGAACCGTGCGCTGTAAGATACCATTAATATGCGCGTCCAGAGCAGGTAAATTCATAGACAAAAAGATCAGTGGTTGCCATGGGGTGACTGCTAATGCCTATGGGCTTTCTTTTGAGGGAGATGAAAATGTTCTAAAATGACACTGGTGATGATTATACAACTCTAAAAATACACTCAAAACCTCTGGACCGTACATGTTAATGGGTGAACTTTACAATACATGAATTGTATTGCAATAAAGCTGTTATTTAAAAAATCACATGGTAGAAAATTTAACAACTGGAAAATATTAGCATGGTTTTCCCACAAACTGGGATAAAAAGACTACTATGATTATATTGGTAAACATCTCACTGCAGTCTGAGGATGCCGACACCTCCAGGACAGTTCTCCATGACTATAGATCCGTGTCCTCCAGCCCAGCTCCTCCTCCTCCTCTGAAAGAAGGTTAGGAAAACAGGAAAGAGGAAAGACGACTGAGGGAAACAGACTCCCCCTCAGAATCCCACTCCCACCACCAAGACTATGCTCTGGACGCCAAGTCCTAAAAGGAGTGTCTATTATAACCTCCCCATTGCTTTGTTTGCAAATACAAAAGGGATAATGTGACAGCCACAGCAATAGACTTTCATTGTAAACATGATCTGCATGCACCCTCCCCCATTTTTAATGTACCAGCATACGTAAAAATGGGCTTTCCAGGTGGCTCAGTAGTAAAGAATCCACCTGCCAATGCAGGAGACATGGGTTCAATCCCTGTGTTGGGAAGATCCCCTGGCAAAGGAAATGGCAACCCACTCCAGTATTCTTGCCTGAGAAATCCCAGGGACAGAGGAACCTGGTGGGCTACATGTGGTCGCAAAAGCATCAAACTTAGCTCATACTTAAACAATAAAGTGATACATGGGTTCAAAAGGGCAAAGGAAATGGGGGAGGGGACAGAGGGGGGGGGGTCGGGGTGGGGCGGGGGGGGGGGGGGGGGGGGGGGGGGGCGGTGGGACGGACCACGGTGAAAACAATGGGGAAACAGGATGTGAAGAAGAAAGAAGTACCTGCTGCACTGCTCTCGAGAAGCAGGGACACGGTCTAGCCAGATCACCACTGGCTATTCAGTTGAGGGAGGAGGGAGATAGATTTTTTCCAACTAAGATAAACAGTAAAGTGCAGAGTTCTAAATTCTAACCCACAATATGATCTTGCTTTGCTGTCACTAGTAACAACTTTTTCTATTAAATGACAGGTATGGAGAGTAGACAGTCCACATCTTAGAAACTACATGTAACATATGGAGTAACACAGAGTACCCCGTGACCTATAGAGTAAAACACCCTTTTCCATTAAAAGGCACCAGGGTTCCCGAGTAAAGTGGACACAGGTCTGGGGCAGGCAATGTATAAGAGGACTTAAAACAGCTAGCAGCCCAAATCTCAAGGAAAGCACCGTACGACTAGAGCTGTATCCCAGAAAAGACACAGGGACCAACTGGAAGAGGTTTCCCGTCAAAAGTTAACAACTGCAATGGACAGAAACACACTACTTGGCCTGGCTAAAAAGTTCATTCAGATTTGTCCGTAAGATGTTACGAAAAAACCCAAATGACCTTTCTGGGTAACCCAATAAATACGTTTAAATTCATGAATATACTGTGAGGACCCCCCCCCCCATCGCAACCCTAACTGGACACAACCAGAGGATGCTAATGAGTCAAACCAGTAAATTAAAGGGAAAAATTAAGTCGCCTCTCCTATATGAATTACCAGCTAATCAAAACTACCCACATGTATAAGAAATGCCAAAGACAAAGGATTTGCAGAGGATGGAGGCTGATCAGCAAAACTCACACTATGGGAGGGAAAAGACCCCATTTCTCCCACACATAAAATCACAAGAAAAACAGAGGTGAACTTAAATATATCAACCTGATCTGCAGTTTGAGGCAAACTAACAAACTTGGGGGGAAGAAACAGCGCATGATGCATACCTGGAAAGATGAATCCTTTACAGGATATTTGATAAGAATAAGGAATCACTGGGTTTCAAGGCAGTCACAGGATGATGGTTCATCCCAGCCGCTCTGCTCCTCCCCCTTTACAAACACCCCCCCCCCCAACTACACAGCCCAGCAGGAGGGTCACTGAGGCTGGCCCCACCCCCAGCTGGGCTCCTGAACAGACCCCTATCTGCTGTCAGTGCGGCGTTCTGCGCCTCGGGCCCGATATGACTCCAGAGATCAGAAGAGCAGCAGAAATCACTTCGGGGAAAAAGCGGACTTTCCCCCAGATGCTTTCAAATCAGTTATGAAGAAAGGACAGCTTCCCCTTCTATCCATCAGCAAGAAAAAGAAGGGGCCCTGGACCAGTCTCCACTCAGAAGAGTGACGGAAGTCTGGCTCTGACAGAAGGCCACACCCTCCTGCTGCACTCCACCTCCGTTGGGTCTGTGTGCTAACACACAGCACGTGGGGCCACCCTGGGTCTCCTGAGTCTCAGTGACGGGGTGGAGGGGTCTCACACACCACGTTAGAACCCCTGCTACTGTGATCATTACTAACACCCATCTATTCACCGGAGGGAGAGATGGAACTGGGAGGATTTGTTACAGTCAATGCATCAGACAAATATCTGAAAGAGAGATTTTTCAAGATTCCTTGAAAAATAAACAGATGCATGTTCATCATTAAAATCAAACGACTAAGATGTTTAACTCTTTACCAGCGCAATAAGTTTAAAGTCTAATGATCAGTTTAAATATCTTTTAGGGAACAAAATAGATTTGGCATCGTAATGTCACTTTAAGCTTTTAGCTAACATAAACCTCAAACGCAGCACAAACAGCACACTAAGACATTTTATTAGAAAAATTCTATATACAAAATGATTCTCACAGGAAGGAGGAATTTCTGTTTTAGTACTGTATCCCTGGTACTGTGTTTACAGTGATTGCTTAATAAATACTTGCTTAGTGAATAAATGGCTTCCCTTAGTGGCTCAGATGGTAAAGCGTCTACCCACACTGCAGGAGACCTGGGTTCAATCCCTGGGTCAGGAAGATCCCTTGGAGAAGGAAATGGGAACCCACTCCAGTACTCTTGCCTACAGAATCCCATGGACGGAGGAGCCTAGTAGGCTACACTCCACAGGGTTGCAAAGAGTTGGACACAACTGAGCGACTTCCCTTTCTTTCTCTTTAGTGAATAAATGCATGAGTCTGAGATAAGAGCCCCTTGGAGTTTGACAAGGCTAACTGTTAAAAAGCACAATAAAATGCACTAAAACTGAAACGTCTTTAAATCGTCCTCCCTCAGGAAGCAGAAAACAATGCTCTCCAGCCGGCAGGCTACGGCTCGGCTCAGCTCCACTGTCCGGGGCTGGTCCACGGGTGAGAGCCTCCCCGCCCTCCTCCTCCTGCACCCAGGGCGCAGCTTACTAAACCAGTGCTCACAGCAGTGTACTTCCTGGGCTGAAACGAGCTATCCAGGGTTCATCAGGAAACTTCAGGTTCTCCTGATACAGTTTCTGCTGTGTGAGCCCCTCCCTGGGTTACACTCCAGGTAAACTGACCTGGGCGTTACTGCCAAACTATGCCCCCCAGGGTCAACCGCCTCCTCGCGCGCCTCTGTCTTCCTACATCCAGGGCTCCCTGACATCTTCAAAGCTCCTGCCAAAGGTAAGCACCTCCATGAAGACTCTTCATAACCCCATGCACCCTCCCACTTCCCTGTCTCCTTTCTTTCCAGCCGCCCTCTATCAGCCTATGTTAAAGTGATTCTTCATACATCCCCTTTTAGTCACGCATCAGAAACAGAGCTCGGATGCAAGCTCATGACGGGCGGGAGCTCGCCACCCGGTGGACAGGCGGACTGCCCGGGGGCCTCTGTCACCCTCCACACGCGCGAGGAGCACCCTGTCTTCGCAGCACCGGCACTGTTAACTTTCTGCTCATGAAACTCTTCTTGGAGTTTTTGTGTGTTCAGAAAAAATTCTTTAAAAAGCAAGTAATTACTAGGGAAAGCATGAGTTAATATATCCAGGGCACTCCAAGTTTAAGACAAGTGCAAGTCCTTCCCCACCAGTTTATTCTTTTTTGGGGGGTGGGAGGTGGGTAGGAGGCATAATAGGAAAGTAAAAGGTAAAAAATGATACATCAAACTTTTATGTTTAGAAATTTGATGAAGGAAACACAACATGAAGCTTTAATCCTTCTGAGAGATCTGTTACAGTGTTACCAACGGCTGGTGGGGAGAAGCCATGGAGAGCACTAGAATCCTTGTTTTCAATTCTTTTGAGTATGTACCCAGAAGTGCAACTGCTAGATCAAATGGTAATTCCATGTTTCTTTGAAGAATTACCACACTGCTTTTCACTATGGCCACACTATTTTGCATTCCCACCAACAGTGCACAGGGTTCCAATTTCTCCACATCCTCACCGACGA
Organism: Cervus canadensis; assembly: GCF_019320065.1. NCBI lineage: Eukaryota > Metazoa > Chordata > Mammalia > Artiodactyla > Cervidae > Cervus > Cervus canadensis. The sequence goes on from NC_057405.1 coordinate 25,711,085, forward strand.
CTTGCTATTTTCTGGCATTCTTTTTGACAGCAGTCATCCTAATGAGTGTGAGATATAAAGTACTTAAAGTACCCTTTTAAAATCCTATAAAATTTTTCAAAAGAACTGAAAGTAAAAACTAAAATGTTAAAAAAGTGGTGAGACTCTGGATAGTGAGATAACAGGTTTTCCTTTGTACTTTTTTTTCTTGTATTTTCCATGGTTTTTATAATAAGGGGGAAACAGCTGTTTTAAAAATGAAGCTGATATTATTACCACAATGATAAAAGACTTACGAGGAGGCATGGACCTGGTCACAGAACAGGTGCAGAAGAAGTCGAAGTTGAGAGGAAAACAAGACCGGCACGTTCAGAGGCCAGCACCTGCTGGGTTTCCCTGGAACGTGTGTGTGTAGACTGGGGAGGGACCGCCTAAGACAGAACGTCAGCAAAGACGGCGGCAAACCTCTGATGGGCTCAGGTACCTGTACTGCAGTCTGCAAGCGGCAATGCCTGGTTATCTCTCAACTCTTCCCAACGTTCAGGCCTCCATTAAGCTCTGATGAAGCTGGAATCTTTCTTCTTGGCACCCAGTCTTTCTGGCATAGCAATGCTCAGAAATGAATGCAGTAATCTAGACAAATAATTTTAAGTACCACAAAAGTGATACTCCAGAAGGGGAGTAACAACAAAGCTTATGGCTACAAGGCTAAATGCTGTCAGGGGCCCAAGACCATGTATCTAATTCAATTTTTATCCTAACAACCTGTTCTATTTCTACCTCCAAACTGAAGGTGACTCTTTTTTCAATTTTTAAAATTTTTAAAGGTTACCTTCTATTTACAATATTTATTACAAAATATGTTGCAACTATGTATGTTTATTTACAATTTTGCTTGTAATATATTTTGTGTTGTATAATATACACCCTTGCGCCTGTCTTAACACCAAAAATCTGCACCTCCCACTCCCCACCACCTAATACTGCCCCTCAGCCACTAATTTGTCCGCTCTACCCAAAATACAGATGATTTAAATCACATGGGAATTAGATGAAAAGATGCGTGATTTTAAAAGATAAACTTGCCTCTGGGAACCTTCGAGTTAAGAAAATGGTGGTTTTGGTTTCAAATTATCTTATGTCTGCCTCCTACTTAATGGCACTATTATAAACATTTTCTTTCATATTACTTCCTTCCAGCATCTGAGTAAAACTGCTAAGAAACAGATTTGTGTCTACACCCAAAAGCTGCCTTGATTTGACTCACTCTCCATCTAGGTGTACACCATACTGGCTTTCTTTCTTCCACTGAGACCAGTTTCACGGACCTGGAATTTGAATCAGTGATTTTCAAGTGAGGAGCAATTCTGCCCTCCGGGACATTCAGCAACATCTGAAGACATTTCTGATTGCCAGAACTGACAGGATGCTGCCAGACTTCCTGCAGGACACAGATGTGCCTCCACCACAAGATTCCTGGTGTTTAAGGCGATGCTTGCCACAGCACAGGTAGAAAAGATGCCTATGTAAATGTAGGTAGATTTACATATGAGGAAACTGAGGTTCAGAGTGATCAGATATTTAGTAAACAGCAGAAAATGGAAGTCAAGTCTTCTTACCAAGCCCAGGCTCTACCTTCTTTACCTTCTAGCAGTTCACTATTTTTCAAGACTTTTTAAAAGTCCATATCCTTTGACTTAACAATTCCAGTTTTAAAAACTTATCCTAGTAAGCTATCACACAGTTGTACACTGATTATGTGTGCAGGTTTTCATTATTCAAAAGAGATAAATTTTAAAACAAATCTTTCTATTAGTCAGAGGAGTGTTCCATTCCCACTCAACAGAATGTTACTAAAGATAGAAAAGCATACACATCTTTATCAACAAGCAAGGATACTCAAGACATATTGTTATAGGACAGAGGAGCAGAGTAGGTTACAAAATACATGCATAGTCTGATCCCAGGTGGATACACACATTTCCATGGAAAACAATATGGAAGGATGAACATCAAAATGTTAGTGATAATTTTTCTAAGTGGTTATATCTGTGACTATATTACTTTTTCTTTTTGCTTATGCATATTTTCTAACTTCTTAAAAGTAGACATGGTTTGGGGACTATGGGGGGGTAGAAGGGAGATGCTATTAAAAATCCATAAAGTTTCTATCTACCCTGTCTCTTGGTTAAAGAATGAAAAACTCTATAAATTTACTAGACAGGAATATGATTTCTTTTGACTTAGGAGTAGCAGTAGTGATCTTTTCCTTTTCAGAGAGAAAAGATTTACTAAAAAAGAGAAACCTAATAGCTAAAGAAAGAAAGTTGCCAAAAGCAACTAACAATCTAGGCTCTAATAAAACCTGGAACACAGAAAAGCAGGACCAAAATGCTTTCTAAGCCTAATGCACAGTTATGCTGAACCTATTTTTTTTAAATCTACAAACAAAAGATTGTTATCAAACTAATCTCCAATATCAGGTTTTAAGCTGGAAATGAAATGATTTGTAGAAGATACAAAGAACCTTCCAATCCCAGTTATAAAAATGCACTGTTAAAGACATCTGGCATGCTTACTTATTACTACCTAGATCATATGTCTCCACTTCCACAAAAGCATTAACTACTGGAAATATCTGATTCTCAAATGTGCACAGACATCATGTGAAATGTTTATTTAGCTTAAATGATACTGAGAACTTGGTGGTTGTGTAAGCGTCTCTGTCAGATTGTTAAACAGCAGAACCTATTAATACAGCATCTGGCAATGAGCCACTTAATTTCACTTTAATGATTTACTATGGATGTGAGAGTTGGACCGTGAAGAAAGCTGAGAGACGAAAAATTGATGCTTTTGAACTGTGGTGTTGGAGAAGACTCTTGAGTCTTGGACTGCAAGGAGATCCAACCAGTCCATCCTGAAGGAGATAAGCCCTGGGTGTTCATTGGAAGGACTGATGCTGAAGCTGAAACTCCAATACTTTGGCCACCTCATGCGCAGAGTTGACTCATTGGAAAAGACCCTGATGTTGGGACAGATTGGGGGCAGGAGGAGAAGGGGACAACAGAGGATGAGATGGCTGGATGGCATCACCGACTCGATGAGCAGGGGTTTGAGTAAACTCCGGGAGTTTGTGATGGACAGGGAGGCCTGGCATGCTTCGATTCATGGGGTCGCAAAGAGTCGGGCACGACTGAGCGACTGAACTGAACTGAACTGAAGAGCTATCTGACTGATTGATATACAACTGGTTGCTTACTTTTACATGGCTGTACTGCAATCTCAAGTTCAGGAGCTTTGCAATTTTACTTTCTGCTTATATTGAAAGGTTAGACCACTTATTGTATTTTTTAAGTTTTATTAACATAAAAGTTTGTTCAAAAAGACAACTCTGCTGGTTGTTTCTGTTTTTTCCCCAACTGCTTAAAAAAAACACTATTCATCTACATCATCTTCTTAAAAAGATTCAAATACTATTTAACATTAATATATGTGGTAAGTTGATTTTCTCTCATAAACTTCAATAAGTTAGTGGCAAGAATCTGTACACACACACACAAAAAAACACTTTTTAAATTTTGCATTAAAAAATTACAACACATGCTTGGGGGACCCCAGGCCATTCATAGCAAACAGTTTAAAGTATTTCACCGAGACACATACGAGACTGGTCACAGGACACACACATTAGGACTGACATATATACACCCTTACACATGAGACAGATCACTAAGGAGAAGCCCTGCGCAGCGCAGGGAGCCCCACCCGGCACCCCGTGGAGACCTGACCGGAAGAAGCCAGCCAGCATGAGGGCGCGTGCGCACACAGCCGGCGCACTCCGCCGCAGGGCGGAGACTGGCAACACCGCAGAGCAGCTCTGCCCCAACAGAAACCAAGTTTCAGAATGCCCAAGATGAAAAATGGAATACTCACGCACAAGCATAGAAAGCTATGCTGCAAAAGGTTTAAGACAGCTATCATTAGGTAGAGGGATTATAAGAAATTATGTATCTTTTTAAAGTCTTGCTTATTTATACATTTTATTTTTTCCGACACAGAATATGTAATATTTAATAAAGAAATAATAAAATTTTGAATATTAAAAATTTTTAATTCATAAAAACATTAAAATATTCCAAGATAGGTGAATAATTATTACTAAACATCCTAATTATCTCAGAAAGACCTTAGGAAAGTCCATGAAAATATAAAATTCTTTACTTTGATGTAATAATCTGAATTTTTTTGTTAAGATACTCATTGCATATAAAACCAATAATGCATTTACACTTGTACAACAGGTATCTAAACAGAAATACCTAATACCTTAAAGTAAGCCATATTTTCTGAAATATAATATATTCAGACACACACAGATATACACACACATACAAACACACAGAAATACATGTTCTATATAAATATAGAAGTAGCTAGCATTGGGAAGAACTGAATACTTTTTTCCTAAATTAGACTTTGTCTTTTAACAGGAAGAATAGCTGATTGAAACAGAATAGCAACTAAGGTGGATGAGAAATCAGTCTGAAATAATAAAGAGAATTCACTGACTAAAAACCAACTCTGGAGCTGTGAAGGCCATCTTTAAGGATATAGTCAAGATGATTTTAGGAACCTGTCCCTATGTTCAACAGATTTAATAAGTAATTCTAAATTTAGAACTATTTATTACCAAACGGATAACAAGAGATCATCAAGGCAAGGCTTATTAATAAATGAAGAAAAAGCAGATCCAGACAGTTAACTGACTTTGCCAAGAGGACAGTGAACCCAGACCACGGGCTTGAACCTGACTCTCCTCCCAACCCTGCTTCTCCTGCTGCAACCGAGTCTCAGGGAACACGGCACCTGCTGCTAACACTGACTGGAACACATTCATGTTTACTGCCTGTGTGCTACAAAGGAAGAGCTGAATAGTTGTGAAAGATACCTTATGACCTAAAAGATTTAGTATCTGACTCTCTACAGAAAAACATTTGCTGATCCCCAAAGTTTTCTTAACATACAATTTAAAAGTTTCAGAACTTAACACATAAATTCTATCAATAATAAACTACATTATAATAAATAGCAATAAAACCAGAACTACTACTGTGATTATTATTTTAAATTACTTGAGAAGGATTTAATTTCTCCATACCAAGAATTGACTACTTGTCCATTTTCCATGTTTTGATATGCACATCTTTAAGAAAAACTATAAAACTTAGACCTTCCCAAAGGAGAAATCAAGATCTGCTTATTTAAACTGAAAGAGAACTCATGTACATTCCTGTAATAGGGTACTTCTCATCTACATAAACATATTTACAGATCACCAGCTACTTGGGAGATAGTCTAGTAGATAAATCTAAATGAACTGAATTAGAAATGTCAAACATAGGACAGAATATTTTAGAAAAAGTCAAATATATACACTATTTTCCAGCAGAATATCTAAAGCACAACAGATGGAACATCTATTTAAATGTCTAAAACACTTGCCCTATTAATCACTTGATTCAGTAAATTTTTAGGTTTTACCTTCCTCTTCCCAGAAAAGAAAGTGAGCTGGCTCCAGCTAACCCCATTAGTAATAAATGCTTTTACAACACAGTAACATAAACCTCAGTGAGACCTAAGTACAAAATACAATTTAAACAAAAGTAGTAGGCTGCTCAGGGAAAACAAGTGTATTTACAGAAGGAAGAAGTCCCTAAGGTAGGAATCAATAAAAATTACGGATCTCCTAGTTAGAAGACAATATGGAATGGGGTTATATACAAACACCACTCTTTTTTAGGGAACCCTGGACTGTTCATTATAAAATGATGTAGAATGTACAACAGAACAAAAAATTGCAGTAAGAAAGCAACCTGAGGGCACATATGTCAAATCAAAACACACACACACACACATGACTTGAGACTTAAAAGAAAACCTGGGTTCAAACTCCTTAACTGCCAACAACTGTTAGCACTGAGCAAGTCACTTTTCAGTGACTCGACGTCCTTCTAGGTTTTAGTCTACTCCTTTATAAAATAAGAGATCTGGACTCGAGAGCAAAGTTCCTTCCAGTCCCCCAATTAGCACACTTCCAAGTAACTGCTTATTAACTCACTGCTGCATGTCAAGTCCATGTTAACGGCTTTAATTATGTGTAGAAGGAAGTGGCCTGAGAAGAGGCATTCTGGAAAAATAAACCCTATCAAGCATCCCTCTTTCAAACGCATGAAGATATACAAGATGGAGTTTAGTCTGCTCTGCCTAATAAAAGAAGTGAAATCCTATTTTTCCAAACTCCATAAACTATCTAACTAAACTAGATTACATTAGCCAAATCATATATGCTCTGTGATTCTTGGTTCCTCCACCTCCAACAATAACTGGTCTTTGTAAGGAGTAAAGAGAACACACGTGGGTGAAGAGCTGAAAGCCGTCCCTCTGAGGTCAGCAATAAGACAAGGCGGTCACTTCACACTTCCAAGAGCACATGCACAAGTGTACATGCAAACTGTACACTAGCCCAGTTCCTGGCAGATAACAGATAGCCAAGAAAGCCAATCCCTTCTTATTAATGAAGATGTTATTCTGACTACTACTGATGCAATTTTCACTGCTATTACTACTAATTTCTCCTCTGTAGATTATTCAAGAGGGCTTCCCTGGTGGCTCAGTGGTAAAGAATCCACCTGCCAATGCAGGAGACGTGGGTTCGATCCCTGGGTTGGGAAGCTCACCTAGAGAAGAAAATGGAACCCACTCTAGGATTCTCGGCCTGGGAAATCCTCCGGGCAGAGAAGCCTGGTGAGCTACAGTCCGTGCGGTCGCAGAGCTGAACACAGCTTAGTGACTAGACAACAACAATAAGACTACACCAGCTCCCTGAAAACCTCAGCTCAGAGAGAAAGTAAGGAGAAACACCTAACGCGAGAGAAGGAAAGCATACTGGTGCCATGGCCCTGCTTCCCTACTGTCAGACTGTCAAATGCACTCGTCTCTTCCTCCCCATGCAACTTCTACTATCCTGACCACGCAGTTTTGACAGGAACTGAAGTTTCTCCCTGTGGGTGATTATTCCTTCAGCAGGGTTCCCACCAGCAGCAGCAGGGGCCCTGACCTCTGCAGGGTGAGCAAGAGTAACAGAGGAGGTGTGAACTGGGCTTAATAGAACCTAACGCTGAAGGGAGAGGTAACAAGAGTGCCGGCTCCTCCGTTCCCACCCCTCAAGTGCTCCTGCCACACCCGCAATCCAGAGCCTGCGCACACCTACCTGGCGGCCCCTCCCACGGCAGGCAACGGAAGGCAGGCACTTACACGCAAGGCACGAAAGACAAGGTCATTTTTTAAAGAGAAAAAAATATATGTTTCAAAAGTGGTTAAAATTTAAATCTTGCCAAGTACAACAATAAGGCATTATACAAACTCTTTGACATTTCCAACTTTTGGAAACATAGATAAAACACACTAGTGATTTTTAAATTCCTTTGTAATCAAATAGAACACTGTTAAGAGATTTCACTTACAGCTTCTTACTAATGCACGCTGAGAAAGTTTCCAGAGGAGAATTGAAGCCATTTAAGTAACTGGAGTTATAATTACTAACTTAATCACTCCTTATAAAAAGTTTTATAATATTTAACATCTGACTGAAACAAAACCTGGATGCATCCTGTGTTAGGCAAAGAAACTGATCTAACAATATAATTAAAGAATCAAATGAGGTAGGAAATAATAAAATCAAATGTATGACAATGTTCCCGGAATTCTGAGGAAAGAAGAAAGTGCATCTACTTGGAGTGGTTAGAGGGCCTTCATGGACAAGGTGGAGGCCTAGGTAAGTTGTGGGAGAGCAAAGGACAGCCTTGGCTAGGCAGTTCAGTGAAGAGAGATGGGAAGTGTGTTCAGCGGGCAACAGACAAGTCTGCCTGGTACTGGGAGGGGGGCGGGGGTTAAGGGGACACACACTAGGAGTGAGGTGAATGTGCCGATGGCGGACAGGTGGGGGTGCTACATAAAGGACTGACGAGCCTTGGGAGTCTAAGCAGCATGTCTTAAATGCTGAAGGCACGTTTATAACTTTCTGAAGGTATAGGCTATTCTAATAAACGTGATGGAAAAAGAGCCAGTGAATACTGACTTGGACACTTCAAATGAAAGCAGTTTGTACTGTGTAATTTATGCCTTCATAAAGTCGACTATTCACACTGCAACAATTAAAATCAAGGACATGCTCTCTTTACTAATAATCCTCTTTTCATGCTTCCATTCTTGTGTGAAGAAATGCATTTAGAGCCAAGCCACCAGGATTATTTAACCAAGTCCTTTACAGAAATCTGTAGGCCTGATCACATCTCTCCAGCTCATCACTGCAAAAGAACCTTCCAAAAGAATCCACAGCCTTTCCTTCAAAAAGAATCAATCTGGACTTTAAAGTCCTCTACCATTTGAGCTTAATCTACCCTTCTGGCCTCTTTCCCATGACTTTCTATACACAGACATAGATCTTTCTTCACTCTACTACTCACTTTTTTCCAAATAACTCTGTCTACGTTCGGCTTCTATGTCCTCAAGGTGTTCTCCCCACGGGACACAGTCCCACCTCACAACCTCAACCCTACTGACACTTCAGTCCACTCAGGTGCTACACTCAGTGTGGCGTGTCTTCTAAAGGCCTCTGCAGGGGTCCCTCTGCACTCTCTCAACTTTCCTGATTGTGAAGACAGTGCAAGAAAGCTGACACCACCGCTCTTTACATCAGGAATAATACCTGCCCTTGAGGAACTCACAGGAATCTGTACCCACACATATGTACCTGATTACAAGTCGTACAGGGCAAGATAGATACAGGACACACTCTACAAATACTGGTTGAAAGAATGATTACTGCATATCATGAATATCACCAAATCATCCATATATAACTATACAGATAAGGTTGTAACTTGGGTGGATTAAAAAGAAGAAGAGATTTTACCTTTTCAGTTGTAAGTGGTTTTGTAGGCTTTTCTGGCTCCTTTTCTTTCTTTTTCTCTTCCTTTTTTTTTTCCTTTTCTTTCTAAAACACAGCCCAAAGTTTTAATAAGTTTACTTTTTTTTTTTTAAATGTCAGCTCTTCATACATTTTTATTAGTTGGAGTCATCATTTGAATAGAGTACAAATTTCAGTGATGACACTATTCTGTGATACTAAGATATGAAAGAAAGCAGAGCAAATTCACACTGTCATCGAGTACATTAATAACACAACAAAGAATAACTTTCCTTAAAAAATTAAGACAGAAATGAGACAATTTAGAACTTCTTTGATATTTCAGAATTTGTTTAAAGCAAATGCAATTTCTATTCAATAAATTCTCATTGCATCTTTACATAAAGTTAGGTTTCCTAACAGCAACCATCAAGCTGAAATTTGAATATGAAAAAAACATAAACTAACTCATAGAACAGAATTCTTTATCAACCAGATGAAGGCAGATTACAACATGTAAACATGAGAAGAAAATGCAAAATCACTTTAATTTTTTTTTCAATCACCAAAGTGTTATATTTTTAAAGGGCAAATACGATAATTTTCTCATGAAAATAATGGTGAAGACAGTGCTTGGGGACCAGAGCCAGCTGACTGGTTTGCATATTTGATCCAACCCAGTTGAGGTAAACTATTGTTATAAAGTTCACAATTTGCATTTTCAAGAAGGATGAAATAAGATATAATAATAAAAACGTAAGGTCTATAGACAGGTGGGGAAAGGAAGATGAAGCAGATTAAACAACGAGCATTTGTAAGGCATATGGAGGGAAGAGATGCCAGAAATCTGCAATCTGGTGATAATGCAACTGAGTGCTGATCTAGACCTTAGCTCCCTGGCACCAAACATGAAAGGATAAACTGCCGAACCCAGAAAAAGCAGGATGATAAACACATGAAACTTGGTGAAAATGCCTAAATGTTGCATCTGCACCTGTGCCTTTAAAAATGGTGCTTGACACCACCTCTCTCGAGAGAAGAACCTTTACTATCTGTAAATTGGGAAAGTCAATACCAACAATTCCCAGGCCAAAATGGCAGAGATATAATTAAAGCTCCTATGGGCCAGGCACTGTGATAAGCACCTTACTGTCTAAGTTAATGTCTATAACAATGTTGGAAGAAAGTCATGATAGCCATTTTACAAATGCGGAAACGAACTCTCAGGAAAGTGACACAGAGCTGATCGCAGCAGGGCTGAGGGGCTGCAGAGCCTCCGTGCTCGCGGCCGTCCAGTGGGCTCTGCTTCCCACACTGTCCTCCCCACGGGGACAGCGGGCATCTCCTGAGCCCTTCTCAAGGGCTAGACACCGCGTGACTCACTGAGACCCACACAAGATCCTTCCGAGGTAAGGAATATCACCGCCACTGTGCAAGTGAAAAATAAACAGGATGTGCAGAAGTCCTTCAGATGTCATGAAGTGTTTTCCAGATACCAGTCAAGTTTAGGGAGGAACTGGACATCCTTACTAATATGCTGGAGGTGGATGGTCCTGCAGCCTCTCAAAGCTCTTAGTTATTTATCAAGGATGTCACTGTCATGAGAGGGGGAAGAAGCCCGTCTCTCTCATCACTACGACTGGTGGGTACATCTGAAATCACCAAAAATCAATTAAACCAGTTCAGTTCAGTCGCTCAGTTGTGTCCAACTCTTTACGACCCCATGGACTGCAGCACGCCAGGCCTCCCTGTCCATCACCAACTCCCGGAGCTTACTCAAACTCATATCCATCAAGTCAGTGATGTCATCCAACCATCTCATCCTCTGTTGTCCCCTTCTCCTCCCACCTTCACTCTTTCCCAGCACCGGGGTCTTTTCTAAGGAGTCAGTTCTTCCCCTCAGGTGGCCAAAGTACTAGAGTTTCAGCTTCAGCATCAGTCTTTCCAATGAATATTCAGGACTGGTTTCCTTTAGGGTTTTTGCCTTTTCATACTGTTCATGGGGTACTCAAGGCAAGAATACCAAAAGTTTTGCCATTCCCTTCTCCAGTGGACCACGTTTTGTCAGAACATGGTGTGGCTCATGTGGCTGTGGTCCATGTGATCAGTTTGACTGGTTTTCTGTTATGGTGGTTTTCATCTGGTCTGACCTCTGACACATAAGGATAAAAGGTTTATGGAAGCTTCCTGATGGGAGAGACTGACTGTAGGGGAAACTGGGTCTTGTTCTGATGAGCGGGGCCACACTCAGTAAATCTTTCCCTAGCCTTTCCCTTCTCCAGGGGGTCTTCCCAACCCAGGGATTGAACCAAGGTCTCCCACATTGCAGGTGGATTCTTTACCAGCTGAGCCACAAGGGAAACCCAAATTAATCCAGCTAGCTGTGTTTAACTGAGGGAGAGCATGATTTGATGTCTTGAACACTGGAATTTCAGTTGTCAAAACATGGCTGTAAGCAACAATTTTATGACATGGGCCTTGAAGTCACATTAAAAATATGGGTTCTAGCCAAAATGGCCATCATCAAAATATCCACAAACAACAAAAGCTGGAGAGGGTGTGGAGAGAAGGGAATCCTATACTACTGATGGGGATGGAAACAGGTACAGTCGCTATGGAGAACAGTATGGAGATTCCTTAAAAAACTGAAAACAGAGAGACCATATGACTCTGCAATCCTGCTTCTCGGCATATATCCAGAGAAAAACATGATCCAAAAAGATACATGTGCCCAATATTCACTGCAGCACTGTTTAAAACAGCCAAGATATGGAAGCAACCTACATGCCCACCAACAGAGGATGGATAAAGGAGACATGGTACATACAGACGATGGAGTATTACTCAGCCATCAAAAAGAGTGAAACAGCCATTTGCAGCAACACGGATGGACCAAGAGTGTGTCACACTGAGTCAAGTAAGTTAGAGACGGAAATATATCATGTGACATCCTTTAGATGTGGAATCTAAAAAGAAATGACACAAATGAACCTACAAAACAGAAACAGACTCCCAGACTCGAGAACGAATTCATGGTTGTTGGCAGAGGGAGGGTGGGGGAAGGGACAATTAGAAGTCTGGGATGGACGTGTGCTCACTGCAGTGTTTAAAACGGACAACCAACAAGGGCCTGCGGTACAGCAGAGGGGACTCCGCTCAGCTATGCTGCAGCCTGGATGGGAGGGGGTCTAGGGGAGAAAGGACACACACAGTACACGCACGGCTGAGTCCCTTCTCTGCTCACCTAAAACCACCACAACACTGTTTGTTAACAGGCTATGCCTCGATACAAGGTAAGTGTAAATACAAAAAAAATTATTTTTAATAATAAAGAAAGGAGACAAAAATAAGGAACTTAAAGCCAGGCAACTCATCAGGTGACTGACCTATTTAAGATACAAGTTTCCAAAGGGAATGGTGAAATATATATATTTTTTTAGGTTGGAAGAAATAAGTCTTTAGTATCAATGCTTCTGATGAGTTGTTAAGGCAGTTGCTATTTCTTCTTTGGCTCTTAGTAGGATGAACAGAAACCTCAAAAATTTCTGTAAATTCTTTCTGGGAGACAAATCTCTCTCTCTCTCCTGGGAATGCCTCAAAAACCAGAGCTGCTAAAAAAGGTAGATAAATGTGCTCTGAAGAGATTAGTTTTAACCACTCTATGAAACAAGCAATATTCAACATCTTATAAATAAGCTAAGATGCACCAGTGGTAGACCTTTCTAGGACCCTAACGTTTAGTAAGCATTATTAAACTTTCATTTTCTATGTTTTCTCAAAATAAAGGGGGGGGAGGGCTCTAAACACAGATCATATAGTTTGACCTACAGATAACACCCATCTTTAGAATCAAAAGCTGCTGAAAGACCAGAGTACTGTGAGAATCTAAGTTGTTTTAAACTATCTTCTCAGCAAGAATAAAACACAGCAGTGTTTGATATTTCAAAACAGTAGTTCCTGAAATTTGGTTATTACATAGCCAAATGATATAGTGAAATAGGAGATCTTCTGCAAAAGAGAACAGGAAAAAGTGTTCAAGTCCTATAACGCAAAGAAAAGTAGATCTTGGGTTCATTAAAGATATGGTCTCTAAAGCTTTTTATTATGCACTTCTGTCTTAAAATGTTGTGCGCATACATATTCAATATATGTATGTATTTATTAGTAAAGCACATATAGTACTCTATTATACACATTATAAAACATAAGGAAAATTAGAAATTTTAAGAGGGTAAGAAAAAAAAAGCATGAACAAACTTTCTGACAGACTGCCCTGAAGGGCCCCCTGGGGTCTAAATGCTGTCAGGCAGGATGACGTCGCTCGGCCAGGTAAGACCCCGCTCTCCAGGACCTGGTGGCCAGCGCCGCACAGCAGACCCGTGACCTGAGGGCTTGCACCCTCTGAACAGGCACCACGGCCACCCTTCCACGCCCTCGAGGCCCCCTCCGCCTCCTGCAGGGCTCCGTCTCTGCTCCTGACCACCCGAGTCTCTCCGGCTCCAACCACGCCCTCCGTTCCCCAAACCAGCCCTCACTGTCTCCTGGGGACCCCCTGGCTGTGCTGTGAGGTTCAAGTGTGCCCAGCTTTCCGCTCTCACGTCTCCACTCCGCACATGGTCCGCGGGCGGCCTCCGCACTCCTCCAACCGGGCTCTCTCCTCGGCCTCCAGACCTGTGTCCCCAAGCTCCCGCCAGACCCCTCACCGCTGTTCGGTCACCTCACACTCAACATACCCAACTCTGAAGTCCGCCGCCTCCCTACTCTCACCTCAAAGCTGCTCCTCCTCCTCAGCCTGGATCCCTTCTCCCTGGACAGCGCATCATCTGCTGAGATGCTCAGGCCTGCAGCCAGGAGTCACTCACCATACCCCTCATGGACCTGACCTGCTCCGGGTCTTTGATGACCACTCTCCCTTCCACTCCCTCTGCCTCCAGTCCAGCACACGCTCCCATCATTCTATCCCTGAGCCAGAGCAACAGGTCCTCAGGCCTCTTCTACATCCAGCAGAAGAAAGTTCCCTCTCTGGAGATGGTGGAGCAGACGATTCAGAGGTGAGAATCGGTTCTGGACGCTCCTTCTGCCGGTGAAAGGCACTGAGGAGCCAGGGCCCTCGGGTCAGAGCCCAGACGCGCCAACAGGCTCCCAGGACGCTTCTCCCCCAGTTCTCCCCCGGCCACAGGCACCCCAGGCTGCCTTCTCCCGCAGACCCTGCTCAGCCTGCTCTGCCCGCAGGCTTTCTTCACAGGACGCTGTCTCTGCTCCGACTGACCCCAGTCCTCACAGTGAACGTCCAGGAAGAGTGTAGACGCGTCAGAGGGCGGGCCCTGGGCCAGAGCGGCGCCGTGAGGGCTCAGCAATCACGGCCCCCATTCGGCTGCGTCAGACACCCCTGTGAAGGTCCCCATCTTCCTCTGTTAGATGGAGGTGTCTCCACAGCAGAGGTCATTTAGCAATGAGGAGACACAGAAAAAGTGTGAGGCAAAGGATGTCTCAAATTCACTATGGTCATTATAACAACAACAAACAGATAAAAAGAGTCAAAAAAATAAAAACCTTCAACTATTTACAGGGATGACTTTTAAAGTCCACAGTGGTGTAACACCACATTCCCTAACCACTCCTACGCACACACATCCCACAGCCATCACTCTACAGCAATGACGACTCTATGCATACACTGCATCTATATGATGGTTACTATGGCTTAAAAGGCAAAACGACATTAATGTTCTTCAAGAGTTTACAATAACAGAATCATAGAAAGAAAAATTTTAACCAAAAACTCTTCCTAGTAAATCAAAGAATTCAAGAGCAATTATAGAAAAGTTCCTTTAAGCCTAAGGTGGTAATGGAAACAACAGCAAAAAACTAATTGCTTATTAAATGCTGAGATATATCTATGGTACCGATAAATTAGTCATTCTGAAATTAAATAAAGATTAAAGCTCTTTAATCCTACCTGTAGCATAGGAAAGTGGTCTTAAAATTATTGTATTTAATGTATTTAATACTGGAGACCATTCAAAGCATAAACAACTATTACAGCATCCCAAATGATGGCACGTTCACACCGAGCGCATGGACACAGCTGGCTAGAACACCACCATACCTCCAATTTGTTTTTCTCAACAGCAGCTTGTAGAGAAGGAGAGGATACCAAAGGCTGAAGAGGAGCATCAGAGGAGGCAATCTGTGGAATGCAGGTGGGAAGTCAGGAGGCAAAAACAAAAAGAAAGGAATCAGAATTATAGGCACAGGAAAGAAACAAACACTCACGCACTTCTGAGCTACAGAGGCACTTAGAAATATGTTAAAGGAAAGTGATGCACCAATAAGAGTGCTGCTTTTAAAGTACTTCTGTAGATAAAAGTATTTATTACAAAAAAGTGTATGATTTAAAATGCATTTCACTCTAACATAAAATTTAAAATGCACTCAGACAAGTTCATCCCCAAAGTATCTGAGAAACAATTAAGAGTGTCTGGCGGTTCTCTCTCCGTCAGTGTTACTGCCCGACTGCTCACGCTCTGACACGCTGTTCCAAGTGGCTGGACAGCACGAATGAGATCTTGTTCCCACTGACCATAATTGCTTTAAGAATGGAAAATAACACAGAGCTGAAACAGTAAAAGTTAACGAAAGTTTTATTCAACTGTTTAAGAAAACAGAAAGAAGGCTGAGAGCAGAAAGAGTGAATTAACGCGGTGTAACAGCTAAGCAGCAGGCTTACTGTAAAGCCATGTGTACACTGGCTTCTTGGAGCTCCCTGCCCATAAACACCACCCCCAGGGCTGCGCTGGTTCAACTGCCCCAAAGCACTGTGAGACAGTTACAAATGCAAAGGCAGTTACATATGCAAAGGCAATTTACACAGAGATAATTTCACCTAAAAGCCTTTTCACTCATCTTACCCAATTCCTACAAGCATAGTTTCACTTTAATGGAAGCATTATCTTCCTGCTCGCTTTACTGCCAAAATATAACTGAAATACGTTTACAAAATGTGTAGTAGATCTTTGGAGCTGTTAAACTGACATCTCTGTATTGCTCTATCACATCAATAGTGCCTATGAGGAGTCTTTAAAAATAAAAGGTGCTATTACAGAAAGGTCATTACGCAATGTCAAAGTAACAATGTGAGATGGTACGTTCTCATTCAACCTGCCTGTTACTGAGTTAGTTATGGCTGCAATTCTGAATCACAACCCAAGCCCATAATCTTTAGCTGGTCTTCGCTGGCACACTGTTAGCTCTGTTAAAAGTATACAAACTAGCCATTCAATGACAACTAACTGAAATTACACATAGAAGAAAATATTTAATAAGACAAACTGTGCCTTAAAGACCAGCTGCAAAACTAATTTATCCCACTGGACATTTCCCTGCTAGAGATATGGAGAAAACAAGAGATTAGAAAAAGCACATAAAATCACTTAAGATGGTAACCTGTATCATAAAGACCTTTTTGCCCAAATTTATGTAAAAGCTGAACATAAAAATATAACAAAGAAATTAAGGTACTTAATATGTTGAGTGTTACTAATTCAAGATAATTCACTGTAGAAGTATTTTTTCTCCTCCTGAGAGGATGATAACTGATTTGGCCACTTTGAAAATTAAGATGTTCATTGTTCATGGAATCTTGATTCAAACTGGAATCAAGATTGCTGGGAGAAATCAATAACCTCAGATACAGAGATGACACCACCCTCATGACAGAAAGCAAAGAGGAACTAAAGAGCCTCTCAATGAACGTGAAAGAGGAGAGTGAAAAAGTTGGCTTAAAACTCAACATTCAGAAAACTAAGATCGTGGCATCCAATCCCATCACTTCATGGCAAAGAGATGGGGAAACAGTGGAAAGAGTGACAGACTTTATTTTCTTGGGCTCAAAAATCACTGCAGATGGTGACTGCAGCCAGGAAATTAAAAGACACTTGCTCCTTGGAAGAAAAGTTATGACCAACCTAGACAGCATGTTAAAACGCAGAGACATTACTTTGCCAACAAAGGTCCATCTCGTCAAAGCTATGGTTTTTCCAGTAGTCACGTACGGATGTGCGAGTTGGACCATAAAGCAAGCTGAGTGCCAAAGAATTGATGCTTTTGAACTGTGGTGGTGGAGAAGACTCTTGAGAGTCCCTTGGACTGCAAGGAGGTCAAACCAGTCAATCCTAAAGGAAATCAACCCTGAATATGCATTGGAAGGACTGACGCTGAAGCTGAAGCTCCAATACTTTGGCCACCTGATGTGAAGAACTGACTCACTGGAAAAGACCCTGATGTTGGGAAAGACTGAAGACGGGAGGAGAAGGAGATGAGAGAGGATGAGGTGGCTGGATGGCATCACCGACTCGATGGACATGGGTTTGGGTGGACTCCGGGAGTTGGTGACGGACAGGGAGGCTTGGCATGCTGCGGTTCATGGGGCTGCAAAGAGTCGGACATGACTGAGCGACTGAACTGAACTGAGGAATCAAAGAACCCCCTCCCCAGAAAAAAATGACTGCAACAATAGAGACAACTAACCTTAAATGGTATTTAACTGGGATAAGAAAATTTATCAGAAAAAGAAACTTAAAAAGAAACAGTAATAAAACATATTTGATCACTACAGCATGGTCTCAACTATTAGGGAACAAATGCTTGATAATAACCAATTAAAAGGCTAGTTTTCACTCATCGCGTGCAGGAAAAAGGTCAAAAAAAGGCTGTCTGATAGGGGACACCTCACGTTAAAGAGGCATCCGCTTCTCAAGAACTCAGGCTTCAAAGCACTTTCCCATAAGACCACCCGGTGCTGCGATTCATGCATGCTAAGTTACTTCAGTTCTGTCCGACTATTTGTAAAGCTACGGACTGTAGCCCCAGGCTATTCTGTCCACAGGAATCCTCCAGGCAAGAATACTAGAGTGCGTGGCCATGCCCTCCTCCAAGGGGTCTTCCCCACCCAGAGATCAAACCTGCGTCTCTTAAGCCTCCTGCACTGGCAGTCAGGTTCCTTATCACCAGCACCACTTGGGAAGGTGCTGTGATAAACACAGGTAAATAGGAGCAGCATCATGATTTCATCAGAATAATTAATGCATGACTCCCTTGTTGATTGTTTGCAAATATAGTGCAAACAATTGTGTTTTCTATTTTGGACCAAAGTAAGATAAAGCTGTTCTGGAAAAAAGAAAAAATGCTGCGTTTTAATAAACACATCTGGTCAGATCCACCAAGGCCCTTAGAAGAAGACAAATTTGCCTTTTCCATTCGTTTCCACAGTCCAATAAAATAATTTTCTCTCCTCAATTTTTCAATTAGTGTCTGCATTAAATTAATGCAGATTTCATAAAATTAACTTAAATGCCATCTAAGCAGTTATTAGACGCTTACTTAAGAAGATGTTCCTTTCTGAATCAAGAGTTCTGCTTTATGAAAGCTGACTATGTGACAAAAACTCCCAATGTTCAAATTTTAACGTATGTAGCCAGGACATTTTTACAATAAATAAATTGAGCCATATCACATGTTAAAATTTCAAAATATACTCAACAAACATCAACGTGATAGAGATGAAGATTTTACTTACATTTGTAATAGCTATAGCATTTTTATCGTAGTATTTCTTCTTTTCATATTTATCTCTGATGAAAAATTCCACTGCTCTGAAAACAGATAACTTAAGGAAAAGCATGAGTTCAGTGACATGTACACTCCCCTTTATTCACTCCACAAAGCCCAGACTCTAAATTCAATACTCCTACTCCCCAGTCTGTACTTTGCTCACACACTATTTCCGCAACTAAATTCTGTAACCTACTTTTCCTTCTGCCAAAGAATCTATCTTGTTCAGGAAATTTCTCCCATTCAACAAAACCACTCAGCCGAATTCGGAACAGAAAAGTAACCACATTTCTCAGTTCCACCACAATCCTCAGCCTCTTACCCCTCCCCTCCCCACTCAACACTAAATTAAAGCTCATTTTGGATTTTCAGTTTAAATAAGGAAACTAACACTCCTGTGGTAAGCACAGCATACCAGATGCCGGGCTGATGCGCTAGCCACAGTTTTCCTTTAATCTCTCCTCCATGCAGTCATGTGCATGTTATAATCTCCATATCACAGAGGAGGAATCAGCAACTCAGAAAGAGCAGACAACTGTGATTTCAATACTTATGTCCTTTCCCACCACACATGGTTGCCTCTGACTGCATCAGTGAGGATCCACTGTATCTTAGAAGGATGGAGACAATCTTTTCCTACAAAGCTTTCTAGAAATGGAAAAGTCAAGAAGCTAAAACCAATGTCAGTACTATTTAATTTTCTGAAGTTGAGTGGACCAGCCTTATCTGTTGATGGGTGAATCACTTCTAGTGGGATTCAGGAGCTTTGGGTCAGCTGATACAGATGACTTCTCCTACCAGTCAACCAACCACTGTTTTATGGGACTTCTTCCATCAAGGATTGTGAACTTTTTTATTTTTTAGTACCATGAACCTCTTTGATAGTCAAATAAAGCCTGTGGACTCCTTTTTGAGACAGTGCTTTTAAATGCATAAAATAAAATACACAGAATTACAAAGGAAATGAATCACACTGAAATACAGTCTCTCTATGGATCCCCAGGTTAAGACATCCTTCTGTTCAAAGAAAAGCAACCTGAAGCAGTAAAACAGTACACTTTCAGTCAATTGCTCCTTATTGGAAGTTAACAGAAGCTCTTTAAAGTGACAGTTGAGGCCACAGGTAGTAGCAAGAGTTGACAGACCAGTATACAGTGGGCACTGAGAGAGAGCTCTCGAAGGGGCCAGGGAAGGCAAGTGAGACAGGAAATCTAAATGCTCAACTTATTAAGCAAGTTGAATAACTGAAAGTCATTTGTAAAGACAGCTCTCTATAAACTGTGTATATGAAAGGCACTTCACACTACCTCTTTTTCTCCTCTTAACCTATAAAGAGGTTTTTTACATTTACAACTAAAGCCAGGCACAGGAAGTTTAAGGAGATCTCTGGTATTCTACAGTACAAGGGAGGGGGTATTGTGATGACTGGAAACCAGGAATGTCTAGCATCCATCCTCTCAGATGCCACTGGTCACCACAAGTTCATTTGTGAATTAGTCATTTAATTTTTGCTAATGATAATAAATGCCTTTTTATCTAGAGAAGGCCAAATGTGGGGGGCACTTTTATTTTCAAGGTAGCCTTGGAGATCCTTTCAAGTCAAAGGCCCCAGCGCTGTCAGAAGGCTGATTAGTTAGATATGTGAACATTTTTGGCAGTCAGTACCAAAAAATCACCATAAAACCCCAAGATTTTCATAAAACGCAATAACGTTGCTTTATTCCAACTATTTCACATGTAAATAACCTAAATGCTAACTTCGCACATGATTTTAAATCCATGTTCAATATTACATTTTTCTGTTTTTCTAAGAGGATAAAATGAAAACAATCAAAAAAGCCAGCCCTTTGGATGAATGTGGATATATAAGCAATTTTTACTGTCAAGGCAACAATTTACTGCCACAACAGGAGAGAGAAGAAGAATTTACTTAGATTGATGTCATTTTCACAGTGGATAAAATGAAACACGTTTGTGCCGAGTGCATGCTAACTCACTTCAGTTGTTTCCAACTCTTTGCGATCCCATGGACCATAGCCCACTAGGCTGCAAAATAGACAAGTTAACGTTCTGACTGCTAAGTCGCTCAGTCATGTCCAACTTTTTGCAACCCCATGGACTGTAGCCTGCCAGGCTCTTTTGTTAATGGGGCTCTCCAGGCAAGAGTAGTGGAGTGGGTTGTCATGCCCGCCTCCTGGGGATCTTCCCAGCCCAGAGATGGAACCCCTGTCATCTCTTAGGTCTCCTGCACTGACAAGCAGGTTCTCTACCACTCGCACCACCTGGAAAGGCGGGTGAAAGATGTTTACTGTTTTTAAAAATTCTATATTATTTTTAGAACAGCAATTATCTTTACTTCTAGATATAAATATTACATAGTATGTATACAGGTTTTCTTAACTAAAATCTAAATTCTTAAAGTATAATTTTTATGTTTAAACACCTGGGAGAAGAGTAACACTGATGTTTTTCCTCCCTAATGACAGAAACAGCAGTCTATTTTGGATATTATTTAAAATATACTACATATTAAAGCTTGAAAAGATTATAATACTCTCATCTATGAAATGCTTATGACAAAGGAAAGATCACTGTATATGACCAAAGAAAACCCTAATATTAGAGAGAAAATTAAGAACAGTATCAAAATAATTTAACCACCATTGTGAAACTAAAATTAATTGAAAACTGTAATAGTTTTAGAAATACTGAATTTGAAAAGAGCAAACTTTTAAGTATATAATCTTTTAGAGTAAAAAACAATACTAATATCTGATGAAATACGTGAATTTTCAGAAATAACAGATATACATGAAATCTTAATTTATATTTAATGTATTTTAAGTAAGTAATTCAAATACAGTTGAGTTTCATTTCTGTTTATGATTAAAAAAACCTCTCTGAAATTTTCTAAGCAGTAAGCGAATTAACAAATTTGGAAAACAAAACCAATTTGGAAAACTCAGCAGTGGCCACAGGACTGGAAAAGGTCCGTTTTCATTCCAATCCCAAAGAAAGGCAATGCCAAAGAATGCACAAACTACCGCACAATTGCACTCATCTTACACACTAGTAAAGTTATCCTCAAAATTGTCCAAGCCAGGCTTCAGCAATACGTGAACCGTAAACTTCCAGATGTTCAAGCTGGTTTCAGAAAAGGCAGAAGAACCAGAGATTAAATTGCCAACATCCGCTGGATCATCAAAAAAGCAAGAGAGTTCCAGAAAAACATCTATTTCTGCTTTATTGACTATGTCAAAGCCTTTGACTGTGTGGATCACAATAAACTGTGGAAAATTCTGAAAGAGATGGGAATGCCAGACCACCTCACCTGCCTCTTGAGAAACCTGTATGCAGGTCAGGAAGCAACAGTTAGAACTGGAAATGGAACAACAGACTGGTTCCAAATAGGAAAAGGAGTACATCAAGGCTGTATATTGTCACCCTGATTATTTAACTTATATGCAGAGTACATCATGAGAAACGCTGGGCTGGAAGAAGCACAAGCTGGAATCAAGACTGCTGGGAGAAATATCAATAACCTCAGATATGCAGATGACACCACCCTTATGGCAGAAAGTGAAGAAGAACTAAAGAGCCTCTTGATGAAAGTGAAAGAGGAGAGTGAAAAAGTTGGCTTAAAACTCAACATTCAGAAAACTAAGATCATGACATCCAGTCCCATCACTTCATGGGAAATAGATGGGGAAAACAGTGGAAACAGTAGCTGACTTTATTGTTCTGGGCTCCAAAATCACTGCAGATGGTGGTTGCAGCCATGAAATTAAAAGACGCTTACTCCTTGGAAGGAAAGTTATGACCAACCTAGATAGCATATTAATTACTTTGCCAACAAAGGTCCGTCTAGTCAAGGCTATGGTTCTTCCAGCAGTTATATATGGATGTGAGAGCTGGGACTATAAAGAAAGCTGAGCACTGAAGAATTGATGCTTTTGAACTGTGGTGTTGGAGAAGACTCTTGAGAGTCCCTTGGACTGCAAGGAGATCCAACCAGTCCATCCTAAAGGAGATCAGTCCTGGGTGTTCATTGGAAGGACTGATGTTGAAGCTGAAACTCCAATACTTTGGCCACCTGATGTGAAGGGCTGACTAATTTGAAAAGACCCTGATGCTGGGAAAGATTGAGGGCAGGAGGAGAAGGGGACGATAGAGGATGAGATGTTGTATGGCATCACCGACTCGACGGACATGGGTTTGGGGAGACTCTGGGAGTTGGTGATGGACAGGGAGGCTTGACATGCTGCGGTTCATGGGGTTGCAAAGAGTCGGACACGACTGAGCAACTGAACTGAACTGAAGCGAATTAAAAAAACTACATCAGATGACAGTTATCGGTTTTTCAAGGACATAAAAAAATAAAAATTAAATCATTAAGGCAGGACAAAGCACTAGGATAGTCCTCACAATTAAACATAAAACATTACTTTATAAAAAGCAAACAAAGCACACCACCAAGTGAGGTTTCAAAACCCCACGGGAGTCACCTGAGTGAGCACTGTGGTTTAGGG